>NC_133538.1:288474004-288787615 GCF_048544455.1 Silene latifolia
TGAGGGTGCTCCTTGTGGAGAAAATAGGTTAGGCATGTAGGAGTGCCATGTGCCTTGTCACCCCGCGTTTGCAGTTGATAGTCCTGCTAGACATCCTTTCAAAGTACCATAGATACCAGAATTCAAAGTGGTGTACTTAGAGAATCCTGAAAATAAGAGAATCTATTAAAATGATGTGAAGAACCTGTCGCCATCTCATGGGGTACAGAGCAATTGTGGTCCCAGTGGTTTGCCAGACCACACCATCTAATAGTAGTTTAAAATCTTAAAATAACTAGAGACACCAGAAATAAAAGTGAAATTGGCAGTATGCCTACTACCGGATTTTTATTTTTATTTTTAAAAGACGGTTTGGCTTTTCATAGTACATCATTTTGAATGCTAGAGTCTATTTATTATTAAAAGTAATATCTCATCAGGTGAAGTATGTTCCATGGGCGTTATAAGATTTGATCGTCCATAGTCATCAGTCTATATGCGCCATGGCCAACAACTTCTTCTACCTGGTATGGTCCTTCCCATTTGTAGGCGAATTTGCCTTCTTTTCGATTCTTGGTGTTTTGAAACACCTCTCGGAGAACCAGGTCTCCTACCTCCAGGAGCCTGACTTTCACATTCTTGTTATAACTCCCGGCCCAGATCGCTTTTGTAAAGGGCGGCAGACGGATTTTTGCGCTTGCTCGCAGCTCGTCAATTGTGTCCAGGCTTCTGGTCATCTCTGCATTGTTTAGTTCCCCTATCATATTTTCATACATGTGAGTGGGAACTAGAACTTCTGACAGAATGACTGCTTCTGCGCCAAACACCAGGCTGAAGGGTGTTTGACCTATTGCTATCTTTGGTGTCGTTCTGTCTGACCATAACACTAGTGGCAATTCATCTACCCACGTTCCTCCTAACTCCTGTAACCTCCTTCTTAGATTGTCCATGATGATTTTGTTCTTTGGATTTGACTTGCCGTTGGACTTTGGAGTCCTAGGTGCTGACTTTTTTAAGGTGATGTTCCACCTGGCACAATATCCCTCGGTATCGTTTGAGATGAATTGTGAGCCATTGTCACATATGATTTCTGATGGGATATTAAATCTGCAAATGATGTTTCGTTTTATGAATGAAATGACCTGTTTGTCCTTTACCTCCGTGAATGCTTCTGCCTCTATCCACTTGGAGAAGTAATCTGTCATTGCTAGCATCCAAGTTCTATTTCCTGTGGCCCGTGGTAGAGGGCCTACTATATCCATGACCCACGCCATGAATGGCCAGGAGGAAATAATAGGGTGCAGGGGCTCTGCTGGCTGATGGATCATTGGTGCTGAGCGCTGGCAGGCGTCACATTTTCGTGCGTATTCTCGCAAAGATTCGCCTTCATTGTAGGCCAATAGTATCCCTGTCTGAGGGCTTTATTTGCCAGACTCCTGCCCCATGCATGGTTTCCATATTCGCCACTGTGGAGAGCATGCAACACAGTCTGTGCTTCTTCCTTGTCCAGGCACCGTAGGTAGGGGCCTGCTAACGATTTTATGAACAATGTATCATCAATAAGTATGAATCTGGAGGGCTTTACTCTGAAAGCTCTCACTTCCTTCTTGTCATCTAGTAGCTTGTTATGGCGCAGCCAGTCTAGATAAGGTGTGCGCCAGTCATCTACTTGATCGGCTATTTGGTCAGGTGCCTGCCTGTTTGGCTGGGAGTTCTCACCTTCCTCTGTAACTGCTTGGATTTCGTTCTCGCTTTGTGGATCCTCCAGTTCACCTCTGTCTATTTTGTCCGCCTTCTGAATAGACGGTTACAGCATGTGTGCTATTGGAATGCTGCATAGCTCTGTTGGTTTAAATGTTGCCCTCAAAGTTGCTAAGGCGTCTGCCTCCACATTCTGATCTCTGGGGATCTGCTTAAGCTTGCAAGTTTTGAATTTCTGTTTTAGTTCCTTTGCTACTTTTAGGTATGCAATCATCTTCGAATCTCTGTCTATAAACTCATCATTCACGTGGTTGACTATTAATAGAGAGTCACTGGATATGAGCAGGTGCCTGACCCCTAACTCCAAAGCTAGCTTCATTCCTAATATCAAGGCCTCATACTCTGTTTCATTGTTGGTTGCCTTGAATTCACATCTTACTGCTTGTGCTATCAGGTCTCCCTGTGGTGACCGCAGGATTAATCCTACGCCTGCCCCCCTTTGGTTGGAGGCTCCGCCAATATGCATCTGCCAGACTTCTGTCTGCTTGCTTCCTACTAAGGTGAGGATCTCTGTATCTTCCAGATTCTGGGTGGCAGGACTGAAGTCTGATATGAAGTCGGCCAGTGCTTGTGATTTGATTGCTGTTCTGGGGTCATATTGAATGTCGTACCCACTGAGGTGTATAGACCATTTTGACATTCTCGCCCGATTCAAAGCTTCCTCATGATAGCTTTTAGCGGGTAATTGGTCACGACATGTATGATGTGGGACTCAAAATAGGGGCACGCCTGATTTGCGAGATGCTACTACCAATGCTAGTACTAACTTTTCAAGAGATGTGTACTGGTCTCTCCGCAGCAGAAACTTGCTCACGTAGTATATCGGCTTCGCTCCTTTTCTTCTCTCGACCAGGACAAGACTCACTTTGTCACTTCTGTGACGGCTAGGTATAGGAATAATGGTTCTCCTGGCTTCGGCTTTGACAGCAGCGGTGGGCTGCTGAGGTAGTGCTTCGGCTCTCTGAAGGCTTGCTCATGCTCAGAGGTCCATTCAAACTTATGCCTTTTCCTTAGTACGTCGTAAAACAGCCTGCATTTATCTGAAGATCTTGAAATGAACCTGTTCCGGGCTGCTACCTTCCCGGCTAGTCTTTGAACATCCTTAGGCTTTTCAGGTGACTCCAGCTGCAAGATGGCTTTGATCTGCTCGATGCTGGCCTCTATCCCACTTTGAGTTACGATATAGCCCAAGAATTTTCCAGAAGATACTCCGAAGGTGCATTTAGATGGGTTTAACTTCATTTTGTATTCCCTGAGGGTGCTGAATGTTTCTGCCAGATGCCGCATGTGATCTTTGGCCTTCTTTGATTTCACCACAATGTCATCGATATACACCTCCATTGTTCTTCCTATCTGTTCTTTGAACATTCTGTTAACCAACCTTTGATATGTGGAGCCTGCATTCTTTAGGCCGAATGGCATGACGTTGTAGCAATATATTCCTCTTTCAGACATAAATGTCGTCTTCTCTTGATCTGCAGGATCCATCTTGATCTCATTGTATCCACTCCATGCGTCTAGGAATGTTAACATCTCGTGTCCAGCTGTTACGTCCACCATTGCATCAATATGAGGCAGCGAGAATGGATCTTTAGGGCATGCTTTGTTGAGATCGGTGAAGTCCACACATACTCTCCACTTCCCATTCTTCTTAGGCACCACCACTACGTTAGATGACCATTCGGATATTTTACTTCTCTTATTTTCTTCTTGCCAAAGCAGCTATCTACTTCCTGGTTGATTACCTTATTTCTCTCCGCTGCAAACTTCCTTCTTCTCTGTTGGATGAGCTTACACTTTGGGTCCACACTAAGCTTATGTGTTATGATGGACGGATCTATTCCTATCATGTCATCGTGTGACCATGCAAAATAATCCATGTTATCCTGTAGGAACTTGACTAGCTGCTGTCTTAAGCTTCATGTGCATCCTGCTCCAATGAGCACGGTTCGTTCGGGGTGCACTTATCCGGGTTGATTTGATCCGCTCTCTTTGCTGGAGGTTCGATGTATTTGTCCCGGACAGTCGCTTCAGTAATTGCTATGCGGCGGGGGGGCGGTGCACTTGAGTGCCTTCTTATAGCGACCTCTAGCTTCCTCCTGATCTCCTCTTATCGTTTCTACTCCCCATGGTGTGGGGAATTTTATGCACTGGTGGTATGTTGAGGGGACCGCCTTCATCCGGTGCAACCATGGTCTTCCCAAGATGACATTGTAAGTAGAGGGGCCGCTATAAACAGTGCACGACCGCTTGTTGACTCCTCCCACATAGGTTGGGATGACTATCTCCCCTAGCGAAATGGGTCGTTTTCTCCACCGAAGCCTACTAGCGGAATAGTCTTCTTCGTAAATCCTTCTCATTTGAATCCCATGTTTTTTATAGTTTTCAAAGCATGATTAAGTTGACCGAGCTTCCTGTATCTACCAAGACCTTTCTAACTGTGCAATTGGCCATTGATAAGGTGATAATAAGTGCGTCATGATGTTCTCGTTCATCGTATGCATCTCCTTCATCAAAGCTGACTGCTGGCAGGTCACTGTGAGAAATTTTGCACGAATTGGCTGGCCTATCTCCTTTGGTCTCTGTAGCACATCTCTTAGCTACTGAATATGTCAGACCGCTTAAGTCTAAGCCGCCTGTTATCACGTTTATGATTTTGGTGCATGTGGGCGGGTCTGCCGGCTTGGCGGAGCCTACCTTATCTTGCTGCTTGCCCCCACGTGGTAATTGGTGGCTTAGCTTTCCTTGTTCGTACAAGCCTTGATATCTCTTCGTAATGTGTAACAATCCTCAGTGTTGTGCCCAATATCTCGGTGGAATTCGCACTTCTTCTTGTTGTCCTTCCTCCATGCTTGCTCTTCTACTGGTGGGTCGGGCCACCTGACTCCATCTCCCATCTCCCTGAGTGCCTTCAAGATTCCTCTGATTCCTGTGGTGAATCCGTATTCTGCCAGAGTGGGGAGTAGCTGATTTTCTTCGATTCTGTTGACTCCCCTCCCGTATGATCTGTACCACTCATCCATCTTGCTGGTGGTTTGCTTTCTTCCTGATTTCTCCACGGCTGAGGTACTAGAGATACTAGGCGCGTTTAGCAAGCTGGCTCTAGCTAAGACATCTTCCTCCAACCTGATTGCGGCAGCTGCCTTCTCCTGTACTGCCTCGAAACTATGGCATGGATGCATGGTTAACTGCTTGTATAGGTCAGAGTCGTGGTGGAGGCCTCTTCTGAAGGCTTCTACTGCTGTTGAGACATCACATTCTCGTACTGCTACCTTCAAGTTGTTGAACCTAGTATTGTATTCTCCAATGCTTTCTCCTGCCCCCTGGGCGATTCTGTACAGGTCTCTTGCGTGCTTTTGTGGCTTTCTGCTGCTTGTGAACTGTTGAGTAAATGCGTTCACCAATTCAGCAAATGTAGATATCGACCTGTTGGGCAAGCTCACAAACCATCGAAGTGCCGGTCCTATTAAGGTGGACCCGAATCCTTTGCACATGCAAGCCTCCTTGACTTGCCCTATAGCTGTTACCGTAAACATTTTCTGCTTATACTGGCTGATATGATCAAAGGGATCTGTTGTGCCGTCGAAGAGAGGCATATTTGGATTTGTGAATCCCTTTGGCATTTCTGTGATGGATATGGTGTCCACGAATGGTGAATCGGCGAATCGTCTCAGAGCCGCTTTCTCGAGTGGGGGTGGTAGCCACGGGACCCGCTCAAGCATCTCCTTTAGTTCAATCACGCGATTGGTTATATTGGCTAAATGGGTCCGTCGTCATTTGTCGCATATTTCCTCCCGATCCGGGTTCTTGAAGGTTCGATAGGCTCCGGCGCCGGGGGTTGTAGTAACGATTGTCCCCTCTGGTCATTTGTGGGAGGCCACTGTCTGTGTCCCTATCTTTGTTAGCCGGCTACCCTATATCGGTGTGAGGTATCCTAACCCTCGTGGGGTTATTCTTCCATCCGACAGCATCTTTGTAGCCAAATTTAATCTTGTTATTAGTTTAGCCGGTATATCGTCACTCGCCGCCCGATGCTCCCCGTGTCAGATCTACCAAAGGAGATCTTCCTACACCTGTCCCACTTACTGGAGTGACAGACTGCTGTTTTAGGATATCAATCTGTGCCCAGAGCTCTCTGTCTCTCCTTCTTCCTTCATCATCTGCTCTCCTTTGGCCTTCTCTCATGTTTTCCATGGCTTTTTGAAGATATTCCACGCCAGTGAGAAAGATTTGTATGGGACTAAATGGCGGAGTGAGGCCTGAACTTGCTGTTCCCTTATCTGACCTGGCCTGGGCCACGACAGCAGGAGTCCTGGGTGGTAGAGAGGCTTTTGTTGTCGGTATGATTCTTGAGGTGTGTCCGGAAGCCTGCGTGGCCACTGTTGATGTTGGATTTTGGGTATACGGTGGTGGTGGCGATGGTTGCCAACTCCCTGACACGGCTTCTGATGCTTTCTTTTCCATTGTATATCTAGAATATCAACGATTGACGACCACAATGCCCCACGGTGGGCGCCAAACTATTTAGGTATTTTTACCCAAGTCGATTAATTAGGGTCAATGTAGTCTTACTAGTTGGTTGGTTGTATGATCGTTCGTATGTCAATAAATAAATAGAAAAATAAAGTGCATAACGTAAATTGACACGTAAGATTTGGTGAAGCGGAAAACCCAATGTGGGAACAACCGCGGGAGGGACGGTACCCTGCCAAGTATTGCACTATACGAATAGGAGGATGATTACAATCGTGACACAAAGCTAATCCTGCTGGCCCTAGGCGTCAGGCCTGCAAGATCCTAGACAAACGTATATTCGAGTATGATATGTCGAGGTGTGATCTTGAGTGTGGATGTGTGAATATGGTGTCTTGAATGAATGCCTTCTTGATTTGCTCCATGGGCTATTTATAGGGTAAGAACCCTAGATATGTCCTACTTCGAATATGGAAAGGGAATATAATTTCCATAAGAACTCCTTCCATACTTGGCCGCCTTTCCCAATTCTCCCTGATCTCCCTTACTTCTCCCTATCTTCTCCCTAACTCCCATTTCCTTAATCCGGACACTCTCCATGATGGGCTCCTGATCTCCCTTGAGCCCGTTCCCCCTTTCGCCATCCGCGGGCTTCCTTCCTCCTTATCACTCCTTCCATAGCTTTCATTTTATTAAGTGGGCCTCCTTTATTGTGCTAATTTTAGCCCAAACAGTATCCAGGGTAGCTACGTGAGCTTTGAGCTGTCGGCCAAGCCCCCCTTTGTATGTTCCACAAGCCGCTTGGTGAGGGTGCTCCCATTGGATAATTAGGTTAGGTATGTTGGAGTGCCATGTGCCTTGTCACCCCGCGTTCATAGTTGACAGTCTTGCTGGCAACACTTTCAATGTAGCATAGACGTTAGAGTGCAGAGTGGTATTTTCAAAAGAGCCTAAAATAGAGAAACCTACTACAGCGATGTGAAGTACCTGGTGCAATCTCATTGGGTTCCAGAGCAACCGTGGTCCCATGAAGCTACAAACCACACAGCTACAATAGCGGTTTAAAGTTTGAAGAAATGTAAACAAACAAAAAAGAAGTAAAATAAAGGTTGGTAGTATGCCTACTACCGTTTTTTTAAGGTTTTTGAATACAAATTCTGTACACTAAATTCTACTTGTTATCAAAACTGATACCTCTTCAGGTGAAGTATGTTCCATGGTTTGTGTATTATGTGACCATCCATGGTCATCAATTTGTATGCCCTATGGCCAACAACGCCTTCAACCTGGTATTGTCCTTCCCATTTATAGGCGAATTTGCATGCTTTGCGATTTCTGGTGTTTTGAAACACCTCGCAGAGATCCAGGTCTCCTACCTCCAGGAGCCTGACTTTTACGTTCTTGTTGTAGCTTTTGGCGACTGACCGTTTGTAGGCAGATAGACGTATCTTTGCGCTTGCTCACAGCTCATCTACCGTGTCCAGGCTCCTGATCATTTCTGCATTGTTCAGTTCCCCTTTCATACATCCATACCTGTGAGTAGGAACTTGAACCTCTGATGGAATTACTGCCTCTGCTCAAAACACCAGGCTGAAAGGTGTTTGACCTGTCATTGTGTTTGGCGTAGTCCTGTCTGGCCACAGTACCAGTGGCAACTCATCTACTCACTTTCCTCCTAACTTCTCCAATCTCCTTCTCAAATTGTCCATAATGATTTTATTGTTGGACTCAGCTTACCCATTGGACTTTGGAGTCCTAGGCGCTGACTTCTTTAGTGAGATGGTCCACCTGGCACTGTATCCTTCCGCGTCGTGTGATACGAATTGTGATCCGTTGTCACATATGATTTTTGTTGGGATACCAAACCTGCAAAGGATATTACGATTGATAAAAGAAATAACTTGCTTATCTTTTACCTGAGTGATGCTTCTGCCTCTATCCATTTGGAAAAATAGTCTCTCATTGCTAACATCCACAATCTGTTTCCTAGGGCCCTAGGAAAAGGGCCCACGATGTCCATTCCCGATGTCATGAATGGCCATGGGGAAATGATTGGATGTAAAGGTTCTGCTGGCTGGTGGATCATTGGTGCTGACTGCTGGCAGGCGTCACATTTTCGAGCGTATTCTCCTAAGTCTACCCTCATTGTAGGCCAGAAGTAGCCTTGCATGATGGCTTTGTTTGACAGACTCCTGCCCCCTGCATGGTTTCCACATTCACCACTGTGGATGGAATGCAATACGGTCTATGCTTCTTGCTTATCCAGGTACTGTAAATAGGGCCCCACCACTGATTTTCTAAAAACCACTATGCCCCACGGGGGGCGCCAAACTGTTTTGGTATTTTTCTACCGAATTAGGTTCAACTAGGTCAAAGTGGTCTTATGCGTTATATGCGGATTATGTAGCTTGTATGTACGTTAAGTGAACAAGATAAAGATGCAAATAAATATTGACACTAGGGATTTGGTGACGCGGAAAACCCAATATGGGAAACGACCGCGGGAAAGGACGGTACCCTACCAAGAATTGCACTAGCTTTTAATATGGAGGACGAGTACAAGATATGGCGACGAGACTTTCTAGCTAGCATAATATATATATGTGTGTATGAATGATCTTTCTCCCTTCTTTGTTTCGCATATATATAGGACCTAAACCCTAATAGGGTTTAGGTCGCTTGTGCGGCAAGTAAAGCCGGATCCCCCCCCCCCCCCCGCGCTTGTTGGGCTTCTTCTTGATGACCGCCCATGATCTGCTGTTTAGAACCATGTTCTCCCTATTCTCCCTGAAATCTGCCTGATTAATTCCAGCTCACGGGCTCCTCAAGGCCATCAGTTTACTTAGCCCAATCCATCGTAAACGTCATAATGGACCTAACTCCTTGCTAGCCCAATGCTCAGAATTTAGCCCAAACAGTTGTGACCAACTAGAAAAGAATATGTTGGATGTTTATGAGTGAACATGTTGAAGTGTTGAAGTTGGTAATTTTTTAATAGGAACGTGAACCGCATGCTAGTCGTATCCATATGTGAGTCGTGTGTGCATCCATGCTTCTATTTTCCCGTATTTGCATTTAAGAACATGTAAAATAAGGTTATATGTGAAGTTGTGTGAGTTGGAATGAGTAAATAGACTTATAAGAGGTGTACTTGGCCAAGTGGAAAGAGGGACTCGGTCTACTAGAAGGCACTCGACCAAGTGCCCATGCCACTCGACCAAGTGGAACGCTTTCCAGACTCTGGAAAGTTCCTGTAAGTTGTGGCACTCGACCTAGTGGAGGACCCACTCGACCGAGTGGTAGAGCCACTCGACCGAGTGGACAAATTGAGGAACTTTGCGAACCTCCTGTAAGTTGAGGCACTCGACCGAGTGGGACACCACTCGACCGAGTGAAGTCCTACACTCGATTGAGTGGACCTGTTTAGTGGTCAATACCGGTTGTCGCCTATTTTGGGACATGTATTCACGTTTGTTATGCCTATTGAAGAGACATTATGCTGAGAAATCGCACTAGGACTCCTTCACCACCTCTCCGAAGATCCGAGGAGGAGGTAGACTGGATCATTACCCAAAACGGAAAACGTTTTCGAGGTGGTAACATGCCCCGATGAGCTCAAGATGGAGCACGCCGCCTTTTATCTTGGAGGACTAGCGGGGATTGGTGGTATAAGCAAAGAGACACTATGAGGGACTACTATGATGAAAGGGGTGAGGCCGTAATTCCATGGGCCGACTTCAAGATGGAGATGAGGAATGAGTTCATTCCCGAGCACGTGAGATGTAAGCTCCGAGCGGAGTTTGACTGGTTCGTAATGACCGAGGCAATGACGGTTTAAGACTTGTATATTCGTTTCAACGAGCTCACCACCTATGTGGAAGACCTTCATCTTAGCCAATCTCATTTGGCCCTTAATTTTGAAGGGGGATTGACCATCAAAATCTTGGAGAAACTTCCGCCGGGTGAATTGTCTAGGGTGAAGGAAGTATATGCTAGGGCCAGAAATGCGGAGAGGCTTCTCAATATGACTAAGGATGCCAAGAAAAGGTTCGGAGAAAAGAGGAAGACCGAAAGTGAAGGCGGGGGAAACCAATCAAAGAAGTTTAGCTACAATCAAGCTAAGTCTTATTCGGGAGGATCCCATGTGAGTGGCTTTGGGAAGTCGGGCGGCTATGGGGGAAGGGCCGCTAGTGAAGGTGGTGGTTTGCGATGCTATAATTGTGGTCGCCTTGGCTACAAGAGGAATGAGTGTACTGGCACTCCAAAGGACCCCAACCGGAGGTTTGGGCAAGGAAGCTCTTACTCCACCCCTTCTCAAAGTGGAGCTAGGAACCAGAACTCGGGGGCATGGGGCAACCAAAGGAATGTCAACTCGACCTACAATGGTAGAAACAACCGTGGAAATTTCAACCGGGGAGCACCATCAAGGGCAACAAGCTACATTGGAGGGAACAATTTGGGGGCTAGGCCAACCAACTCGGCAAGCATGTTGCAGGGAGAACTCAAGGCTAGTGGCAAGCTCTTTGCCATGAACAAGAAAAGCGCCGAGGAGGATGCTCATGTGGTCTCCGGTACATTTCTTATTAATTTTCATCCTTGTTTCATTTTATTTGACTCGGGAGCCTCACATTCGTTTGTGTCCTAGAGTCGTGTATCGATCCTAACTTTGGGGAAGGGTGAATTAGCTAATGACGACATGTCCCTACCTTCAGCAGAGTCCATCGTGTGTTCAAGGGTATATAAAGGGGTGTTGGTTTTGGTACCTGACACAAATTTTTCGGTAAATATTTTTAAATTCCCTTTGGAGGGGTTTAGAGTAATTTTAGGAATAGATTGGCTAGGTAAACACAAAGCCAATATAGATTGTTACCAAAATAAAACAGCTTTGAAAGGACCCAAAGGTGCTAGGGTGTCATACAAGGGTTACTTGGTCAAACCCAAGGTGAAACTCGTTTTGGTGATGACACTAGTAGAAAAAACACCTATTGCGTCAGTCAATTTACGTCAGTTCTACAAAAACTGACGCAAAATGTACTTAGTTTTGGTGGGATTCCATTTTCGCCCTATAGTCTAGCTTTTTACATCGATTTTTGGAAGAAACTAACGTATATAATGCGTCGATTCTCATCAAAACTGATGTATTTGGTCAAATACATCAGTTATGTTATTAAACCGACTTATTTGATACTCCCTCCTATTCTCCATTTTGTTCACCTTTGTTATGGGCACAAAGTTTTAGGAGGGGGAATAAAATATGAATTGTGTGAGTTGGGTGGGGTTTGGTGATAGGAGAGAGGAATGAATAATTAGGAATTAAATAAGGAATAATGAGTTGGGTGGAGTTTGGTGATAGGAGAGAGGAATGAATAATTAGGAATAAAATAAGGAATAGTGAGTTGGGTTGGGTTTGGTGATAGGAGAGATGAATGAATAAAATAAGAGTAAAAGTTTCCAAAAAAAGAAATGGGAAGAAAACCTGAATAATCCGTTTAAGGAAATAGGGAAGAAAATGGTGAATAGGAGGGAGTATTATGCTTTTGCACCAATTGTACCTGAAGCCGATGCAAATACCCATTCCCATATTAAGTGAACACATCCTTTTCCCCATTCATTCCTTCGAAAAAAATATACACTCCTTTCCACCATGCCCTCATTCAATCGACACCACACCCCACCACCGCCCCACCGCCAACCCACTGATCACTCACCGCCGACTCGCCAGCTATTTATCTCATTCTCTCAACTATTGATTTGGGATCTTCAGGTAAGTTTTAAAATCTAGGTTTTTACTTTTCTATTCTACCGCATACTTATACATACTCTTCTCTATTGATTCTGACCTCACGTTTTTCTTCATTAACGTCATCGACGTTGGGGTTTTTATAACTGCGCGGTAGCTGATTTTTTTTTCGAGTTCAACCTGATTGTAAGGGTTTTTAATTTTCAAGAACTTTTTTTGTTCTATAAGTTTAGATGTATAATTTTGATTTCTACCTGCTAATGTGGTAAGAATCGGGTAGTTTATTTACAAATTTGTGTGGATAATTGTTAGATTGTTAGAATTGGATTTGATCTTTTGGTTAGGGGACATTTAATCAATGCTAAATGTAGAATTTCTTATGTAGATAATCTTTCCATTTGGGGCTTGCTGAATCAATTCTAATTGTGCGAAACTGATATCGTATGCTATCAAAACTAATTGAGGATTAAATATGTTAGGGTATGTAATATTTGGGGATTTTTATGACAAAACCAGGCGGATAACCAACCCTAGACCAGCCCTCTTTATTATATGGTGATTTCTTCGTTCCAGCTGAAAACAAAGATATTATAACATCGACAACCTGTTGCTATGCAATGGTTGCTTTGCTTGCTGGATTATCTTTGTAACTTGCCCCTTAAATGCTCAAATTATATGGTGTCTCCTGTGTGGTAGCTTTCCATTTCCTTATTTGCAATTCATCTTGGAGCATATAATTGTGTGTTTACGAGTATTTTCAGTGGTTTAATTTAAAGAGTAAATATGATCAACAATTCTGATATTACGAGTTGCTTCTTTGTCTAAGGTGTGGCCCATAGCTGCCCCTTCAGCAAAGATCTCAAAAATAGAAGACAAGGAGAAGGTAAGGATAAGATGTCGCTTTTCTTGTGTTCCCTCAAAAAATAAGCTGCATTTGTCACTTGTAAAGGACTCCCTTGGCTGCCATGTGATTCTCTTATACTTGAGATTATTTGAGAACCAATATTCATCCCTGAACATGCCATTTAAAACATTTAGGAAGGCATAAATGACATTGCTCTAAACAGGTGCCAAAACAGACTAGTTCAGTTGCATTCTTGAATTAGACCCTTCTTGCAGACACCATAACTTACTCCTCACGGTGATTGAAAATGCTCTATAGGTACCAAATGAAAGCTACTTGAGTCAGCTACCACCTCCAAAAAGAATTACCCCTATATGTTGTCTGGTTTGAGAGGTATGATCATTTTAGTACTGACAGTTCAGGCTGAACTTGTGCTGTACATTTCAGCACGCAGGTGGCTGTTTTCAGAACTTGTGCTATACATTTCATCACGCAGGTGGCAATTTTCAGATGGCATAATTATTGACTCAAGATGAACCATGAGGTGACCCATATACCAAATCGAAGCTAGATGAGTTGTCTATCCTCTCCAACTAGAATCACGCAAGAACATGGCTTGGATCTTGAGTTATTAAACCGTTAGTAAGTTCATGTCAGAAATGTGTGTCATAGCATTCTTCTACAGGGTCTGCTTGCAGCAACCATAAGTCGAGCTACACATAAGATATAAGCATAATTCCACCACTTAGTTTTAGCTAACATTCCAAGCTTTCCAACCATATAAAGATCACCAAATATTATTGAGTGTAGCTCAAGATATGATGCCAATAACAGGCTCTCCTATTTTGACTTGATGTCAAAATGCTCTTTCGAGTACGCATTTGTTACTTCGGTGCAACCAAGTGCTTGAATACTTGTAATGCTTACTATAATCATTAAACTTATAGTTAATTGATTACTCCTGTTACAGACCCCCATTTCTTTGAAGAATTTGCTCTCAAATTCCGTTTGATCAAAACCACTAGCACCTGCTGCACATCTCATAACCAATGAACCCAATATTAGTTTAGTTAGTTTCACCATCTGATACATTTGGCTCCGATTTTCAGCCTTTCGTCATGTGATTGGACTTGGTCACTTATTTTGCACATCATGGCCATTAGGACAAACTTCTGTGGTGTGGTGGAGAGGTATTTCTATCTTAAGTTTAGTTTGCGATTGCTTATTAGTATTGCTACTATGTTATCTGCCATTTTCCTCCCTTCTCTTGTAACTGCTGTTTGAGGGGGCTTTTATCGTAAACCTTGGTGACATGCTGGATTGCTGGAGCATTGTTGTTTTAAGTAAGCTGTTTCTTTCAGTATTTTTTCTCACTATGAATGCCAAATATGCATTATGAGATTTGAATATTGTAGCTGCGGTTTAAAGTTCACATAGATAAAAAAAACTTCTTACTCAAGGTTACTTGGATAACATGTTTAGCTACATTGAAAATGAATACATGAGTCTTTTACGGAAGTCTTTGTCACGTTAGGGTAAAGTGAATAAAGCTGTGAAATTAGTATTTAAATTTGGGTGGTAGGTCAAATTGTAAAGGAGGAAATATGCAGGTCTGGTAAAACTATGTTTTGGCTTGGGAAATATTTATCAGTATATAGTCTCATGTGTACTAACTTTTATCTTTTTTATTCTGGTAAAACTATGTGATAGATATGAGGGAGCCAAAGTTCATAGCCGAAATAGCTAAGCAGCTAAGGAAATTTCACGAAGTAGACATTCTTGGTTCCAGAGAACCTCAGCTGTGGATTGACATATCTATGTTCTTTGTAAAAGGTTTTCCTCTAAATGAACTCGCTATATCTTGATGTGTTCCTTCTCGGAGTTTATCTGTTGCAGTGTATTGATACTTTACTCTGCCAATGTCAAACAAATGTGCTTATCTTCTTCGATTGACTATGTTTATTTCTATTACAAGAGGCTGTGTTTTTGTATTGTGTTGGACATTTTGAGCCATTTTATTTGAAGAATGATTGCATAATCGCCTAGGGGCGCAAAAAAATAATTAGAAATGTTTTGGTCCCTGCCTTTTCTTGTTAGTTTTTGCATCAGTTTCGAGTTCAAACTTTGTAGTTTAAATTTTGATGTTTGGTTGCATCCTTGATTATTTGAACCGAAAGAAAAAGTAGTATATTAAGATTTTCATATATGACCTTACAGCTATGAATTTGATTTTCCCAGTTTTAACTTGCTACACTGCTTTATGGGCTATGCAGTTATCTGTAATGCCTACATGTTTAATCTCAGCTTTTGGTTGGAGCATCAAACCTCAGATACGATGATATAGAGAAACAAAGGAAGTATGAAACTATCTCCTTAAAAGAAGTTCAAAGTGAAGTCACTGAGCTCAAGGTGACCTTTTGTCTCTTTAAATTCACAAGTATCCTTATTAATGATTATATTAAAAATGACTTATCGTTGTCCGTATGATGCTATGCTCTAAGAAAAACAACCGAGGGCTTGATAGTTGAGGTTCAAACTTTTAAATTCATTACTTAAAGTCAGTATTATGGGAATTAAAAGGGTCTTGTATCTCAACTTTTTGTTCATCCCTGCAGAGTTAATTAGTTGTATTATTGTTTTTTTTTTTATTAAAGAGACATTGCTTGAGGCCTCAACGATGGTCATGGGCCCTCATGAGTGTGACTTCAGGATGCATAGTTGTCATTATGTCTTGTTTGTGTGGAATTGGTTGATGCTAGATCCCCTTTCTCCACTAGTCTCCTTAGTCAAAGTCTGGTTTTAGGTTTAGTCTATCATGTCTCATAAGCACATGGAAAACTTCTGCCAGCTTTAGTTTCTCAGTATCCTCTCAATGGTACATGAATGAGCTTGATTGGTTGATATGCAGTACATATATAGGATCATGTTTCTTCAATGATTTCTACACACTTCTTATTTTTTACAAAAAATTATAATTTCAGGGAACGAACAAAAGTTTTTTTCCCCTTTCTATCTTAGGATAATATGCTTTACCTAGCATTTCACGTGCTTTGGCGGGCGTAATTGTACGTGAGGCGACTTTTTTTTTAAGTAAATAACAAATGAATTTTTTTTTATTATAATTGCTTGATTCTACGCTGAAAGTATTATGTTTTGGTTGTGTGCTAAGCTTTAACTGAAGGACTTCATGCTCCGGTTGTATTTTCTCACAATGACTTGCTATCTGGGAACATAATGGTGAATGAAGAGGAAGGTGAAACCATGCGAGCGATTCAAAGCAAAAACATTTATCTTGATTTAAGTAATAATTATACCTTTTGTTTGTAGCAAATATTGTACTGATTTTAGAGGGTTCATTTGTCATGTGTAGGTATAGATTTTAGAGTATTTATTTCCTAATTAAGAAGGATTGAAATGTAAAATTGATAATTAGGCTATATTATTTTAAATTAAATGATTTGAATGTTTTTTATACTAGTGTAAGTTTTGGTATTCGGATTGTGTAATTTCGGCAGCAAATTTATATATAAAAAAAAGCATTAATAAATTGCGTTGGTTTTTGAAAGAAATGATGCAAATGAGGAAAATGAATTGGCCCTAAAACAAAATATCAATTGCATCAGTTATGATAATAAATGACGCAAAAAATAAAGAAAATGCATCGGTTATATAAAGAACTGATGCAAATGTTGAAGCATTTGCGTCGGTTGTACCTATAATTGCGTCATTTTCTTAAACACAACTGACGTAATTGGTGCTCTTTTGCGTCGGTTTTTAAGACACAACTGATGCAAATGTTGAACTTTTTGCGTCGGTTCCACAACTGACGCATATCAAATACGACCCCTCGATATACGTCAGTCCAAAACTGACGCAAAAAGCCTTCTACAACTGACACAATAGAGGTTTTTTCCCTTAAAGGCATGTTTGAAGAAGGGTTGTCCTATGCTTTTGTGTCATGTGTGGGACACTAGCATGGAAAGACCACAAGCTTAAGAGATACCGGTGGTGGGAGAATTTGAGGATGTATTTCCGGAGGAGTTGCCCGGATTACCTCCACCAAGGGAAGTAGAATTCGGGATAAACATGAAACCGGGAGCGGGACCTGTCTCTAAGGCCCCGTACCGGATGAGTCCAAAAGAGTTAGAGGAATTGAAAAAGAAACTTTGGAAAATTGGCGGATAATGGGTACATTAGACCTAGTGTTTCGCCATAGGGAGCATCGGTTCTATTTGTGAAGAACAAGGACGAGACTTAGAGGTTATGAATCGACTATCGGGAGTTGAATATTGTCACCGTCAAGAACAAGTATCCTTTGCCAAGAATAGACGATCTATTTGACCAACTTAGTGGAGCCGAAGTATTTTCAAAGATTGACTTAAGGTCGGGCTATCATCAATTGAAGATAAAAGATGAGGACATTCCAAACACCGCATTTAGATCAAGATATGGGCATTATGAATTTGTAGTGATACCATTTGGGTTCCCAAATGCCCCAGCCGCATTCATGGATATCATGAATAGGGTGCTTAGTCCGAACTTGGACAAGTTCGTAGTGGTGTTCATAGACGATATTTTGGCCTACTCTAAGACCAAGGAGGAGCATGAAGAGCACTTACGAATCGTGTTGCAAACCTTGAGGGAGCACCAAATTTATGCAAAGATTAGTAAGTGTGAGTTTTGGTTGGAGAAGGTGGCTTTCCTAGGCCATGTGATATCAAGGTAAGGAGTTGTCGTAGATCTGTAGATACCTCGTTTCTGCACCTCCCGCCAAACACCAGTGATGATTGGCCCACATGTTTAGCATATGTTGCGATTTTATGACGTTTCATATATCGGTGAATAAAAGTTAACTCGTACACTTATTTATATCCCTTTGGTTGTCATCTAAGTGTCATTACGGTCGTTTTGACAGTAATTAGATTACATTTGGAGTCCGAGTCAAAAACCGTTTCCATTTTCTAAAACTGTCTATCTCGAGTCAAAAAGCCATGTGCTTGTCTACCTAAGGTTAGGATGTCATAAAATGTTAACTGTATATCTCATTTTGAGTCCCATGTCACTTCTTTAGGCTAAACTTAAGTTTACATTGCAAAATGTGCATTTCATTTAGCTAAAATGACAATCCAAAATTTAGGCCCATTTTACGAAGTGATAACCACTTTTTTGGGTCTGGCCTATTTAGTAGAAAGTTCTAGATCTTTCTCTTAGCTTTCCAACGCCACCAAAATCATCTTAATTGGAGTCTTGTAGAGAAAGTTATGCCTAAAATACGACAGGCTGCCAAACGCGCATTCTTGCGCAAAAGGGAACTACCCGAGAGAGAACGCACCTGGTTATGCGCCTCTTCTGTAGAACGCAGCACTTGCTACGCCTTTTCTCAAGGCTTTCTTTTCATCCAAGTTTCCGTGTTTCAACCTAAGTCGGTTGTTTCCTTTCCTAATTTCGTCATACCTCTTTCCTAAACCCTTACCTCGTGATTAGTATACATAGAGGCCTTCGCCTCACATATTATTCACGCGAGGGTCCGCCCTTATCTTCTCCCTTTGCATTCTAAGACCGCGATCTTGTTTTTTGACGCCTACGTGCTTGTTCTACGCGACCACGTAAGCCCAGATCATTCTGGGTACCAGTCACATTGCATAGACTCGACCAATTTGACCACTACACCATAATTAATCAATCTGTTTTAAATCCTTTTTCAAGGGCACTTTCATATTTGCATAAATCGGATCAAGTTACCACTAAAAGCCGATTTAGTTAAATCTCGCGACGCTAACATGTAAGTCTGAGGGTGTAAAATCCCATTTAATTTTGTATTTATTTATTTTTTTATTTTGTTTACGTTTGTACATTATATTTATGCCAAAACCGTCTTTAAATTTTTTTTTTTTTTTGCAAAAAAATTATCATTTCATTCAATTAAGAGGTAATTACAAGAGATTTTGCAAAAAGCTATCCGCTAGATTACAATCACAGTAACTAAGTACATAATCTGTCTACCATCTGACTATAATTTCTATGTTTCTTCCACATCATCATGCGAACACAAACTAAGAACTTATATTTACATAGAAGCACTCCAGAAGTAGTGTGTCAAGCCTGAAAAATCCTTGCATTGCGCTCCTTCCACAATTGATACACATCAGCTGCAATAGTAGCCTAAAACCAGGCGCCCTCCCATCTACAATCCTTCCCGTGAATATATATGTCCTACTTAGCATGCCCCTGAGACTCTTATCCGCAATAGAAGAACCCACCCACAGCAGTAGCCTGGACCAAACAACCAAAGAATATGAGCACTGAAAAAAAATATGGTCATGGCTCTCTAAATCATCCTAACAAAGGTAGCACCTGTTATCCATCTGAAACCCCATGCTCTGTAAACTATCCATAGTAGCAAGTTGATATTGAAAAGCTAAAGAATAAATTATTCGATGGCTAGGCATTACCCTACCATGTACTAGTGCATTAGGCCAACTCCCCACATCTCCCATACCCCTTAAGTGGCCATAAGCCTCTGCAAGTCTGAATTTAGATCCCTTATGCCAGCTATGTACGAGGGCCTTGGCATTAGAAATATTGCCTACTAGAAAGAGAAGCCTATCTCTAACACCAAGGATGCTCTTAAAACTAACAGACTGACTATCACGCCACGTAACGTGCCAAATATCTTCATGTTTCAGAACATAACTATGACACCATTGAGCCCATTTCCTAAGAGCAATCTGAAAATTCGATTGGGAAAGTATATGAATCCACTTACATAAGAGATCAGCATTTCAGGTTCCAAGATCTTTGATATTAAACACACACCCCCCCCCCCGATTCCCAAGGCAAGCAAATATCCTTCCACTTTTTGAACACCATTCTCTATTCAGTAGAAGAAATGCCCCAGAAAAAATCTTTACAGAGCTTGTTGATTTTTTTAAGGACTTGTTTAGGTAAAAGAACACTAGAACACCAAAAGGTTTGTAAGCCAAACACAACAGAGGTCAAGAGTTAGACTCTGCCAGCATAAGTGAGGAAATGGGTAGACCAATGTTGCATTGCATGCTGAATTTTCAGAATGAGAGCATCAAACATACTAACAGTAATCCTGGAAGTTGTCAAAGGAATCCCTAGATAACGGAATGGGAATTGCCCTTCAGAGAATCTAGTGGCATCAAGAATTTCAGACCTTATATCTGAGTGGACTCCACCAAAGTAAATACAAGTCTTGTATACATTTGCATGCAGACCAGAAAAACCTGCAAACTGATGAAGAATATTATGAACTGCCAGGACTGAGGGAACATCCCCGTAGTAAAAATCATCAGGTCATCAGCAAAAACAAGATGAGTCAGGCTGAGTTTACTGCATTTTGGATGATGGGAAACATTAGACTGATCACAGAGCTTCCTCAATTACCTGGAAAGTACTTTCATACTCAAAACAAACAGATAAGGGGAGAGAGGGTCCCCTTGCCTTACTCCTCTCTTCACTTGAAAAAAACCATTGACCTCCCCATTCAGTTTAAGAGAATACCAAAGGCTTGTAATACAACCTAAAATCCATTTTATAAACTGAGTAGGAAATCCAAACCCTGACAACATATTAGCTATGAACTCTCATTGTAGAGAGTCAAAAGCTTTCTTGATATCTACTTTTATCATACATCTGGAAGAAATATTGGCTATGTTGTACCCTTTTACTAAGGCTTGAGACAACATAATATTTTCAAATATACTTCTATGCTTCACAAAGGTTGTCTGTTAAGTTCCAACAATAGTTGGGAGGACATTTTGAAGCCTGTTAGCCAAAATCTTACTGACTGTTTTATAAAAAACAATACATCAAGAAATTGGTCTACAATCAGTAACAGCTCCAGCAATTGCTTTCTTTGGGATTAGGGAAATAAGAGTGGAATTAGCCTTCTAGGACATATGACTAGAATGGAAAAAACTCATAACAGCTTTACAAAAATCCTTGCCAATGATGGACCAGTCAGATTTGAAGAAATTAGCAGAGAAACCATCAAGACCAGGACTATTATTAGAGTCAATCCCAAAAACAGCACCTTTAATTTCTTCAATGGTAATACCCTTAGTCAACTCAACACTAACAGTAGAATAAACAGATTGTCCAGAAGAAATAAAATCCTTATCCAGAGCAATAACAAGAGAATTCTTACCTAAAAGGTTGTGATTATAATCCTGGAAAGCTGCATTAACAGAAAGGGAACCCAAATTAAGTTTCCCATGGTGGTCTTTGACAGCCACAATAGCCTTTTGCTGATGCCTCTCAGGTATCTTAGCAAAAAAGTATTTAGAACTACAGTCAGAGAATTGGACATTTTTTATCTTAGCTCCTTGGCTCAAATTATTAAGTTCAACCTCCCTGAGTTTACTATAGGAAGCTAGGAGTAACTTCTTTGATAAATAAAAGTTGCAGAGAAAGGGTTAGCAACCAAAGATCTTTGATACTCACTCAGATCCTCCTTTGCAGCTATGATCCTCTCATAAATATTACTGAAGTGTCTCTTATGAAAGTTAGTGAGAGCATGTTTAACATTTTTAAGCTTGGAAAACAAAGAGTACATTGGACTACCTCTCTAATCAGTAGTCCAAGCAGCAGACACAGTAGCAAGTAAATCACGATGCTCAGCCCGGCTGTTTAAGAAACTAAAACGTTTGAGAATTTTTTTATCAATAGAGACATGGACAAGAACAGGAGAGTGGTCAGATAATCCTGCTTCTTGAAAAAGGGCAAAAGAGTTGGGGAAAGAAGTAATCCATCCTAGGTTAGGCAAAACCCTATCTAACTTAGACCAGGCCCTGGACAAAGGATCTTGTTTGTTTTTCCATGTCAGATCACAATCCGTAGATACCCGTATCTGTCGATATTGGAATTTATAGAAATCCCGACAAAACACCCGATGGTGATAAGACACATGTTTACTTGCATCGCTCGTTAGCGGATTTTGTTTTGTGATGCGGGACAAGCGTTATTTGATGGTCTTATAATTTGAATGAAATTTAAATTATTTCAAAATAAATGAAATTTATTTCATCGGTTTTTGTATTTTCGAGTTTATTTAAAATTTAAGCTTCTATAATTTATTTGAAAAATAAATTATCATTCAAAGTTTTTATTTTTGAATTTATTTTAAATAAGATGTGTGACGGTTTCATTTTAACGCATTATTTTTAATTTGAAAAGTTAATTTAAAGCGGTTTTTAACGAGGTTTTTTTTAAAGGTTTTGAGCTCGATTTTAAGACGATTTTAAGCTCGATTTTTGGACGGATTTTGACACGAGTTTCGAGGCTAGCTTTGACACAACCCATTCCCCCTAGGTCATGGGTTCGAACCCCCATAACAACACCCTTTACCTTCCCTTTTTCCACCCCAAACCCGCAACCCAATCCCCTCCCCTGTTTTTCTGAGCCCACACCCAACGCCAAACACCAACCTAGCCCAGCCAACACCACACTCCCTCCTTACCCATCAATCCAACACCCAACCTAGCCCAAATCCTTAACCAAACCCGCACCAAAACCCACCCAAACACCCCACACCCGTACCCTGTTTTGCGCGGAAAAATAGGGACTCATCCCATTCCCTTTTCGAAGCCCTCTCCGACCCCTACTCCCCTCCCTATCGTTCCTTGCTTATTCCCCAACCAAAGGAAGATATTTCCTCACCATAACCAGCAAGCAAATCCCTCCCAAAACCAAAATAATCTCCCTTTCTCTATCTCTTTCCATAACCAACATATCTCCTTCCACCTTCCATATCTCGTCCAAATCCCTTTCTCTTTCCAAAAAACAGCCCTAAGAAGCCTAAATGACCTAATCCTAGCACCCCTACCTCGTTCCCTGTATAAACAAACACCCACACACCATAAAATAGGACCCAGAAAAGAGACAAAAAACCACACATTCAACACGGCTCAAAACCCTAGCAAACTACCATCAATCTCACGTAAGAAAGCTGTCCTAAACTCCTCTTATACCAAAAAACAAAGTACAAGGTTCATACAAAGTATTAGACAAGCATTAGAGCATCGATTTGCTCCTTTGTTTGTGTTTTCCCGCGTTTTGGACAACCACTGTTCTCGTCCAATTCTCGTAGTTTTTAAATCGTTTTTACTTCTGTTTTTTTTACTAAAGTTCGAATCTTTGGAGTCTAAGGATTCCAGAACATCGTTCGGATTCAGATTTGAGTAAGAAACAAAGTCACATTCATCGTTTGAAAATCGTTGTACGAAATGCCTTTTACGCGAGAAAGTTTGTTTGTTTTTCGAAATTGTTTTGGTTAAATTTTTTTGAAATTTGTTTTACGATCATCAAAGATGCGCCTTCTAAGCAAAGCTTGCATATGGGATCCTGAGTGGTGTGCAAGTTTACATGTGAGTTGAGGGTGCACAAAATCCCGTCTCTTTCCTTCCTCTTTTGTCTCGTGTTTGTCACGGCCTAAGGCTTTTTTTTTTATCGATTTTTTATCGTCTTTTAATTATCATCTCATGTTAGTTAATATGTTTCGTAATTATGATATTAATGATGGTTAATCGCTGTTTAGAATAAATAGTATGCTAATCATATGCTTGTTTTTATTTTACGACGATAACATGATAGTTAGAATAATTGCATGTTTAGTTTATAAAATGAAACAATTTGTTAATTGCACGATGATAACATGTTTTAAATTAATTAAAATGAAATTTTAGTTAGTTTAATTCATTCTCACATGTCTCATATTTTGTTTTAATTTTAATTATGAAATAATTAGATTAAATCACAACCAAACTATAAAGTACAATACAACTGTTCCAAACCAAAACCAACTAAAGTAAATAAAATGTCATGACACAACAGCGGAAGACTACTATCTGACTCGTGGTGACTCCATCCCCAGCTAATCCTGCGCGCATCTACAGTATACCTGTTAGACAACTGCTCACCACCCCCAAATGGATCACCATAGTTTTTAAAACATTTAAACGTGGTCAGTTACTACATAAACAATATAAGATAAACAACAACAGATACACAATCACAATCTCCAACACCGTAACATCACCAATCATCTGACTACACACTAAATTATATAGCTCCGCCAGAATATCCATCACAACAGATATTCCTCACCGCCAGTGGGGGCCCGCAGCCGTTCCTACCTAAGCCCCGCTCATCTCCATCGAGCGAATAACCCATGTTCCTAAATGTGCACATCCCCTTCTGTGGCGGGTTCAACAGAGGACGAATTAAGGGCATGAAGCCACTCCTACAAGTGACTCCACTCAACCGAGGGCGCACCTCGAGAACCACAGACAATCAACAACAACCAATCACAATATCAATTCAAAACAATTCCAATACCAATTAAGATATAATCATCATGCCAATCAACCAAACAACCATCTTATAATCATTTATGCAATAACTGAGTAGGGAAACCCTACCTGGAAAAACAACCACCAAGATCGTCATAATCAGCTAATCAAAATCGCTCTTCAATGAAAACACCTCCTATCAAACATACAATCATACAATCACCATTTAATAAACAAAATACTCCCAAAACCCCAAATTTACCAAATTAGGGTTTCAACCAAAATTAATGAAATAACATAAAAACTATAATAGGATCTTACCCATAATACAATGGTCCCAACGGAGTAAAGAACACAATGATCCGACGACTCTAGCCCTTAGGATTTGATAGCAATGAGAGAGAGAGAGAGAAGCAACGTAACTTTGTTTTGTCTTTGTGAAGTTTAGAAAAGTATAAAAATGAAAAGAAACTGACGGATTAAGATTATATATATTTCTCACGTTCCTATTAAAACCCGTCAAAAACAACCCGTAAAATAAACTTACTCGATCGAGTAAGTAACTTACTCGATCAAGTGACCCTTACTCAATCGAGTCCCCAACTTACTCGATCGAGTACCTATCAACAGAACGTTGTTTCGCAGACCAAACATACATAGTCGACAGAGTAAGCCCCACTCGATAGAGTACCCAAAGACATAGAAAACCATAGTATTACAGTTACTATATGTTTGGTTATGAACGACCTTTGACTAAGGAAACAGGTTTAGGGTTGGATTAGGCGGCTCCGCGAAGCGGTGACGCCTAATCCAACCCTAAAAACTTTTCCGTACCGTTTTCGAAGCGTCTTTACCCTCTTTTAATCCCTTCTATGACAAGGTACCACTCGTCCCTCTATAGGGTTTAGTCTTGGGTTTTGCACTTTAAATGACCTTTGACTAAGGAAAAGAGTTTATGGTTGGATTAGGCGGCTCCGCGAAGCTGTGACGCGTAATCAAACCCTAAACCCTTTTTCGTTCCGTTTTAGAAGCATCTTTCCCCTCTTTTAATCTCGTCCATATTTTTGAGTCACAAGGTTACTATATGTTTGGTTTTGAACGACCATTAACTAAGGAAAAGGGTTTAGGGTTGGATTAGGCGGCTCCTCGAAGCGGTGACGCCTTGTCCAAGTATAAACCTTTTTCCGTCTCGTTTTAGAAGCGTACTTCCCCTCTTTTAATTAAATCCATGTTTTAGAGTCATAGTGTTACTATATGTTTGGTTATGAACAACCTTTGAATAAGGAAAAGAATTTAGGGTTGGATTAGGTAGCTCTGTGAAGCGGTGACGCCTACTCCAACCCTAAACCCTTTTCCGTCCCGTTTTAGAAGCGTCTTTCCCCTCCTTTAATCCCTCCTACGACAAAGTATCACCCGTCCCTCCCTAGGTTTTAGTCTTTGATTTTTTCACTACGAATGACCTTTGACTAAGGAAAAGGGTTTAGGGTTGGATTAGGCGGCTTCACGAAGCGGTGACGCCTAATCAAACCCTAAACCCTTTTCTGTTCCGTTTTAAAAGCGTCTTTCTCCTATTTTAATATCATCTATGCTTTAGAGTCACAGTGTTACTATATCTTTGGTTATAAACGACCTTTGACTATGGAAAAGGGTTTAGGGTTGGATTAGGCGGCTCCGCGAAGCGGTGACACCTAATCCAAACCTAAACCCTTTTCTGTCCCGTTTTAGAAGCGTCTTCCCCTCTTTTAATCCCTCCCATGACAAAGTATCACCTTTCCCTCCCTAGGGTGTAGTCTTGTGGTTTTGCACTACGAACGACCTTTTCCGTCCCGTTTTAGAAGCGTATTTCCTCTCTTTTAATCCCTCCCACGACAGGGTATCATCTGTTCCTCCCTAGGTTTTAGTCTTGGGTTTTTGCACTAGGAACGAACTTTGACTATGGAAAAGAGATTAGGGTTGGATTAGGCGGCTCCGCGAAGCGGTAACGCCTAATCAAACCCTACTCTTTTCCATTCCGTTTTAGAAGCATCTTTCCCCTCTTTTAATCCATCCATGTTTTAGAGTCATAGTGTTACTATATATTTGGTAATAAACGACCTTTGACTAAGGAAAAGGGTTACAGGTTGGATTAGGCGGCTCCGCAAAGCGGTGACACCTAATCCAACCCTAAACCTTTTTTCCGTCCCGTTTTGGAAGCGTCTTTCCCCCTTTTAATCTCATCCATGTTTTAGAGTCACAGTGTTACTATATGTTTAGTTATGAACAACCTTTGACTAAGGAAATGGGTTTAGGGTTGGACTAGGCGGCTCCGCAAATCGGCGACGCCTAATCAGACCTTAAACCCTTTTTCATCCTGTTTTAGAAGCGTCTTTCCCCTCTATTAATCCATCCATGTTTTAGAGTCATAGTGTTAATATATGTTTGATAATGAACGACCTTTGACTAAGGAAAAGGGTTAAAGGTTGCATTAGGCGGCTCCGCAAAGCGGTGACGCCTAATCCAACCCTAAACCATTTTTCCGTCCCGTTTTGGAAGCGTCTTTCCCCCCTTTTAATCTCATCCATGTTTTAGAGTCACAGTGTTACTATACGTTTGGTTATAAACAATCTTTGACTAAGGAAATGGGTTTAGGGTTGGATTAGGCGGCTCCGCGAATCGGTGACGCCTAATCAGACCCTAAACCCTTTTCCGTCCCGTTTTTGAAGCGTTTTTTCCCTCTTTTAATCCCTCCCACGATAGGGAATCTGTGGGATTTATCTGTATGCATCCCTTTAAATATAAGGACTATAACGAATTATAATGATGAAACTAGTCATAAAATTTAAATTGCATAAACAAAATTATATATAGGATTTAGAAATAACCTTCGGTCCTAGCAAATACGGCCTAAGAACAATATCAAAGTTGATATTCGCCTATCAGTTGCACCCAAGACGATATGAGATATGCCCTTTGATTATGCTAGAATCGATCCAAAAATTAACTAAATAATCTTAGGTTTTTGTGTTTTTTCTGATGAGAGGGAGGCAAGAATGGCTTAGGAAAAATTAGGTAAGAAAAATACTCTCCCCACTCCCCTATAAACCGTGTATAGGAATGGATTAGGGTAGGGTTTTCTTTTTTTATTTTTCTCGGCCCATATCCGAAAATAAGATGATAATTTTCTTCTTATTTTCGGTTATTCCAAAAATGTATAAAATGTGTAAATTGTCATCAAGTGAGGATCGAACCCATGACCTCTTGGTTTGAGTACCCTCACTATTACCACTTTGACACATTCATCTTGTTGATATTAAATATAACCGATTACATTTAATTACAAATTAACAGATTAATTCGTCCAAGCTAACATTACATACATTTAATTAAATATAACTTATTATATTCAATTTACGAATTGACAGTTAATTCGTCTCAACTAATATTATTTAATCTTCATTAAATAATTGTCTCATCAACACATTGACTAACTGTTTAGTCATATAAGGCATCAATGTGATTATATTTCTATAACCACATCTCTCAAACACATCCTATAGGTGTGACCTTTAGGGACCAGTTGATCACCGCATATCCGTATGATAATAACGTCAAACTTTCTAGCAAGCCAACCGTTATTAGGTAATCGTTAATCAACTGATTAAAATACGAAGTATAGCCTTGTGAACCTGTAAGAGATTTACAAATGTTATCACACTAAATTGTGGAGGACACAAGCTCCAACAAACTCTCACTTGTCCTCACAAGTGTATGTGCGATAACCGATTCTCATATCCTAAAATTTCTCCCACTCAATGTAAAACAATTTGCAAATCCGTATTCACAAAGGTCGTATTTTACAAGCGATCATCATCAAGAGTGGTTTCCCCGACTAGAGAGTAACTTAACTGATAAACGAATCAACATTCGAGCATGGCCATGCATTTCAGTTACAACTCCTCGAGTGGCCCTGAGAAATAACTATACCTGATAAGGGTTGGATATTTTCCTCAACTCGAATCCTGCAGATGTAAGCACAGTATAAAATGACCCAGAAATTATCTACTTAGCCTCCAGTTACGGCAGACCGTGAGAAAGAAACCAAAGTCACCCAAAACCTGCCTTAATCTCAAGAGACAGTCGATATTCAAAAGAATCGACTCTAGGAACACAATGGATGTCCTATCCACGACCTGGCACCGAATGTTTTTAAACATTTAGGACTCCATTACGTTGTCACAAAAAGTTGTCCTATGAGGTATCGTTATAATCTCGCATCTGTGATCGATCAGTCAACCGTTTGACTTATGGCTCGTTGAACCCACCATCAATCGACTGCACAATATAATAGCCGGAGTTATCAGCTCACATTGGCGATTACGGACCAAAAACAAATATAATGTAATTCAGTTCACTTTGTGGCGTTCAATGTTGTCAGTACAATCCACATGAAAAACAAAATATTATAATAAAACGATGAAGTTATAAATAGTATATGAAAAATATAATGTATCAAATCCATAATCAAGTACTACAACTCAGGAACACGTTTAATTCCCATGGCAATAACGTGCCCTACATGCTTATCATAATTCAACGGTTTAGTGAGAGGATCCGCGATGTTATCATCCATTGCAATCTCGTCAATCACTATCTCTTCTTGCTCCACGTAATCACGGATCAGGTGAGCTTTCCGATGTACATGTCTAGATTTGTTGCTAGACTTTGGCTCCTTAGCCTGGAAGATGGCACCTCTATTGTCACAATAGATGGTGATTGGGTCATTCGAACTAGGACTACCGAAATTCCTTGTAAGAATTGACGCATCCATATCGCTTCCTTTGCTGCCTCCGAAGCGGCATAGTACTCGGATTCAGTAGTAGAATCTGCTACAACACTCTGTTTGGAACTCTTCCAGCTGACCGCAACACCATTAAGAGTGAAGACGAACCCGGACTGAGATTTTGAGTCATCTCGATCCGTTTGGAAGCTAGCATCTGCGTAACCGATTGCGCATAGCTTAGTATCGCCTCCATAAGTCAATACCCAATCCTTAGTTCTCCGTAGGTACTTGAGGATGTTTTTGACAGCTATCTAGTGTGTTTCAACTGGAGTCTTTTGGTACCGACTCATCATACTCAATGCATATGCCACGTCTGGACGTGTGCATATCATGGCATACATGATCGATCCTATTGCAGATGCATAAGGAACACGACTCATGCGCTCAATCCCTTCAGGCGTCGTGGGTGACTGAGACTTGCTCAACTGCATCCCAGTCATCATTGGAAGGTTCCTTTTTTTGGAGTTGGTCATGCTGAACTTCTCAAGAATCTTATCCAAATAAGACTCCTGACTAAGTGATAACGTCCGTCGTGATTTATCTCGGTAGATACGGATTCCCAAAATGCGCTGTGCCTCACCCAGATCTTTCATCTGGAAATGGTTCTTAAACCATTCTTTAACCGAAGATAGGAGAGGAATGCCATTCCCAATCAAGAGTATGTCATCGACATACAATATGAAGAATACAATCTTGCTCCCACTCGACTTGATATATAAGCATGGTTCCTCGACCGATCGAGTGAAACCATACTCTTTTATCACCTGGTCGAAACGATGATTCCGACTCCGAGAAGCTTGCTTAAGTCCATAAATGGAACGCTTAAGCTTGCATGCTTTCTTAGGATGTTCAGGATCTATGAAACCTTTGGGTTGTACCATGTACAACTCTTCCTCCAAATAACCGTTTAAGAAGGCGGTTTTCACATCCATTTGCCAAATTTCATAATCATGAAATGCGGCAATCGCTAAGATTATCCGAATGGAACGTAGCATGACTACAGGTGCAAAAATCTTATCATAATGCAATCCGTGTACTTAAGTGAAACCTTTTGCCACAAGTCGTGCCTTATAGGTATCTGGTTGCGCGTCTACAAAACTCTTTATTTTGTAAAGCCATTTACACTGTAGAGGTTTTACCTTATTAGGTAAATCAACTAGATCCCATACGTCATTCTTATTCATGGAGTCCATCTCGGATTGCATGGCTTCGAGCCATAGCTTTGAGTCGGAATAGGTCATGGCACCTTTATAGGTAGCGGGTTCATTACTCTCTAGGAGTAAAACGTCATTCTCCTCGACCATACCAATGTATCTGTCAGGAGGATGAGAGACTCTACCCGACCTCCTAGGTTCCTCAAGAATATTAACCGTATCATCAGTTGGAGGAACAACTTCCTCCATCCGTTCCTCGGTTGTTGGTTCTGGAATCTCCGACAGCTCGAAGGTTCTATTACTCGTCTTGTTCTCGAGAAATTCTTTCTCTAAGAACGTCGCACTAGCCGCAACAAAAACTCGATGTTCGGTAGGCGAATAGAATTATTGACCAAATGTTCCTTTTGGATAACCTATAAAGTATGTCTTGACCGATCGCGGGCCGAGCTTATCCTCGTGTCTCCACTTGACATAAGCCTCGCAGCCCCAAACCCGAATAAAGGACAAGTTAGGGACCGTTCCCTTCCACATTTCATATGGAGTCTTGTCGACAGCTTTAGACGGACTTCGGTTAAGTATAAGAGCAGCTGACAAAAGACCAAAACCCCATAATGAATCATGCACTACCGTGTGACTCATCATGGATCAAACCATATCAAGTAAGATTCGATTTCTCCGTTCGGACACACCATTTAATTGAGGTGTTCCAGGTGGAGTTAACTGTAGAACGATTCCACAGTCTTTAAGGTGTTGATCAAACTCATTTGAAAGATATTCTCCACCCCGATCTAAACGGAGTGCTTTAACCTTTCTACCCAGTTGGTTCTGTACCCTGTTCTGGTATTCCTTGAATTTCTCAAAGGACTCACTTTTATGCTTCATTAATTAGACATATCCGTATCTACTCAAATCGTTCGTGAAAGTGATAAAATATCTATAGCCATCTCTAGCGGTAATTGACATAGGTCCACAAACATCAGTATGTATGAGTCCTAATAGGTCACTAGCGCGCATTCCACCACCTTTGAAGGATATTCGAGTCATCTTGCCAATGAGACATGATTCACACGTGCCATATGTAGAAAAATCGAATGTGGGAATAGTCCCATTATCGACGAGTATCTTCACGCGTTTCTCATTTATGTGTCCCATTCGACAATGCCATAGATAGGTTTGTTCTTTGTCACCAACCTTTATTTTCTTATTATTCACGTGTAATACTTCCGTGGTTTGGTCTAAGATGTAAATTCCATTCATGGAAACTGCTTTGCCATAAATCATTTCATTGAAAGAGAAAATACAGCTATTATCCTTTATTAAAAATGCAAAACCGTCTTTAGCAAGTACGGAAACAGAAATAATGTTCTTAGACAAACTGGGTACATAGTGTGATTATTTAAAAATAGCTCAAAACCACTAGGGAGTTGGATTACATATGTTCCCTTCGAGACAAAGCAAACAACTCGTGCTCCATTCCCGACTCGCAGTCCACATCACCTTTTTCGAGAGGTATGATATTCTTTAGGCCCCCGCAAATGATTACAGATGAAAACCACAACCAAAGTATCAAGTACCCAAGTTCCGAAACTTGCATGGTTAATCCCAATCATATGAATATAATATGACATACCAACAGGAACGACGCGGCCTGCTTTGATGTCCTCACAGTAGACGGGACAGTTCCTCCTCCAATGTCCAGTCTTGTGACAATGGTGGCACTCAATGTCACCGCCCTTGCTCTTTGCCTTGCCCTGTGAGCCACTAGTCTCACCAGGCGCACTCTTACCATTTCCTGGCTTCTTAAACTTTGGCTTACCTACAGCTAGGTCGCCATGAGCCTTGCCCTTACCTTTACCCTTGTTTGAAATCATGAGAACATCCTGCTTCATGCTCCCACTCAATTTCATATCCTTCTCGGTCTGTACGAGAAGGGAGTGTAGCTCATGAGGACTCTTTTTCAAGTCATTCATGTAGTAGTTCGCCCTGAAAAGGGCAAAACCATCGTGAAGAGAATGAAGAATTCGGTCAATGACAATGCTCTCACTGATTTTACAATTCAGTGCCTCCAGCTTCTCGACATTCTCAATCATGTAAAGAATGTGTGGGCTAACCGGTTGGCCCTTCTGGAGTTTCGCATCAAAGAAGCGACAAGTATGCTCATATGTAACGATTCTCGGTGCTTTTGAGAACTCGTTAGTGAGCGTAGTGAAAATCTTGTTTGCACCTTGGGCAATGAAGCGTCTCTGCAAATTGGTTTCCATTGCAAAGATGAGTACGTTCTTTATCGCACCCGCTTCCATAACGAAGTCACTATAAGCGAGTGACTCGTTGACTCCTGCATTGGGGCCTGGGTTTACCGGTATTGGCTCAGTTAAGTACATGAGCTTACCGTCAGCAATGGCAGCATTCCGTAGTGCTGCCTCCCAGTCTGCAAAGTTAGACCCGTCGTTTTTCAGACGTGTGAACTGATTCATCTGGTCCATGAATATTTTCAGCCAGGACTCGCGTCCAAGTGTGGCACTAGGCATTTGGATTGCGTTATTTCCAGCCATTTTGCTGTAACAGTATTATCAAAATAAACGTGTTCTACACTGCGAGAAAAAGAATAAAATAATAAGCATGTGCATCGTTTATATTTTTAAGTCTAATGAACTACCGTCATAACGCGAAGACTCAAAACATTTATACAATTGACCTCCCTCAAGAATTATATAAATGATCCCAAGACTCAATTCTCTGTAAATTGATAAGCTAACCTTTTAGCTAATTCTACCGTTAGAATTCTTGGTCGATAAATATCTGTAAATTCTATCTTTAGTCCATCATAATCACGAGAAACTCTTCGGACTATGATGTTGAGGTAAACTAAGTCAACACAACTACTTACCCAACGTAGAAGGGGTCATATTATGCCTACCGGCGAAGAAGGGATTCATAGTTGTTTGCCCTTATAAAGACTAATCTCAATTTCCGTTTTAGAGGAAGATCCCATCAACTTTTTTAATTCATTTTAAGTGAACTAATATCTAGCATGCGAGAATGAATAAACTAAGGTGACGGCTTAATAAAAAGTGACATCTGTATGTCCATGAAAACTAACATACAACCTATATGTGTCAATTTTCATGCATTTTAGTAGTAGGTGGTTTGGTTTTAGGCGGAATATGATGCATAAACTATCATGTGAATGAAAAGCAATCGGAATGAAAAAAACGTAAAAGCAATAATAAAGTCCTAGTGGACCTATCCTATCAAAATGAACATTAAATACAAGTTTGGAATCCCTCCTTGGACCCGAGAAGCTTGTCTTGATGTTCCATCTTGATCTATGTAGCGGGAGTGAGCTCCAATCTCCATCTTTAGTCTTCTTTGAAAATTACAATAAATAAATTTACATAATAAACCTATTTATTACATTCTAATTTCAAAACCCAAAACTAAAGTAAAATAAAGGAGATTCGAGATCTCATAATTACATAAAAAATCATGTTTCCTTCATTACGAAAACATAATTTGACTAAGGCCACACTAGGTATTACAAATTACAACAAATTGCAAAAATACGTAAATTAAACTATTCAATCGATTCATTCAACCAAAAAAAATGCATTAACTAAAAATAAATTAAACATACATGACACAATTCCTTAATTATGTTGATTAATTTTATCCAAACCACCTATTTAAATCAAATTAAGTGACAATTCCTCAATTAATCACATTAATTTCAATCTTAATTCATATTAAACTTGTAATATGAATTCAATCCGTCAAAATTTTAAACTGCTTTAAAATAATTAGGTATCTTTTAATTATGAACCGCTTCACAATAATTAATTTGCCAAAACAAAACAAAAATTTCTTTAAAATTTATCTTGGTAAAAAAAACGAAACAACCAAAATAAATAAAAAAATTATCTCGGTTTTACTGCTTAAACCGAAAAAAAAAACAAAAAAATTTTTTTTTTATAATCTGTCCAGCACGTGAACAGTAACAGAAACGAAAAAAAAAAAATTTTTTTTATATCTTGCTCGGCTGAATAGACAAAACAACAAAAACAGCCCGTTTTTATTTCTTTCTTCTTGCGGTTTTTCTGTAAAAACCATAACAAAAAAATTTTTTTTTTTTTAAAATTTTCTGGCTACTGTGAACAGTAACCGAAACAAAGAAAATAAATTTTCACGGTTTTTTAAAATTAGAACCCTAATGCCCTTTTTAATTTTAACTTAATCTGCATTAAATCAAACATGATGATTCCATTTATATTTTAACTTAATCTGCATTAAATCAAACATCTACCAATTCTTCATATGATAATTTTAACTGATTAAAACAACATTATGAAAAAAAAAAATGGAAATTTCGCATAAAAAAGGAACAAACACCGGCTGCAATTTTTTTTTTTTTATTCGGCATTAACAAAAAAATTTCAGCCGTGCCCTATTTTTTTTCGAAACCCTAAAAGTTTACATCCAGTTTTATGAAAATCATCAAAATTAAAATTCGTGGCCTTGGCTCTGATACCACTTGTGGGATTTATCTGTATGTATCCCTTTAAATATAAGGACTATAACGAATTATAATGATGAAACTAGTCATAAAATTTAAATTGCATAAACAAAATTATATATAGGATTTAGAAATAACCTTCGGTCCTAGCAAATACGGCCTAAGAACAATATCAAAGTAGATATTCGCCTATCAGTTGCACCCAAGACGATATGAGATATACCCTTTGATTATGCTAGAATCGATCCAAAAATTAACTAAATAATCTTAGGTTTTTGTGTTTTTTCTGATGAGAGGGAGGCAAGAATGGCTTAGGAAAAATTAGGTAAGAAAAATACTCTCCCCACTCCCCTATAAACCGTGTATAGGAATGGATTAGGGTAGGGTTATCTTTTTTTATTTTTCTCGGCCCATATCCGAAAATAAGATGATAATTTTCTTCTTATTTTCGGTTATTCAAAAATGTATAAAATGTGTAAATTGTCATCTAGTGAGGATCGAACCCATGACCTCTTGGTTTGAGTACCCTCACTATTACCACTATGACACATTCATCTTGTTGATATTAAATATAACTGATTACATTTAATTACAAATTAACAGATTAATTCGTCCAAGCTAACATTACATACATTTAATTAAATATAACTTATTATATTCAATTTACGAATTGACAGTTAATTCGTCTCAACTAATATTATTTAATCTTCATTAAATAATTGTCTCATCAACACATTGACTAACTGTTTAGTCATATAAGGCATCAATGTGATTATATTTCTATAACCACATCTCTCAAACACATCCTATAGGTGTGACCTTTAGGGACCAGTTGATCACCGCCATCTGTATGATAATAACGTCAAACTTTATAGCAAGTCAACCGTTATTAGGTAATCGTTAATCAACTGATTAAAATACGAAGTATACCCTTGTGAACCTGTAAGAGATTTACAAATGTTATCACACTAATTTGTGGAGGACACAAGCTCCAACAGAATCTCTTGTCACTCCCTAGGCTTTAGTCTTGTGTTTTTGCACTACGAACGAACTTTGACTAAGGAAAAGAGATTAGGGTTGGATTAGGCGGCTCCGCGAAGCGGTAACGCCTAAACAAACCCTAAACTATTTTCCATTACGTTTAGAAGCGTCTTTTCCCTCTTTTAATTCATCCATGTTTTAGATTCATAGTGTTACTATATGTTTGGTTATAAAAGACCTTTGACTAAGGAAAAGGGTTAAAGGCAAAGCGGTGACGCATAATCCAACCCTAAACCCTTTATCCGTCCCGTTTTAGAAGAGGAAATGGTTTTAGGGTTGGATTAGGCGGCTCCGCGAATCTGTGACGCCTAATCAGACCCTAAACCCTTTTCCGTCCCGTTTTTGAAGCGTCTTTTCCCTCTTTTAATCCCTCCCACGACAGGGTATCTCCCGTCACTCCCTAGGGTTTAGTCTTGTATTTTTGCTCTACGAACGACCTTTGACTAAGGAAAAAGGATTAGTGTTGGATTAGGCGGCTCCGCGAAGCGGTAACGCTTTATCCAACCCTAAACCCTTTTCCCTCCCGTTTTAGAAGCGTATTTTCCCTCTTTTAATGTCTCCCACGACAAGGTATCACCATCCCTCTCTAGGGTTTAGTCTTGGGTTTTGCACTATGAACGACCTTTGACTAAGGAAAGGGTTTAGGGTTGGATTAGGTGGCTCCTCGAAGCAGTGACGCCTAATCCAACAATAAACCTTTTTCCGTCCCGTTTTAGAAGTGTTCTTGCCCTCTTTTAATCCAATCCATGTTTTAGAGTCACAGTGTTACTATATGTTTGGTTATGAACAACGTTTGACTAAGGAAAAGGTTATAGGGTTGGATTAGGCGGCTCCGCGAAGCGGTGACACCTAATCCAACCCTAAACTCTTTTCTGTCCCATTTTAGAAGCTTCTTTTCCCTCTTTTAATCTCTCCTATGACAGGGTATCACCTTTCCCTCCCTAGGGTGTAGTCTTGGGTTTTTGCACTACAAACGACCTTTTCCATCCTGTTTTAGAAGCGTTTTTCCCCTCTTTTAATCTCTCCCACGACAGGGTATCATCCGTCCCTCCCTAGGGTTTAGTCTTGGGTTTTTTCTCTATGAACGACCTTTGACTAAGGAGAAAGGTTTAGGGTTGGATTAAGCAGCTCCGCGTAGCGACGCCTAATCCAAGCCTAAACCCTTTCCGTCCCGTTTTAGAAGCGTCTTTCCCCTTTTTTAATCCCTCCCACGATAAGGTATCACCCGTTCCTCCCTAGGTTTTAGTCTTGGATTTCTGCACTACGAACAACTTTTGAATATGGAAAAGGGTTTAGGGTTGGATTAGGCGGCTCCGCGAAGTGGTTTTGTCTAATCCAACCCTAAACCCTTTTTCGTCCTATTTTTAAAGCGTTTTTCCCCTCTTTTAATCCCATCCTTGATTTAGAGTCACAGTGTTACTATATGTTTGGTTATGAAGGACTTTTGACTAAGGAAAAGGGTTTAGGGTTAGATTAGGCAGCTTCGCAACTCGGTGATGCGTAATCAAACCCTAAACCCTTTTCCGTCCCGTTTTAGAAGCCTCTTTCCCCTCTTTTAATCCCTCCCGCAACAGGTTATCACCCGTCTCTCCCTAGGTTTTTGTCTTGGGTTTTTGCACTACGAATGACCTTTGACTAAGTAAAAGGGATTAGGGATGGATTAGGCGGCCCCGCAAAGCGGTGACGCCTAATCCAAACCTAAACCCTTTTTCATCCCGTTTTAGAAGCGTCTTGCCCATTTTTAATCCCTCCTACGACAAGGTAACCCTCATCCCTCCATAGTGTTTAATCTTGGGTTTTTTACACTACAAACGACCTTTTCCATCACGTTTTAGAAATGTCATTCATGATTCCCTTAATGCTGTTTTAGAGTCACCGTGTTACTATATGTTAGGTTTGTATTGGTGTCACATTGTTACAAAAACAGTGTTACTATAGTATGCTATTTAAACAAATTAATTTGCAAAATTAATTAAATTAGGAAAAGTTCATTCATGAACAACAATAGCTTAAACAAAATGTCAAGTCAACTAGGATTAAAAAAACTAAATACTCTGCAAAAACTTATAGTAGTTATCTTTAAAATAGTTTTAGAAGCGTTATTCATGATTCCCTTATAGTTGTTTTAGATTCACCGTGTTACTATATGTTTGGTTTATATTAGAGTCACATTATTACAAAAACAGTGTTACTATAGTATGCTACTTAAACAGAATAATTTGCACAATTAATTAAATTAGGGAACGTTCATTAACGAAAAACAATATCTTAAACAAAATGTCAAGTCAACAATGATTAAAAAAACTAAATAGTCCCCAAAAACTAACAGTAGTTATCTTTAAAATAACCTGTAACAGCATGATGTTCTACAGTTAAGGAAATATCATATTTGTCAGTATCTTCTGGGACATTTGTTCTCGGGAGCATGGACGCTACTTTCACCCTCAAGTAACTCCACCTTCAGACGCTTCCTATAACCTTCCATCTCTTCAATGGCTTCCACAACTTTACGCCAATTTACCTTATTCAAAGGCTGGATTTTGGCATATGATTCCCTTAAAGCTGTTACACCAAGGAGAAATTGCTTATCCATATCAGCTTCGATGTATTTGTTCTCCTTATTTTCTTCTAGTTGTCTCGCAATACATTTTTTTCCATCATCAGAAACTTGACATGCGCTTCAACATTCTGCAAGTCTTCTTCTAGCGATTGTGCCCGTTTTTATAGTTCTTCAACCTTATTATGAAGCTTCATAACCTCCTCAAACAATGCATCCTTATGCCTTGTTGTATCTTTAAGCTCATTCTTGGTGTCTGAAAGTTTCTTCTGAATTAGTTTCATTGTTTTGACCTTTTGTCTCTGTACCAACGAAAACAAAATATATTAACAAAAAAAACTTAAACTGTAACAGTGTTACTCTTAGTAATAACATTCGAGTAATGCCGGTACGATGAAAACAGAAAGCAAGGTATTAACATAGTAAAATCGAAATAGAGCAACATTTGTAATATTAAAGATTGCATATTTTTTTGGGTTATTTCATAACAATAATCCATCCTATTGGTGGTATGCAATAATTAATCTATCCTATCAATAATCTCAATTAAATCCAACTTAAGCACCATACCTTCTAATAACGAACCAGCTGATATTTTTTTATGTTTATGTGTATCAAATAAACCAAGTACTTGATTCATCACTTGAAAATATTAAACATAAACATCACATATACCAGCTAGGTTGTCCAAAAACTATCAAATATTCCAACTAAAACTTAAAAAAAATATTAGTTGGTTCGTTATTAGAAGGTATGATGCTTAGGTTGGATTTAATTGGGATTATTGATAGGATGGAGTGATTATTGCAGACCACCAATACGATGGATTATTGTTATGAAATAACCCTATTTTTTTAATAGATTTAATATTGCAAAACAACAAAATTTAAAACGAAAAACCTTTATAATTAAGGGAAAGTTGTAGTGTTTTTTCTTGGGTTTTTTTTTTTTAAAAGAAGTGCATATATTAAATGAAAATGAGTATATTTATAGATAAGTGAGAATAAGAAGCAGTTACATTTTTGAATTAACTGCTGTAAAAAAACTTTTAATTTATTTTGGAATTCAGAAAGTTAAAAACTGATTTGAAAAGTTAAAAATAAGAGTGTAAATTAATGTAACCCACGTTGCATGTTTCCCATGATTAAGAGCAGTTATAACTGCTGCAGAGAGTGGAGAATTCAAAGCGTCACATTCTTTTGTCATAATTTTACTCTTTTCTCCGTTTCTTTAACTGTCACATTGTTACAGTAACATCATTAATGATTTGTGATTTAAAATAAGGTCCAATAGCTGTATTTTAAAACAAAGATCAAATTTAAAAATGAAAAACAACAAAAAATTAAAATCGAAAATCCTTTGTAATTATGGGAAAAAGAAGCAGTTACATTTTTGAATTCAAACGGTTAAAAACAGTTTTCAAAATTAATTAACTGCAATAAAAAACTGTTAATTTATTTTGGAATTCAGAAAGTTAAAACTGATTTGAAATGTTAAAATTAAGTTTATAAATTGATGTAACCCACGTTACATGTTCCCCATGATCAATAGCAGTTATAACTGCTGCACAGAGTGGAGAATTCAAAGCGTTAGATTCTTTTATGATAATTTTACTCTTGTCTTTGTTTCTGTAACTGTCACAGTGTTACAATTACTTATTAATGATTTGTAGTTTAAAATATTGTCCAATAGCAGTGTTTTAAAACAAAACTGAATTTGACAAGGTAAGATCTTACGTAATTAAGAAATCTGACTTCTAATTAGTCACAGACTAACTTCATTCTTGAAAATTACATTGTTTAAAAATTCGAAAATAAACTCCACTTTTTTTCACAGACACTATTACAGTCACATTGTTTTATAGTAGACCTAAGTTAACATTACTTGAGATCACTTGTTTTTGATTTTAAAACAAAGTACAGGCAGTTCAGTGTTAATTTTTTTTCGGTTTCTCCTAAACCGTTTCTTCTTCATCTGTCAGTACGTCTTCTGGTGCCTCTCCTTTGGCCATTCTAAGGGCTTCTCTCCTTGCATTTATGTCAGGACAAAGAGTTTTCTTGGATCCGATGAAGATTTCCACAGCGGCCAGTAAATCAGTCCTTATTTAATTGATGTACATAGAGAAAGACTTGATGTAACTTGGTGCAACAACTACTTCCTAAGCATAAAGGTCCCGTCTTTCCTTTCCCAACAATTACCCAACACCTTTCATAAGATGGTGGTTACTTGCTCCTGAGCTACAGTAGTTAATCCTACCTATATGGTCACCCAATTAAAAAGCCACCAGAGGGTTTACACACAAGAGCATTAAGTTCAATTCCAAATAAAAGAAGTCAAAATTAATCCTTTAGAAGGCTTAATCCAACCAACCAAGAATTAACTTACACATTCAACTCACAAATATATAAACTTTATACCAAATTCATAAAGGTGGAAGCTTGCTTCAAGGATTTCTAGACATGTGAAGAACAAGACTAGAAATTGCAATGGTAGGGTGAATAACATGCAAGGTTGATCACTCCCAACACATTAACATCCAACATAAACATGAAATTCAAGGAATATGCAATAATTATTGAGGAAAGATTGAGAGGTTCTTACAAAGCTTAAGAAAAGTAGTGTCTACCAAATTACACCAAGAGAAAAAGGCTTAGCCTTCCATAATCTTAGAACAATCTAAGAATTGTGGAAAGATTAGCATAAATCCCAAAATAAAGCTTACAACTTTGTCTTCTTAATACAAAATTCCTACTCAACATACAAGTTTGATTATTGAATGATAGATAATAATTCTAGGTCTTCAAAACTGAACTATATATATGGATGCACACTCTTCTAGGTTAAACGTCATTTGGGCCTCAACGAGAAAGCTTAAGACAGATGATTAGTCTCGAGAGCTGAAGAAACCGCAGGTTACGTTACCAGATGCAGACTGCGTTCTGGTCTAATTTTTTATCTCCGTTCTTCTTCCTGCCTTAGCTCCCACAACCACTTTACTTCATGCTAGTTCACCAAGGAGTGACACCCTCTATCCTAACTAGCTTGGACACCGTCTTCATTGATTGCTTGGTTGTTTCGGGGTGCGGGTAGAGGTCCTTGCTCGGGAATCCGAACTCTTTTCTCAAGACCATGCTCCATATGGGCATTGAAACATGTTAAATACAACAACCAACGGGACGAGAAGACTTATTCAATATACTAACAAAAGACCCTTAAATGAAACCAATTTAGTCCTAAGAACACCTTATTGACTCGACAAAGTTTGACTCTATCACACTCTCATATCTCCCTATGAAAATTTGAATGGTAACTTTACCAATTCAATTGCTGGTTTTCATGCGTATAGTCGAAAATTAAATGGTATTGGTCTCCCAACTAGTGAAGAACAATGAGAGAGAAGGATGAAATTGTGAAAATAGAAACAAATGAGTGAATATATAATATGGAATAAGTTAGAGATTTAAATAAAGGGTATAACATAAAACTTATGCTAAAATTTACAGGAATCTTACGCTATTCCACCGGGAAATTCTTTCTTTGCTGCCAGAGTAAGCATGGGTATCAAATTTTAAGAAAATGATAGTTTATGGGTATAATTTTGTAAAAAAAAACATAAAGGGATGTAATTTTGAAGTTTTGGTACATAAATGAGTGTTTTTATCAATTCACCCTAATTTTCTATCCCAAGAAAAATGTGGCGTATCCCACTAAAATAGGTGGAAAGTGAGTTAGTATACTAGCTTCCCTCTATTTACGAAGTGTATGGTCAAATCCGTTACGATTTGAATTAGCAATTAACCTCCGTCTTAAGACGGTCTAATACGATAATAATAAATAACGAGGTTTTATTTTAAATTAAAAAAACACTTCTTTATTAAAATACGACAGATTTAATATATTTGTACATCATAAAATGATTTATCGTCTTAATTAAATACGGTGACTTAAAAAATTGTTTTATCGACATGAATAAATATAACGCTTGTAAACAATAATTAATTTAACCAAAAATTGAGGGTGTTACATATCTCCTCATTGCCCAAAAACATGATTATTAACCTACGGGTCCTTAATTAACTTTGATCTCCGCTTTATGTTTGGTCGTTATATGCATCCATTTAGTTCCAAAATGTTCCGTTTATGCAAGATAAGCGCTCTTTTCCTACGATTGACATAACATCTCATAGAATAGCAAATAGGAAGCTAAAGACATAATAAATGACCCTAATTGACACAAACAACATGCAAACCAAGACTAGTTTGGGGACTAAAAATGCGTAAATATGAACCACATCAGTATGGAAGCATGAATATTTCGTATTGGGCCGTCTGTTGCACCGGTATCTACTGTCTAATAATTTACATAGTATAAAAGCGAAGTCCTTTAGAAGATTTCTATTAGCTCCTACTTTTTAGGGAATTGAAAAAAAAAAAAAAAACATATGTGGGGACCCGTGTTCCAGTAAGGATCATCTGTCCCACTCTTGTGTCCCATTGTGTGTGCCACTCCACTCACCTTTTGACACATCACTTGTTGTAAAATAAAATATTACAATAATTATATTAATTTGTTGATATGTTAGAAGGTGATTGAAGTGGCACACAGATTGGTACACCAAATGGGACAGATGATCCCCACTCCCTGTGTTCTATTTCAAATTTAATTACTTTCTTTCATAATTACATCTTTTACCTTTTTTTTTAGTTTGGAAACTGGAAACTAAATAAATATATAATCTGTATAAAAAAATAAACACTGCAAAATTAAAATAATAACTAAACTATATTAATTACAAATAACATTGTGGAGTACAAATAAACATACAATAAACAACTCTAAAAAAAAAAGAATTAATAATTCTATCTTTTACTTGCCGCCATCAAAGCCAAATGGGCTGGCATAATTGTATCAGCAGAGGAACGGAATATCTGTTGGAAATAGAGGCTTTGAGAGCCTTTCTCTTAGTTTCCTTTTGTCCCACATTGGTGAGGAAGTGGGTGTTTTATGGGTTTATATAACACCCCTTCCCTTACCTTATCACTAGTGGTCATGGGGAGTCTTTTGTAGAGACTTTACGAGGTGCTTAATTCAGCTCGCACACGCGCGCGCGCGCGTGCCCGTGCCCGAGCCCGGCCCGGCCCGGATCCGGATCCGGATTCGGGATTCGGGATTTGGCTGCGGCGGGCTTGGCCTATCTTTTTGGATCCGGGTGAGTTGTTTTTGGTTGTGTGCTGTTGAATCAGTCAGTCAATGACTGTTAGTGGGTGAGATAATTTCTCCCCACTATCAGCCTTGACTCCTGTTTTGTGGGAGACGGTTTCTGGCTCTTCAGCAATTATAAATAGCAGCCTCCTCGGCCACTTTAAACACAACAAAATCAATACTCTCCTCTTCCTCTCTCGTTTTTCTCTATACAATTTCTGGGTTAAGTTATATCGTTCCAGGTCTTCCAAACTCGAGTGGGCGAGTTTGTGAGGCAGCAGTAGTGTAATCCTTGGGGACTACCGGTCGTCGCTGATCGCCACCACGGTCGCACCGGAGAAATAGTTTTTAAGGCGGCGGTTTCGCACGCGTCACTACCAATTCCTCTTCGGTATTTCCCGATTCGCCTTCGTTTTTGCTATCGCTTTCCGTATTAATAATTACTATCTCGGTTTGTTAGTAATTAGTTCCAACAATTTAAAAAACTATTCAATTAAGTGCGGTAGCTATGTCCGTGATTTGAAAATTGTACCGACATTTCAAAATTGAGCAATTAGATGGTCGAATTATAAACGTTGGTCCTAAATCGTTGATGTTTTTTGAGCGAGTTAGAAATTGATTATGATTTATTTAATGACCCGCCAAAACCCGTTGTTCCGTCTCGATTTCGAGACTACCCCTCCCGCGGCTAAGGCGGTTAAGTCAAATGAAGATGATATTGCTAAATTTGTTAAGGACAACAAAAGCGCTAGGTGTCACATACTTAATAACATGGTTAACCCATTTGTTCGATTTATTTGCCGATAATAAATCGGCTAAAGTCATTTGGGAGTCCTTTGAAAAAAATGGGGCCGACGATGCGGGTAAGAAAAAATATGTTGTGGGTAAGTGGCTGCAATTTAAGATTGTGGATGGGAAGTCTATTATGGAACAGGTTCATGTCTATGAAAATTTGTGTGCTGATATTGTTAGTGAGGGCATGAAATTAGACGACCTTTTTGTTGCTAATGTGCTGTTGGAAAAATTCCCTCCCTCCTGGTCTGAGTATAGAAATCAGCTAAAACACAAAAAGAAAGACATGTCCCTTATGGAACTTATCAGTCATATGAGGACCGAAGAGGCAAATCAGCTAAAACACAAAAAGAAAGACATGTCCCTTATGGAACTTTGCAAAAAAATGTGAACCCTGTCAGTTCTACGCAAACTTCATACACCAACCGCCGGAGCCGTTACATCCTACTGTTTCTTCATGGCCCTTTGAAGCTTGGGGACTTGATGTTGTGGGACCTCTTACTCCAAAGGCCTCAAATGGACACGAGTATATACCGCCACCGACTACTTCTCAAAATGGGCGAAGCCATCACACTACGGAAAGTGAAGAAAGAAAATGTTGTGGACTTCATTAGAACCCAAATCATCTACAGATATGGTGTATCTCAACGTATCACAACTGACAATGGGAAACAATTTTTCAACCATCTGATGACAAGTCTGGGAGAAAAATTCAAGTTCAAACAATACAAGTCATCCATGTACAATGCCTCTGCAAAGGGTTGGGTGAAGCCTTTAATAAAACTCTTTGCAATTTGTTGAGAAAAGTAGTAGCAAAGTCAAAGCGAGATTGGCATGAAAGAATTGGTGAGGCGTTGTGGGCATATCGTACCACATACAAAACACCTACTCAGGCAACCCCGTACGCGTTGGTGTATGGAGTGGAGGCCGTGTTGCCTTTGGAGTTGCAGATCCCTTCCTTACGCATTGCTATTCAGGAGGGACTCACAGATGATGAGAATGACAAATTACGATTAGCAGAGTTGGAAGCTCTCGATGAAAAGAGATTAGAGGCTCAACAAAAGCTCCAGTGCTATCAAGCAAGGTTGTCACGCGCATTCAACAAAAAGGTGCGCCCTCGTTCTTTCCAAGTAGGAGACCTTGTCCTTGCAGTACGAAGACCAATCATCACCTCTCACAAGCCAGTTGGCAAGTTCACCTCTAAGTGGGATGGTCCATACGTGGTATAGGAGGTCTATACAAATGGTGCTTACAAAATCGTGGATGAAGACGGCGTTCGAGTAGGCCCAATCAATGGGAAGTTTTTGAAGCATTACTATTCTTAAATCCCAACAGTGAAGGCTCCTAAGCAAGAGCGTAAACTGCAAGTCCAAGCTCCTAAGCAAGAGGTTAAACTGTATACAAAAAAAAAAAAAGAAAAAATATACTCCTTCCTTTATGAACTACGTAGGCTTGATCTTGTGAAATACACTTTGTGCTTCACAAGTACGTAGGCAACTTGGGTGAACATGTAGCTCAAGTGCAGCCACACCTCCAAATAAAAAAAAAATCCCTCTCTTGAACTACGTTGGCTTGATCTTGCAAGTTGTCATCTTGGTAGCTTTGCAAGTACGTAGGCAGTTTGAGCAAACACTTTGTTCAAGTGCAGCCACACCAAAAAAAATTACATCAAAATAATTACTTCTGGCCCGCAAGAGTTTAAACTGTGAACGGCTAAATAAACAATATTGTAAATATTTGTTTGTATAAATAAATATAATAAAATGTAACATTTGAAAGGGTGTTATTTGTGTAAAAACGATTAAGACAAACAAACATCTTAGAAGCATTTGGTCCATTAGGCTACAAAAAAAAATGGATGAAATCTAGATAATCTTAAAAAAAAAAAAAAAAAAATCTAAGTGTCTATGGATCAACATCCAGAGAAGCCCGCATCTCTTCCAATTCAACTCTCCGCTCTTGAAGTAATGCTTCCTCTTCAGGACTCAAAACAGGGATATCGTCAAACTCGGTTAATTCTCTCTCCAACTTCTGAAGATCATCTTGCAATGAGATTAAGGATATATCCTCAGCTTCTAAATTGCTTCGCAATGTCTTTTCCTTCTCTCGTGCTTGCTTGAGTTTAGCTTCAAGATCGTTTATTTCTTCCAGAGTAGCAGAAAGTTCCACAGCTTGCTCTTTATGCTTTTCTTGCGCCTTATCATGAAGAGATTTGGTATCCTCAATCTTTTGATGCCACTCCACCCTTTTGTCCTCCAAAGAATGCGGGATGATGACACTCTCTGTCCGCTTCTCGAGTGCAAGGTAAGCATGGACCGCACCCACATAAGAATCCACTCGTGCCTGTAGTGAAGAACAGTCACCTTTGAGTTGTCGGATGCTCTCATAATACACGTTAGCCTTCATTGCCACTTCCCCTACATTAGAGAAGCTTGCATTTTTTAATTCTCCTAAGACCTGCAAGCGGATCGCGTCTAGTGCTCTGTCAAAAATCCCCTTAAGTGAAGGAGGTGGACGAAATGAGGCTTTGGAACACGTAGGGAGCATGGTAGGTTTAAATGGTATTGTTAGAGGCTTAAACGCCGCCTTCGATCGTCGATTTGCAAGGAGGAGACATATGAGTTGAAGTTGGACTATCCACGGCAGTTTGACTACCATTGGCAAACGAACTGTTAGTCTGGCTGCCCTGAGATCCTTGGATCGAAGAGTCTCCTACGGGTATTGATTTATTAAGAATCATAAGCCCTTTCCCTTTTCCAGGCTTCATCTTTGGTGGACGATGCAGAAGACGATATTCCGGAGCAAGGGAGACTGTCTCCAAGGCACATTCACCTTCCTGAAAAAAAAAAAAAAAATGATCAAGTAGGAAAATAAATAAATAAACAACGATAGTCATATAAGAAAAGAAGCTAACCAGCGTTTGCGAAGGCATTCTTGATGCACTCGACACCCCCTCAAAAATCTGGACATCTAGTCTGACATCATCTGCATCCAAGACAGACACTTTTCTCTTGCCACGACGATCATGTTTAGGGTCAATCTCGGAAGCTGAATCGCTGTGGTGGTTGTCCTCAATACGGCCTTTCGCTTTAGGGACAACAACTTTGGATTTCAGGGGCACTGCTTGCTCTCGAGGCTGATTTCTAGTATCCCCATGATGATCACGCTTCTTAGTCTTGTGGTCACTTCCGGTACTATGCACAAGAATGTCAACATTCTTTCTTAGATCCTTCGGGTAGAGTTCCTTCCACCATTTAGTAAATCCAGGGGTGACATTCTCATCCCATCTGAACGAAGGACCTGGGAAGGTAAACGCGAGACATGCTACCCGTAAACAAAAACACTTGCCAATATTTCAAAGTGCCTCGAAGCATGTGACGTCGGGTTTGTCTCGAACCACGATTCAATACGCCGGGAATGTCTTGACAAAAGCCAAATTGTCTACTAAACCGATGGGGATTATAAGGTTCAAGGTGAAACCCATTACTCAGACGCAAACACAAATAGGAGGAACGAAGGGATGCAAGATAGTCGAGCCCCAGGGCATCAAGGTCACCATTGTCTACCAAGACATCTACTTTGTGTTTATTTAACATAAAACGCTTTGCATCAAATTTTCTTCCCTCATGCATGAGTTTTCGAGCTTCTTCGGGTTTTCCATTCCTCGCCTCAACGGGACCTGAATACTTAGTCATATGGGGACCTGTCGGTGATGGATTTATCGCATGATAAGTGTCAAAGTAATTTGCAATCCACCCGTATAAGTAATGTGCCGGGAAGAATGACCTGGAGTATCCGGGGTTCATAGACGTGGCTAACCCATTCAAACCTTTGTAAATGCTAGCTAATACAGGAATTGCCAGACTAAAAACTCGACCTTCTGCCATCATACTTGCAATCTCGAAGGTAGTGGTCTAATTAACTGCCGCTATCTTCCAAGCAAAACAAATACGCAAAGCCAGCATGATAAATGCGCGGCTAAATAAATCTTTGCCCGTCGGGAATCATTGCAACCAAGCTTTTCAAATAAGGAGTGTTCTTCCTCTGTCCATTCATCAGATGTTCGGGGCTCAATCTCACCACTTGGATTTTGGGTTGAAGCTGGAGGATTTTTGGTGGTCCTTCGCGCTTTAACAGAGGCGGATGTACAACCTGTCTTTTGCACCAAAAGTCAATCCATTCTTTGAGCGAAACTTCACCCTTGTCCTTTGATTCCTTCGCAAGGTAGTGAAACGCAGTAAACAAGAAAGTGCACGTAGTAGGGACAGTCAAATTATTTTCTTCAGTCGTTGACTTTAGGATGCTAAGTTGAGGCACCGTTTCATCATAAATCTCTCCCACAACAGGGAGACCTCCAAGTTTCTTTAGATCCCACGGGGAGATAGAAAATTCGCCTTCTGATGTATGAAAGGTATTAGTACCAGGACACCATCCTTCGAAGAAGGCACGCATGATATGTAAGTCCTTATCATAAGAATATAAGGAAGCATAGACCGCTTGACGGATAGAAGCAGTCGAAAGGATGTCACTAAAGCGAGCAAGTACATCTTCAGTCCACTCCCAATATTTTGGCATGTAGATCGATTCCCCGTAAATTTTCAGGTTGAAGGATCCCCATCTAACTTTTCCTGAGATGATTTTGCGCCCAAGTAACTCATAAGTATAATTTGTACCAGGCTTCACTTTAAGGTTATTTTTTAAAAGGTAGCGTGAGCAAGCGCGTCTGGTTCTCGAGTGTCAAGCTTCATGGACATTTCATTTAGCAAAGAATTCCTTGTTAGATATTTGCTCCACCTTCTAGCATACGAAGCGATTTGCTTGTGAGAAAGTAAGTTCCAGATGCAGCATCTTGATCCTTGCGGTCAACCACGGAAAGATATATGTCGCTCCCCTTGCGAAATTCCTTCAGGTACACCATTGCAGCCTGCAAAAAGGACAAATACATATAAATATAAAGAATATGAGGAGATCTTTTACAGGTCGGAGAAATATCAAGTCAAGAAGTGTATTCATCCGGCAGGTCTCATGGGGAGAGGATGATGAAATAATAGTCTTCATAAAGAGGTTCATTGTATGAGTCTTCAAAACTGTGTCGCGATGACCCGAATGGGTTCACCGACACAACTGTCGCGATGACCCAAAAATGGGTTCACCCTAACAGCAATAAGTCTTCAAAGCGTGTCGGATGACCCGAATGGGTTCACCCTGACACAACTTGTCGCGATGACCCAAATATGAGTTCACCCTGACAAGCAATAAGTCTTCACGTCGCGATGACCCAATACGGGTTCACCCTGACAAATAATATATCTTCACTGATGAACAGATACGGTGGCCTTCCATGAAGTACGGACAATTTGAAGATGGCCGAAAAGACGGGAACATAAGCCCTGTAAAAAAAAAAAAAAAAAAAAAAACAACGCAGCATACACAATTGGAAAAGACATGTAATCTTGTGTGTCCCATCAAGAAGTAAACATCCCATAATATATTATGTGTGATACAAAGAGGAGATGGGCAATGAATTTGGAAAGATGTATATTACCTTAAAAGAAACCAAGATTTTGGGGTCAAATATGGATAAAGCCAAGCTGCATTCAAGCATACAAAAAAAAAAGATTAGAGTGCATACAAAAAGAAAGGAAAGAAAAAGAAAACAGAGGACCAAAAATGGAAAGGACAAACAAAAGCATGGGGTGCCATATTCACAAGTGCCCAGATTTGGAGCATAAAGGGAAGAACTTCAGAGCTGGAATTCAATTACTTTGTACTGATTAGAGTGCTCTTCATTTATCAGAAAAAGGGTACCAGTCCAGCAATACACCAAAAAAAAAGGGTGATTGTTTCAGACGGTCTTTGCTGAGGTCGTTGGGAGGTCAAACGATAACGAAAATCCGAGTTATTCGATATTTCGGAATCGTGGGACTGCAAATTTTGTGAATATGGGAAGCTTCAGGATCAAAGATCAATCTCCATGATGTAAAATTGGTCGACAACAGGGGCTGTCCACGCACTCTGTTTTTTCACGAAATCAGGGAACGAAGTGTGAATCGCTCTTGTTCAAACTCGAACTTTACGGGTCAGTTATCTAAAGCAAGGTGTGTGTTTAATTGATCATTATGGTGATCTTCATCCCGTCAAAAGTAACATGCAAGAATTCAACTAAGAAAGTGGCGTACTCTGCCGGACACCACGTCGGAAAATAAAGTGCATCAAATAAGAAAGTCGAATGAAATTTTTGGCAGAGTTCTAAGTTAATTCAAGGAATAGGCTAAATTTACACAGGAAACATGGTCGAAATACGGGTCGAGGTTAAGCGAACCGTTGGCAACACGCCTGCACCCGGTTTATCATGTTACTTGTTAGCATACCGTGAAGGCTTTCGAGGAAACCGCCGAGTGTACATATACATGTCCTAGATGCCGGATGGAAAGCAAGGGAAGAACGACAACAAATGAGGTAAAAGAAATTTGAAAAACTTTTGCATGGAAAGAAGTTGAAGGTTGGCAGGAAAGCAATGCCAAAAGCAAAACTAAAAAAGGGAGGGAAAACCTTGCATCGTTATCCAAGGATGTCCCTGCGAAATATTAAAAAAGTGGACTACCAAGAGCAGGGAAGAGGAAAGACAATAAGGAGAAGAATTACTCAGATCGTCGGGTCCGACGCACGATGACCTCGAATACAACAAATCCAGATGCGACTACGTTCGATAATGAGAAGCTTTCCCTGCACATGTAAAAAAAAAAACCAAGGAAATTGAGCATAAGGCGTTATGTTCTGTAGAAGTACAGATGATACTGATAAACAAGAAAGTAACCCAAGAATTTGCGGAAGAAAAGAAAGTACCGTCAATTGGTGTTTAATATTGTCAGTTGCAAGTATTTATAGGTTACGGGTGTCCTTGTCCTAGGCCAGTACAAAGATTTTTCAAAGACACTACTTTCCTAAATCGGATAGAGTTTTGGTGTCATAAAATAAGTCAATTACTCAATTGGTATTTTTACTGGAAAGTTAAACAATATGGTAAGTGTGTGCACAAATTTGATTAAAGAAAGATCAGTGTATGTCACTCGTTGACTCGTGTAGTTACACACTAGCGAGTGACGTTAGGAAAAATTGGTCATCCTTATAATAAGTTCGGATACCTGATGACTTTCAAGTCAGACAAGTAAAAAAAAAAAAATTTCGTTATCCGCCAAGTCTAAAAAAAATGACAGGGTAACGTCAAAAAAAAATCCGCAAGCTACTACCCTTACGACAAGTTCGGGTACGCTACTCGACTTCCAAGTCAAAGCAAAATCGAGACCCCGCCACGTCAAGACACCGGGAGGTGCACGTGACAAGGTCCCGAGGGGGCAATTTGTAGGCACGGAAAATTTATTAATGTGCCGAATAAATAAAATGAATTAATTTTTTTGAGTTGATACCAAATTTTAACTTAATTTAATTAATTTGTCCTGATTAAATGAAATGTGGGTCGATTCGGATTACAAAAGGAGTTATTCGGATCACTAAACCCAGAAAGAATCAAATTTGGGCCAAGGTTGTTAATAAACCCACAAATGGGCCTGTGACCATCAAAGTCCAATAAGGAGATTTGAAACTCTATAAATAGAGCTCTCCTCATTCATTCAAGGGGTTGGAAATTCATAATTGCAAAGGAGCTAGAGAGAACAAGGTACAAATTCCTACAAATCCTCTGTCACAAAATCATTGCAAGCAAATCAACAAGCACATCAAATCGTGCCGCTGCGTTGAAGATTCAATCACAAGTTCAAACCTTCAAGAGAGATTCAAGTCATCGCGACCCTCTCAAGAAATCAAATTTACATCGCGCGTAGAGCAATTAAATTTGTCTACACGCGTACCCCTCACGTGTACCCCGTACACGTACCCCTTACGGCATATTAGAATCAGAGGATACATTAGAGATTGTACACGTACTTTTGATATTTATTAATAAAAATATAATTGTTTCCTTGTTTTGTATTTCAGTTATCGCAATACAAAATTTGTTGTTACAACAACCCGTGCAGTTTTTGCACGGATATAAAAGTACTAGGGTACAAAGTTGAGCCGAGATTATATGGTTAGTTTCTTACTAACCTCTAATTGGGATGAGACTATGAAACAACAATTACTCTCCTATAAGACCGTCCTATAACATAGGACGGGCCCTATAGGAAAAAAATAGCCCATATTAAGCAATTAAAACCAAAACAAGATAAAAATAATACGGATCTCTCTACTTAAGTCTCAACCTCTTAGGCAAGCTACTGGAACCCATCATCTCGATATCTATCAAGTCGACGCCGTCCTCCACCGCCATCTCCAACGCGCTCTATCACCAATGATATTAATCACGTCGACGACCAAGATTGAGGCCATTTATCACCAAGTCGTCCAACAACTCAGTAAATAGGTTTGGATTTTGTTTATGAAATTTCCAAATTTTAAGAATGAAATTCAAATCTGCTAAACTTGTTTTAATTTGAATATTTATGTTTTTATATTGAGAACCTTGATATTTAAATTAAAAATTGTTTAAATTACTCTACATCAACTTCGTTATTTAACTTGTGGGAGTTTATTTTGAAAACCTACAATTTTAGGTTGAAAACTCACCTCTTTATTGTTCAATACTTTTATAAAATATGGATTTTAATTTAATAACTACCATTTTTAATTTGAAAACATAGCGTTTTAAGTCAATATTTATGGCCTTGAAATGAATATTTGTAAGGAGAGAAAATACGCACATTATAATCGTAGTTTGCGGTCTTATTGGAGGTTGTCGACCACGTCAATTTAGGTTGAAGTTGAAGATGATTATTGGCGCAATAGTGAGTGGCAGGATGTGGTGGATGATGAGTGAATGAGTGATGACTGGTTAGAAAGTCTCGTAGAAGTGAATATAAGTTGGGCTTTTTTTATAAATAGGCTAATCTTATCTTAAAAGTAGTCTTACAGAATAATTTATATCGCACGTGTACTCCAATTTATACAAAAATATACTTATATAGTATAATTATTATTCAATATACTCTAATAAGTAATAACATACACAATAATGATAATTTGATTGACATTGTTCTTAAAAATTGAAGCTATCTAATACGGGACATGGATGTATATGATCTCTACGGTGCATCTCTATGTTTTTACCATATACCCTCAATTTTTAAGAAACATCAAATATAACCCTAAATTCCTAGATTATTTTCTTAAATACCCAAAGTATCAAAATTTGGGTTTTTTAAGCGTTAAATATTGTCACATAAAAATGCATATTGATGACTGAGACCCATGTCGCCATAAGTCGGACATTGGGCTGTGATATCACTTATTGTGCGGAAGCGTGAATACCTCTTGTGTTGGGCTACCATCAATCTCTACACTTCTTGACTCAATACTTCTTCTCGTGTCTAGCCCAAGTCGGACCTTAGGCTCTGATACCACGTGTTGGGTTCCTGCTGCACTAGTGTCCACGATGCATAATAGTACGATATTATCCGCTTTAGGCCAAGTTCTCACGGATTTAGTCATGGACTCCTTCCCAAAAAATCTCGTACTAATATATTTTGTGAACACTTATAAATATGACATTTCACCTTTACACTACCGATGTGGGTGTAACACCCCCATACTCCAAGTGCCTTACCAGGACCACTCAGGTATGAAGATATTACCATCTCGGTTACCCGAGGCAATGATAATCAAATAAACAATAAAGAAACAACGTTTAAATAGAAATACTTAGTGAAGGGTTACAATTCTCGAAACCAAAACCAAAAGTATAATACATGTTCTCAAACCGATATTTTCGTTCTAACTAAAATGTAAGGAAACTACTAAGCTACAGCTGGAAGACTTCTATCATCATATCATGGCAATCCCAAACTATCCCGAGTACTCATCTCATACCGCTCAATATCCGCTCACCATCCCCGAATGGATCACCGCAGTTTACAAAACAACAACCGGTCGAGACTAATCACACAACTCAATATATATCAACAATAAGATAAACAGACAACTTAACTGTCACACACACACAACCACACCAATTCCAACAATCTCAATCACCGACTGTCCACTGGACCAGTCCTGCCAGTGGACCGCAACCGTACCCACCAAATCCCCGCTCCTCATAATGAGCGATAACCCTGTCCATTAATGTGCACATCCCTTCTGTGGCGGGTTCCACAGAAGGAGAAACTAGGGCGTGAAGCCACTCCTGCAAGTGACCCCACTCAGCCGAGGGCACGCCTCGAGAAACATAGACAACCAATCACAATCACAATCACAGCCGTCACAATACAATTACTATAGCAAACAATCAATCTCAACACATCAACAATCATCCCATTATGGGACTAATACTGAGTAGGAAATCCTACCTGGAAAGCACACTATCAGACGGTCTCTACAGCTGTATCAAAAAGCTTTCCTTACGAAACCTCCTCCTATCATACAACATACAAATGCTACCAAATCACATACTACTCAAAACCCCCAAATCCCTATATTAGGGTTTAACCAAAACAAAGGAAATACAACAAAAAGGGTACATAGATCTTACCCTCGACGCAAGGATCTCAACGGTATAACCAACGATGAAAACCGACCTTCCAAACTCCGGGATTTGCTAACGATGCGATTAGGATTAAGAACGTACTTGCTTTCTCTCTTTAACAGTAAATTAGGTTTTGCAAAAGTGTTTAGAATAATGACGACGAACGTTATATATCTTAATCGCATAATTAACAAAACCCGAGAAAAACTCCCCGCAAACCGGCTACTCGATCGAGTACCCAAGGTACTCGATCGAGTACCCCCTTACTCGATCGAGTATCCTAGTTACTCGATCGAGTACCCAACAGGTCAGAAACTATTCTAAAACGCAACTCACCCTTACTCGACAGAGTAAGGCCTACTCGATAGAGTACCCGAAAACTCATAAATACGGAGTATTACAGTCTTCTCTCCTTAAAAAGAACTTCGTCCCCGAAGTTCAAACCCCCAACGCTTCCGACTCACTACCAAAACAAAACTCAACATAAAACATGTTACTAACCCAACTCATCCCGACAAACATACCGACACAACATACAAAAAAGGGTATAAAACGGTTAAAACTATTTGCGATCATCTCCTACCCCCCTAAAAGAAACAAGGTTACGTCCTCGTAACCACACATACCTGATCAAAAATAAAAGGTTATCGCTCTTTCATAGCTTCCTCTGGCTCCCATGTAGCTTCCTCAGTCTCGTGGTTAGACCAAAGGATCTTAAGCAAAACTGTCTCACTCCTTCTAGTCTTCCTAACCTTTCGGTCAAGAATCTGCTTAGGCACCTCAAGATATGATAAGGACTCATCGAGCTCTAAGTTCTCTGCCTCTAACACATGTGACAGATCACTCACATACTTCCGCAGCTGCGATACATGAAACACATTATGCACTCTCTCTAACGCAGCTGGTAAAGCCAGACGATATGCAACTTCCCCAACTCGCTCTAAGATCTCATAAGGCCCTATAAACTTCTGACTTAGCTTGCCTTTCTTCCCAAATCTCATAACCCCACGCATAGGAGACACTTTCAAAAGAACCTTGTCCCCAACCTGAAACTCTATATCTCGGCGGTGTAGATCTGCATAGCTCTTTTGCCTATCCTGAGCTGCTCTCATCCGTTCCCTGATCATCTTAATCTGTTCAACCATCTCATGTACCATCTCCGGTCCTAAAACCACTGCCTCAGCACTATCGTCCCAACAAATTGGACTCCCACATCTCCTCCCATACAAAGCCTCAAACGCTGCCATACCAATACTAGTGTGATAGCTGTTATTGTAAGAAAATTCTATCAAGTCCAACCTCTGTTCCCAGATACCACCAAAATCCATCACACAAGCTCGCAACATATCCTCAAGAGTCTTGATTGTTCTCTCGTCTGTCGTCATCACAGGATGAAATGCTGTACTCATCTTCAAAGTTGTTCCCAACGATTCCTGCAACTCTTTCCAAAACCTTGATATAAATCTCGCATCTCTATCAGACACTATGTCCTTAGGGACTCCATGTAACTTAAGCACGTTCTTTCGATAGGCCATAGCCAATTGTGCTTTAGTCCATGTATCTTTCATTGGAACAAAGTGAGCTGACTTGGTCAGTCGATCCACTATTACCCAAATCATGTTGTTACCTTGTTGACTCTTTGGCAAACCCATGATAAAATCCATGGAAATGGATTCCCACTTCCACTCAGGTACCGTTAAAGACTGAATCTTACCTTGTGGTCGTCGCTGTTCCCCTTTAACTCTCTGGCATGTCAAACAACGGGACATAAACTCAGCCGTCTCTTTCTTCATCCCCGGCCACCAAAACGTGTTCTTCAAATCCTTGTACAATTTGTCTCCACCTGGATGAACTGAATATGGTGTGCAATGTGCCTCTGTCATGATAGTCTTTTTCAACTCCTCATCATTAGGAACACACCACCTACCATCAAACCTCAAACTACCATCTGTATGAATAGAGAATCGAGACACTGTCCCTTTCTCTACTCCAGCTCTCCACTCTGTCATCTTAGGATCCAACGCCTGCTTACCTCGAATGTCATCATAAAACTCAAGCTGCACTGTCATATCGCCCATGGCATCTCCTTTCTGCATCATATGTATCCCAAACCTCGCTACCTCATCTCTCAGTCTTATCAAAGATAGAGCTGTACACAGAGAATGTACACTCTTCCTACTCAAAGCATCAACAACTACATTGGCCTTCCCTTCATGGTAGATAATTTCCATGTCATAATCGCCAATCAGCTCCATCCACCTCCTCTGTCTCATGTTCAACTCCTTTTGAGTGAAAATATACTTGAGACTCTTGTGATCAGAAAATACCTTAAAGATTGCTCCATAAAGGTAATGTCTCCAAATCTTGAGAGCAAACACCACTGCACCCAACTCCAGATCATGAGTAGGGTAGTTCTCCTCATAAGGCTTCAATTGCCTAGAAGCATAGGCAATCACTTTATCGTTCTACATCAACACACATCCCAACCCATTCTTTGAGTCATCTGTATAAACCTCAAAGTTCTCGATTCCTTCAGGCAATGCTAAGACAGGAGATGTGGTCAAACGCTCCTTTAATGTTTGGAACGCCGTCTCACAACTCTCATCCCAACGAAACCTGTTCTCTTTCCTCATCAACGCTGTCATAGGTCTAGCTATCTTGGACAAATCTTTCACGAACCGTCTGTAGTAACCAGCTAAACCCAAGAAACTTCTGATCTCAGCAACATTCTTTGGTGCTTCCCACTTTGTCACTGCTTCTATCTTTCCCGGATCCACAGCTACCCCATCTTTAGAGATCACATGCCCCAGAAAAGCAACTTTCTCTAACCAGAACTCACACTTGGATAGCTTAGCATACAACTCATGCTCCCTCAAAGTTTGCAACACGATCCTCAGATGCTCCTCATGCTCCTCCTTAGTCTTAGAGTAGACTAGGATGTCATCGATAAACACCACTACAAACTTGTCCAAAAACTGTCTAAAGATCCTATTCATCAAATCCATAAACACCACGGTGCATTAGACAACCCAAACGGCATCACCACATACTCATAATGACCATACCTCGACGTGAAAGTTGTCTTTGGTATGTCCACCTCTCTAATCTTCACCTGATGGTACCCCGACCTCAAATCAATCTTAGAAAAGACTGATGCACCACTCAACTGATCAAACAAGTCATCTATCCTTGGCAAAGGATACTTATTCTTCACCGTCACTCGGTTCAACTCTCTATAGTCTATACACAACCTCAGACTCCCATCTTTCTTCTTCACAAAAAGAACTGGTGCTCCCCACGGCGATACACTAGGTCTAATGTATCCCTTTTCTATCAAATCATCCAACTGCTTCCTAAGCTCCTCCATCTCCTTAGGACCCATACGGTACGGTGCCTTAGAGATTGGCCCCGTCCCTGGTTTCAACTCTACTGTGAAATCTATCTCTCTTCCCGGCGGCAACCCCGGAATCTCCTCTGGAAACACATCCTCAAACTCTCCCACCACTGGTATCTGATCAACTGTCGGACCCTCTATCCGGTCATCTCTCACATGGCACAATATCAAAGGACATCCCTTCCTCAGATATGACTTCAAAGTAACAATTTGCAATCAACTTAACTTTGGGTTTGACTAGAAACCCACGATAAGACACACTAACGCCCTTAGGACCTCTTAAAGACACTTTCTTTTGATGACAGTCTATCTTAGCTTTATACTTTTCCAGCCAATCCATCCCAACTATCATCTCAAAACGGTCAAAAGAAAACTCTAGCAAGTCTACAGGGAAATCAACTTGCCCAACTATCATAGGTACATCCCTATATAACCTCCCACAAGATACAGACTCATTCGAAGGTATAAAAACTTTCTCACTGACAGACTCATACATCCTTAAACGCAACCGTTTAACATGACTCGAAGATACAAACGACTGAGAAGCCCCCGAATCAAACAAAACAAAGGTATGAATACCATTAACAAGAAAAGTACCGGTGATAACGTGTGCATCCTCCTCAGCTGCTTTCTTCTCCATCATGAATAACTTTCCACTGGTCTTCTGTCCACCTCCCTGGACAAGATCTTGGTGATGTGGTCGGCTTAGCACCCGACCCTTGGTTGTTGTTGTTGTTCGTTGGTGGTTTCTGATAAGAATTACCGCCGTTGCGGTTGCCTCCACTCCGGTAACTCGACTTCCCGGTTTGGCCATGACCCAGCCCGGTCTATTGCTCGCATAGCTCGCAGGTCTCGGAAGGTTCCTGGTGCACTTGTGCACTCATGTCTCTTATGGCCTACACCACCACGCCTATAGCAGTCACTCCCCAACTACCACTAACACTTCCACGGCCACGCCCAAAGGAAGCCCCAAAGATCGAACCACGACCTTAAGAAAACCCCTTAGACTGATTGTGGTTGCCTTTCTTGTGATTAGATTGGCCACCACCCTCGCTCTCAGACTTCCTTTTCTCACCACCTGACCTCTCCTGAGCCATCTCCACCAACCTCTCAGCTCTTCCAGCCCTCTCATAAGCTTCCTTAACATCAGTAAGGACTCCCACGAGTAACTTATCCATAATCCTAGGGGTCAACCCCCTCTCAAACCTCAACGCCAAATTCTCCTCACTCAAACCCATATCCTCAGCATACCTAGACTTGTCATTGAACTGCCTGTAGTACTCGGCCACAGACATCTCAGCGGTCATCTTAAAACTGTCAAACTCTTCCCTCAACTTACTCCTCACATGCTCCGGTACAAACTCTTTTCTCATAGCTCTACGAAACTCTTCCCAAGGTATAGCAGGTAAACCTTGGTTCACATACAACTCCTTAGCACTCAGTTTCACCGTATCCCACCACTTACCAGCTGCCTCCCTCAGATGGAATGCAGCCTGTTCCACTCTCATCTCATCAGGACAGTGAACCAAATCTAATATGTTCTCCATCTCTCTAAGCCAGCTATCAAGAAGGTTCGGCTCCCCAACCCCCTTGTACTCTTTCGGGTTAAACCTCGCTATATAGAGGCTGATTTTAGAGTGATCAACCTTTTTCTCCTTATCCTTATCTTTCCCCACAGTCGTTAAAGCCTCCGTAAGAGCATCCTGATGCTCCAACATCTTAACGATGTCATCTATGTTCATAAGCTCAGCTCTCGCATACAAAGCAGTCTTCTTGGGCGGCATCTTGAAACTATATGAGAAATGGGGTGGATATAAACATACGCGCTAAAACCTCAAAACACGAAAACAAGCGCCTGGCCCTACTCGATCGAGTTCGAAACACACTCGATCGAGTAACAGGCTACTCGATCGAGTGCCCAACATACTCGATCGAGTGCCCCAACATCAGACCCCAAACAGACCTTCTGATCTCTAACATACTCGACCGATTAGCTAGGCTACTCGATCGAGTGACCCCCTACTCGATCGAGTGCCCAAAAACACGATTCTGGACTCAAAATCGTCAAAAACCCACCTGATCAAGTTAGTCCCACTCGATCGAGTCATGCTAACTCAGAAACGCTACCCGCATGCTATATCATATGCTAACATGCTAAAAACTTTATAAAACCAACATTATATCATAACTAAGCATATAATCCTACGCATCTTTTCATATGATCTACGAAATCATTATATCATGTTATTAAATGCCACATTGTAAACACCCAACATGTTTACATTCCAACATCAATTCTACATATATCATCAACCTTTCTTTCACATTCTCAACTTCCTACCGCAAACACCCAACGGTTACACACACTTCATCACATACGCACACAAACTAACCAAACAACGCATACGACCTTGACATACACCTCCCATGTGACCGGTTCAAAATTGTAGGGCGAGTTCGCGACTTCAGGACGTCTCCCAAGCCTTTGCATTAGCTCCTACAACCTTTACCCCGGGTTTATTTTAATTGACTCTCTATGTTCATTAGGTTCATTAGATACATGTTTCAGGATCGTTGCTCTGATACCATTTGTAACATCCCCATACTCCAAGTGCCTTACCAGGACCACTCAGGTATGAAGATATTACCATCTCGGTTACCCGAGGCAATGATAATCAAATAAACAATAAAGAAACAACGTTTAAATAGAAATACTTAGTGAAGGGTTACAATTCTCGAAACCAAAATCAAAAGTATAATACATGTTCTCAAACTGACTGTTTACTGTTCTAACTGAAATGTAAGGAAACTACTAAGCTACAGCGGAAGACTTCTATCATCATATCGTGGCAATCCCAGCTATCCCAAAGACTCATCTCATACTCGCTCAATATCCGCTCACCATCCCGAATGGATCACCGCAGTTTACAAAACAACAACCGGGTCGATTGACTAATCACACAACTCAATATATATCAACAATAAGATAAAAGATGCCTTAAGCGTCACACACACAACCACACCAATTCCAACAATCTCAATCACCGATATCCACTTTGGACCGATCCCCCGCGATGGGGGACCGCACCGTACCCACCAAATCCCCGCTCCTCATAATGAGCGATAACCCTGTCCATTAATGTGCACATCCCTTCTGTGGCGGGTTCCACAGAAGGATAAACTAGGGCATGAAGCCACTTCCGCAAGTGACCCCACTCAGCCGAGGGCACGCCTCGAGAAACATAGACAACCAATCACAATCACAATCACAGCCGTCACAATACAATTACTATAGCAAACAATCAATCTCAACACATCAACAATCATCCCATTATGTGACTAATACTGAGTAGGAAATCCTACCTGGAAAGCACACTATCAGATGGTCTCTACAGCTGTATCAAAAAGCTTCCTCTATGAAACCTCCTCCTATCATACAACATACAAATGCTACCAAATCACATACTACTCAAAACCCCCAAATCCCTATATTAGGGTTTAACCAAAACAAAGGAAATACAACAAAAAGGGTACATAGATCTTACCCTCGACGCAAGGATCTCAACGGTATAACCAACGATGAAAACCGACCTTCCAAACTCCGGGATTTGCTAACGATGCGATTAGGATTAAGAACGTACTTGCTTTCTCTCTTTAACAGTAAATTATGTTTTGCAAAAGTGTTTAGAATAATGACGACGAAGGTTATATATCTTAATCGCATAATTAACAAAACCCGAGAAAAACTCCCCGCAAACCGGCTACTCGATCGAGTACCCAAGGTACTCGATCGAGTACCCCCTTACTCGATCGAGTATCCTAGTTACTCGATCGAGTACCCAACAGGTCAGAAACTATTCTAAAACGCAACTCACCCTTACTCGACAGAGTAAGGCCTACTCGATAGAGTACGCGAAGACTCATAAATACAGAGTATTACAGTGGGTCATAGATTTACATCCTAACATTCCGCCTTCTTGAACCTAACACGTCCTTATAGGTATATAATCCAAACTAATTCAATACCAAAATTCTGATATCTCCTCACAAGAGTACATCATCTAGATTTGCAAATTATCTTCTTTAAGACTTTGCCCATGAGTTTCTTCTATCTTTCTCGTTCATATTTATATTTTTTTTTCTTCGTATAATTTTTTTTTTTTTTTACAACTGACAAGAAAGATTCCTACGCCATTGTCATGGCCTTCCGAGCAAGAAGATGAGCCTCGACATTGCGTTCCCTACAGACATAACTAAAACATAAACAATGAAAGTTAGCCGATAAGCAAGTGATGTCGTCTAAAGTGCCTTTAATTTGGTAATGCTTTGATCCAATGCCAGCCCATTGCGTCAGAAGTTGAAGACAATCCGATGAAACTTCCAAATGAAGGAAGCCACTGTTCCATTTGAATTTTTTTTTTTTTTTGATAAGGTAAAGAAACTAGGTTAAACGAAAGCAACTTATAGCATTCTCTCGGATGTGAACGGTAAATAAAAGTAAAAAACTTTCAAAATACCACAGAAAAACATAATAAGACCAAGAAAAATGAAGGCAAACAGAAGACAATCACAAAGAAAGTCTAACTCTTCAAAACCCCAAAAGAAAAAAAAAATTAACTTTAAGAACACGAAAAAGAAAAGTCTAGATATCCCAATATTGAATCTGATAAGTACTAGCAATACCTTGAAATTATTGACTTACTGATAAGTACTTTTGTTTACCGGGCTCACCAAAATCATGTCCAGTCTCCAGTCTGAACCGAGAAGATCAATTTGGACCTTTTAACAGACCCAGATCCAAAGATTCAAGACTTACAAAAATGCAAGATGGAATTAAGAAAAATAGTTACTGTTACCGTTTTGCTTTAATTAATCAAATAATATCAAGAAAGCTCTCTCATGCTAAATTTGAGAGCAAAAGAGTCAAATCTTATAGAGGTAGAAATCAAGAAATTTGGCACAAGAAATTTCTAAAGAAAAAGATGAAGAGGATGTGCTAGATGGGGAAGAAAGCCAATGAAGGAATTCAATACCCATAATTCATTTTTGGAGGTTTTTCTTTTCAGAGAACTTCCTCTCTCTAAACTAATCTTTCGTGACATTTACGATATGTTTAATTTTTCATTCGTAAAGATGAATGTCATTAATTAAATTATTATTATTGTTATTATTACTCCCTCTTATTTCATATGATGTTCCCCTTACACAAAGTTATCCAAAAAAGGAAAGAGGGAACAACAATGAAATTGGATGGAATGAAAAAGGGGAACATCATATGAAATAGAAGGGAGTATTTTTTTCCGATTAATTGAGTTCAACTCAACTAACTTCAATTCGAGATCTGTCGGAAGGTTCTGAATTGAAGTAGCAGACAAGTGGCAGAATGAGAGTGATATCTTCAGTCGTGCCCACATGACGAGATCAGTAATATACGAGGCCTATCAGCGTGGAGAACACCGTCAATAAACAAACAACTCAAAAGAAAAAGCAAATAGAGAGAACACAAAATCTCATTGAAGACGGCACATATCCGTCACTTTGGAGTGACGGATACCATTTCCTCTCACAAATGACCCAAATAGAGGAGAGAGGAAAGGACATGTGGGTGCCCCCACCTTGTCCCCCCTATCCGTTTTGTGAATGGCATTACCCGTCACTTACTTCGACCCGTCTTCAGCAAGACTTGTTGGAGAAAGAAAGATAGAAAGAATGTTTTCCTCAAAAATCAGAGAATTAGGAGATCTGAAATATTATTTTCCTATCTCCTTCCCAGCTCTTCTTCGTCCATCATCAATAATCTAGATTCTTCATAATGAGGTAGATATTTAGGGGTCGTTTGGTTCAACAAGTCGGAATGGAATGGAATGGAGTTTGATAGTAGGGTGGTATGGGGTTCGAAATCCATACTTGTCTAATGTTGTTTGGTTCACCACAAATTATAAACAGGAGGAATGGAGTTTGAATCCAAGGGGGGAGGGTGGGTATGGGATTCAAGGGGTTGGGGTGGAGTTAGAATCCATTGGGTATCTAACTCCATTCCAAATCACCCCAACCAAACAATGGAATGGACTTTAATTTGCTCTCCATTTTAGCCTAGAAGAGCATTTTCAGTCTAATGTCTTTATTAAGGTGGTTTTAAATTAAGGAATTATTATCAATATTTCAACAATGAACTTCATAAATCGACCAAAGCATTGTTGATTTTTTCATATTAGAATTGTATCTTATGATGAATGTGTATGAAAATTTTATATCCTTTAGATTTCCTAATAGATCTGAGTTTTTTCTTCTCACCAGTTTGGGTCTTTTGTTCCCCATTTTTCTTCTCATCCATACCACACCAATGGTAACATTGACTTTTTCACACTTGTCGAGACACGTTTTGCAATGTGAATATCTTTAATTACACATTATTAAAAATTATAAAAATTTGATATTCTTATAGCATTCATGACGATAAATCAAACAAGATCTCACATGACTATATTTTGTTTTATAGATTAAGAATAATATCAAAGATTCTCTACGACCATTAATAGTGCCAAGATTCTCAATGTTACCATTGGTGTGGTATGGAATGAGTATTCTTTATCGGATATTAAAGTAACATACTTTTCCTAGTAGAGTCTTTTCTTTGTATCCTTCTATCTTTATGGTTACTTCCCGGTAATAAAAATTCTTTGAATTTTGTTTACCGTTCTCATCCGCAAGGATGTTTATAGGTTGATTTATAATCATCCTAGTTTTTTTATCTTATAAAAAAAAAATCACACTATAATACTACCAGCTAGTTACGTAATCTCCCTCAAAATGACACTAACCGTCTGAACTCTTAAACATGTATACAAAACAAATAACCTCAAAACGAGACTAACCGTCTAAACTCTTAAGCATGTATACAAAAAAAGAATATATTTTATTTTACTTACACAAGTACTCCGTAATATGATACTTGGTCTGTTTCAAACTTAAGATGAATATTACCGTCTTTAAATGAGAATTTATGGTTCCCTCAAGACAAAGATAACTATTTTAACATTAAAACGGGTCAAGTATTATCCCACTCGAGAATATTTGACAAATTTCCTTTTCTCCATGCGTTATGTTTTATCTTATTCTTACTACTTGACTTGTGTTAAACTTAAAACTGATACCTCCACCTTAAACAAGAATTTATGTAATACTCCGTCTTAAACTTAAGACGGGTACCCTCACTTTTCAACCCCTAATTATTCAAATATAAAATCCACCATACTAAACCGTTTTATTCTAAGATGAATATGACCGTTTTTAAAAAAACCGCTCCATAAAATGAACAGTCAATAAACAAACAAATTAGTCGCAGTTAGTTACAAAAATGAGGATAAGCATCGTTTGGTTGTAATAAGGGAATTAATTTCCCATGATTTTACAAAATACATGAATTGGTTAATTCACGTGAATTGCCCAAAACTTGTTTGGTTGGCATCCGAGAGTTGCATTTATTCAGGAGTTTTCAATTACCTAAGCGGAGCTAGATAATTAAACTTCTCAATTATAGAAGAATTAAAACCCTTTAAAAAGTTTAATTTATGTGATTTTGGGCAAACAAACGATTTCTAATTCACGTGAATTTCCTACTTTTAATGGGGCAATAAAAACAACAATAACGGATTCTCTATCCCATTTTGTATCTCATATCGTGTCTCATTGTTTTTATCTTGCGACACATCACCATTCATATAATAATACAATAATTAGTCTCACTATAGGGATATATGTAACGATCTTCAGGGATGAATCTGGAAGAGAGCTACACAATGCAATATCAATCACAGGAACTCCAGGAAACAAGGAAAGAGTTTGGATGAAGATCGAAAGATTTGTATTAACTTGAAGAATGATTACAAATGTAACAGAATTTTACAGCTTAATGATTACAAAGAATCTAGAGAGTGACTTAGTGAGAGAAGTTGTAATGAAAATTTATGAATGAATTACAGAAATGAATGTTGACTTCTATTTATAATTGTCAACACCCTTATTAAAAAACTAACTGATTATTATAACAAACTTTCTACAGCTTCTGGACTTCATTTTCTTACGTGGATAGTTTGACTAAATCAGGTTCATTACAGCCAATTCCTTTTAACAAAAACTTGTCCTCAAGTTCCATTCAAGCTGAAATCAGGAAACCTTTTCTCCGTGTCTTCATAGGATTCCCATATAACATCAGCTTTAGATCCATTGAACCAGTGTTGCACTGTTCCCTTTATTAACCATCTTCCTTTCTAACACAGTAATAGGTTATGCCTGTATTTGTATGTTCCCATCAATTGCTGGCACTGAAACTGTAACAGGAGGAGGGCCATGGTGTCTTTTTAATTGGGATACATGAAACACTGGATGTATATATCTTAGCATGGGTAGGCAGTTGCAGCACATATGCCACATTTCCTTTCTTAGCTATCACTTGAAAGGGGCCAAAATACTTAGAAGCTAGTTTGTGATAAGGTCTACAAAGTAAGGACTGCTGCCTATAGGGTTGCAGCTTCACATAAAACCAATCACCACTAGAATTTATCAGTCCTATCCTTATCACTTTGGTGTTTCATTCTGTCTTGAGCCATTTTCAGATGAAATTTCAGCATCGATATACATTATTCCCTTGTAGCTGGGCTTCAGTCCATAGCAGCTACTGTACTGTCTCCACTAAAATAAGTAATGTGCAGATGAGGGGGTTGTCCATATACCACCTCATATGGACTAGTGCCAATGGTAGAGTGAAAATTGCTATTATACCACCATTCTGACAGAGGAATCCAGGCTGCCCAATCTTTAGGTCTCTCCCCAGTCATACATCTCAAGTAGGTCTCCAAACACTTATTTACAACCTTTGTGTTGCTCATCCGTCTGTGGGTGGTAAGAAGTAGATAGTAACAGCTCCATTTGCAACATTCTAAATAGCTCTTACCAGAACTTACTGAAGAAGACTTTATCTCTGTCACTAGTAATGGTCTTAGGCACCCCATGTAATCTAAAAACTTGTTCCAGGTAAACCTTGGCAACAACAACTACATCAAATGAGTGAGACAATAGTAAAAAATGAGCATATTTGCTAAGTCTATCCACCACAACCAGGATGGTGTCTTTTCCCTATGATTTGGGCAATCCTTCTATAAAGTCCATGGAAATATTTACCCATATTGCATATCGAATTAGTAATGGTTGTAGTAAACTAGCATGGCTTGTAATAAAGGCTTATTTGCTGACAAACTCTGCCTTTTTTGATTAGGTTCCTCATTTCTTTTTTTAATACCTTTCCAATAAAATACTGCAGAAACTCTCATGTAAGTTCCCTGAATCTTCGAATGACCCCCTGCAGCTGACCCATGCATCAAGGTTAATAGCTCATGCCTTAGGCATGTATCTAGACCCACAACTAACTTCCTTTTCCTTGTGAACTGGTTGTCCTACCATTTATACTTACTCTGGGCAGAAGGATCATTTGCAAGAGCTTGAATCATTTGCTCACAGTCTCCTAATGTCCAGCTTTATTGAATCCTTTGCATCAAATCTGATCTGACCTGAGTTAGTACCATGCTAATCAATTCTCCTCCAGTTACTCTTAAAAGAGCATCTGCCACTATATTTTCTTTTCCCTTTGTGTACAATATTTCAAAGTCAAGTCTCAGCAGCTTGGGTAAGCACTTTGCCTGAAATGAGCTTGTAATCTTTTGCTCCAACAAATACTTTAGACTGAAATGATCAGTCTTAATGATAAAATGCCTCCCAGTCAGATATGGTCTCCATCTGTCTACTGCCATTGACAAGGCTAAAGTCGTATCACCTTAATCAAAGTAAACCTAAACTAGTACTAACAGAATAGCTAGCGGTAACACTACAATAACTTAAGGCTTCGAGAACGCCACTTAAAGAACGGTTGCTAGCGGAACCGGTCTCTTTTCCATTTTTAGTTTGGGCGCGCATATAGAATTCCAAAAGAGAACGGTCGTTTGTCTGAACCGTGCTCGTACATTAACAAAGAGCACGGTTAGGTTTGACCAACCGTCCTAAAAAAATCAAATAGAGCGGTTAATATCGAGAACTGTTCTCTTTGAAAAAACAAAGAGCACGGTTTCTATCACCACCCGTTCTCCTTTAAATCCCTAAAGACCTATTCATGAATTGCTGTTTAGGCGTTTACCCTTCTATTTCCTTCATACACAATAATCATCTCTTTCACCACTATGCCCTAAGATGAATCACCAGGGCACCCAAATAACCCATCGTCCCTGAGTCTTCTCCTTTGTCGCTGCTTGCCAGTGCCTCCGACATCTTTTCCACCATAGCACAGTTTGGTTTCCTCCTTGCACGGTATGATTTTCCAATACTCGTGTCGTCCCTTGGTCGTCACTGTTCGCTCGTACTTCTGGTTGTGCACGCCTTCGTCATCGCCGATCATTCTTCCTCCTGGTTCTACTGGTAAGACCATATTTCTTAACTCTTTAATGCAATAATTAATCAGTGGACTGAATATTGTGATGGTATACAATTAATCGAATCAACCTAAAAAGGAAATTGTATAGAATTGAATGGAAAGAAGGGGGTAGGGTTTATACGATGAAAATCAAAATTTGGACTAATGTTTTCTAATTGATCAATAATTGTCTTCTTGAGTTGAATATGTTTGTGTTTGTATTTGTGTCGACTGCTGCCCCAATGTAATTTCTATAGTGTACATTAAAGAGCTTCTTGTTATTTTACTCCTTCAATATTATGAACTCATCTATGGATAGTGAGCATGTGATTTGGTCGTCCATTTCCCCATATTTTGTATTTCAATTTTATTTTATGTCTATTATGAAACCCTAATTGTGGTTTTTTGTTTGAACAATTGTAAGTTGACTGACATGGGAATTCAATCTATATGGCCAAAGTTCGTTTCAAGCTGTAATACCCTTTCAGTAAGATGAATTCGTAATTTTTTTCCTTAGGTTTAGGATTAGCTTAGTATTTTTATTGGTTTGGTTATTAAGTGAATCGTTTGTAGTATTTTAAATTTGAGTTGTAATAAACATGTTTTTTTTTTTGAAAATCCAAATAATGGTTGATTCCTCCATTTCTCCCCTCCTAGGCAATTCATTTCCTCTCCAACAGAGGGAAATATTTGGATGGAAAACTTCATTTCCTTCCCTTTTTCACCCTCCCACCCCCTCTTTTCTATGCCTCGTATTCATTGAACACCGCCTCGTTGTGGACATGGGCCACCCGCGCCGTGCCCACCCGCGCGTTGTGAATGTTTAAGGCGGTTGCACTTCTCCCACGGAACCTTGGATAGCCAAAGCACGTTATGGGCCGTTACCGATTTGTGAGGCATTGAAACCGGTGAAAGGTTGAATAAGCCTGCATTTGTGAAGTCGCTACCAATTTTTATGGGAAATTGGAACCGTTCGAATATCTCGTGTCATTTCAGAATACAAAGTAGTGACATGAACACTAAGAACTTGTTATCTTTAGCATTCTATGTCTAGAAGGACTCTGGTGGATGCCAATGAACACGGGTGTTCACAGAGATCTTGAGTAAGGGGTGAGGGTACGTATTAGGAAGCTCTTTAATCGAACACCTAATCCCGCCCGCCTCGATAGCGGCCTCTACTAATGATTAGGGAAATCGTTCATAGTTGATATGTCGTCGATTATATGCATGCGATGCGACAAACAACAGATTAATCCTAACATGTGAGATTAAACTATGTCGGTTAACACGTAATTTAGTAATTAATTATGTCGAAGTTGAAATTTATATTAATTACATGTGAAAAAGCTAGATAAAAGAACAAAATATAATTTACAACTGAATGTACATCATATAAATGCCAAAGACGGGATTTAGGAAAGAATTAAAAGAAAAGAAAATTTAAAAGAAAAAGAAATAAATAGAAAAAGGAAATAAATAAGAAAAGGAAGTTTGGAAAATAAGGAAATTTGGAAAATAAGGAAAATTTGGAAAATAAGGAGATTTGGAAAATAATGAAATTAATTAAAACTGACAAAAATAAATTAAAAGATTTAAAATATAGCTAAATAGGTGATAATACGAATAATAGTCGATTAATATATACACTACGTCAAAACGGGAATGAGTTCAGAGGCAGAAGCCAGCTTAGAACAGGCGCAACAATAGGTGCGTCCTCTGGAAGAGGCGCATCACCCACTGCGTTTGTTCCGGGATGGGTTCTGACTGTGAAAGTCAGACTCGGTTGGTTGTTACGGTTGATTGATTATAAAAAATTGATTTTACATGTTAATGATTACACCCGAATGATAAATATTAAGAATGAATTTTATGTACAAAAACTGTCTCAAACCAATTAATATTGATTACTAATGATTATAAGACGAATTAAACGGATTTGAAAGCTTAAAGGTTAAGTTTAAAAAATAAACAGAAACTTTAATGTACAAAAAGTGATTTTAAGAGATCAAGTATTAATTACCGAGTCACTAAAACCCAGATTTGAGTATGAGACAGAATAAACCAACGAATATGAAGAATTAGCGATTTAAACCGCCTAAAGAAGAAAAGGTTTAAAAAAAAAAATTGACGGGTAAAATAATTTGATGAAAGCTAATTAAAAGATGTAGGTTGGAAGAAAAGAAAAGAATTGAAAAAGAAAGAAGGAGAAAAGATCGAATCCGAGGAGAAGAAGAAACAGAGCAGCTGAAAGCAGCCTCTGGAAGAGGTGCAGCAGACACAGCGTTTCTTCTATTCGTTAGTTCTGAACAGTTTTGAAGAAATAAGGTTTGAAGCGTGTGTCTTAACAAATTATCGTCTTGGCATTAATATGACGTAAACTCGTAAAATAAAATACAACAATAATATAAACAAGATTAAAAGATGGGATTTTACACCCTCAGACTTACATGTTAGCGTCGCGAGATTTAACTAAAATCGATTTTTAGTGGTAACTCGACTCGAACTTTAATGCAAATGTGAAAGTGCCCTTGAAAAAGGAATTAAAACAAATTGATTAATTATGGTGTAGTGGTCAAATTGGTCGATCACGCAAACGTGAATGGTACTCAGAATGATCTGAGCTTACGTGGTCGATTGATCAAGCACGGAGGCGTCGAAAGCTTAGAGCAAGGTCTAAAATGCAAAGAGAGAAGAGAAGGGCGGACACTCGCGTGAAAAATATGTGAGGCGAAAGCCTATATTTATACTAAACACACGGAGGAATTATGGTAAGGGTAGAATTTGGAAAGGAATAGGAAAGAAAGATCTGGAAACAACCGACTTAGTTGAAACACGGAAACTTGGATGAAAAGAAAGCCCTGAGAAAAGGCGCGGCAGGTGCTGCGCTCCTTAGAAGAGGCGTAGTACTTACTGCGTCCTTTCTCGGGTAGGGTTCTTCTGTGCGAGAAAACACGTTTGACAGCCTGTCGTATTTTAGGCATAACTTTCTCTACAAGACTCGGATTAAGGTGATTTCTGTGGCATTGGAAAGCTAAAAGAAAGCTCTAGAACTTTCTATGAAATACGCGAGACCCAAAAAAGTAGTTATCACTTCGTAAAACGGGCCTAAATGTCGGGTTATCATTTTAGCTAAATGACATGCACATTTTGTAATGTAAACTTTAAGTTTAGACCAAGGAAGTGATATGGGACTCAAAATGAGATATAATCATAACAATTATGACATCCTAACCTTAGGTAGACAAGCACATTACTTTTGAATTGGGATCTGACGGTTTTAGGAAAATGAAGACTGTTTTTAACCCGGACTCCAAATGTACTCTTATTACTGCCAAAACGACCGTAATGACACCTAGATGACAACCAAGGGGTAGACACAAGTGTACGAGTTACCTTTTATTAACCGATTTACAAAACGTCATAAAATCGTGACATATGCTTGATACGTGCATTTTATATAGTCTTTTTAGGCCTTTTTATGCACGTATTTGTATGCTATTATCGTAGTTTATGCTACGAAATGCCCCGAATATGCTACTTTTGGTTTGTTTTGTCTTATTTGCAGGAATGAACCATAAAGTAGTGAAATCGAGCCTTTTACCGTCCGTTTAGCATGCATTTGGAGGAAGAGTGAATTTGGAGCGGGAATATAGCTATTTTGAGATGCGCAAAGAAGAAAGATAGCTAGGCGAGCAAGGAAAGAACTTCAAATTGCTAGTGCCTACTTTGAAGAGCCATATCTGGAGTTCTACAACTGATATTCAGGCGATTCTAATTGGAAATGAAACCTTGTCCTCTTAGCTTTACAACGCCACCCGAATCGCCCTGTTTGTCCAAGTAACGAAGAAATGGCAGCCGTTTGAAGTTCAGTGCGCAAAGCAGAAAATTGTGTGTTGGAAAGTACTCGATCGAGTAGATTTATGTTCGATCGAGTCCTTTTTCTACTCGATCGAGTAGATTCAATTTAAGGTTTACTCAATCGAGTAGATTTTTTTACTCGATCGAGTGGTTTAAGCTTAATTTTACTCGATCGAGTGATTTAAAGTTACTCGATCGAGTGGTTTTGATGTTACGCGAGATTAATTAACCCGTGTCGGGCTTAATTTCGGGATAGACTTTTGTTTTCCTATTTAAGCATTCGTATATAGGTTAAAGGGAGTATCTTATCATACTTTACACTATCACACGTTACTTTTCCTCTGGTTAGTGTTTAATACTACTCTCTCCATTTTCCGGATCCTTTCCACTGTAACTTTCTCTTTTCCCTTTTCTCTCATTTTATTTAATGTTTATTTCTCTCCCCTTTATTTATGTTCTTTCTTTTATTATGTTTAGCTAATTACCTCTGCTAGGATTAGGTGATTCAATGAATGAATGTTAATTGCTAATTAGGTTCATAGATTGTCGTTGTTGTTTTAGTCTACGTTGTCAATCACCGCTTTAATTCTATCCTGCTAGTTGAATTGATGCGATTAGCCTTTTAATTTTGGTAAACCTTGACCTGGACCGAAAGGTTGGAATGGGTGAGACTCGCAGTGAACAATAGGATGCTTTAGTGAGGGCGAAAGTTAAGATAATAGCATTTTAGGGCGAATTGAGACCGAAAGGAGATATTCATTGCCCCTTAGATCGACACATCGACTAATCTGTGACCTTGACTGCAATTGACTGACATTCATTGATGAGCCGATATCCTAGTTCCCGCTTTCTTCTAATAAATTCTCTTATTATCTCTTTCCTTAATCTTATTAGTTTAGTTCAAATATTTAAAACCCCCCATCTTGTGACCGTAGACAGACCGAATAGACAAGTAGATAGTGACCGCCTCCCTATGGAGATCGATCCTACTTACCGCTGACAACTGTTAGTTGTACTTAGGTATTTATTTTTGGTACAGAAACGACCGTATCAAATTTTGGCGCCGTTGCCGGGGAGGCAACTATTTATTTACTTGTTTTATTTTGTTTGTTTTTAGCCTCAAGGGATTTTTTTCCCTTGAGGCCGTTCTCATCTTTTTCTCTAGTGCTGTTTTGATAGGTCCTACAGGTCCTACCTAGACAATTCTAGGTCAAAGATCGTCAAAGGGAAGGCTTGAGTACCTTTGACCTTCCACCTATGTCCCATTCTATGGTGCGGCAGGTGGTTTTGTGTGAGAGATATGGTGCTGCTGGGCATGATGCGGCTGTTTGCTTAGCGGGAAACGACCGTGTCAAAATTTGGCGTGACGAGGTCTATGCGTTCAAGCAGCGTGGACAAGCTAGCCACTCTGCTGTAGTTGTGTCGCCACATCTACCCTATCAACGAGGCTATTAACAGCCTCCGTTTGTCTGGCCACCGCAGAAACAAGCTCCTCCTCCTGATAAACAGAAAGACGAGATTGCGGAGCTGAAATCTTTGATGAAGGCGTTTGCACTCCAAGTGCAAGAAGGTGATAAACACACTTGTGCGCGATTTGATAAGCTCGAGTCTCAAATAGCGCAGATTAATAAGTTTCGATGACGGGATGACTCGGATTACGAAGTTCTATCGATAATGATGCCTTACACGAGGATTTCAAAGATCAGATAAAGAAGAATTACTCGATCGAGTGACATATATTAGTCGATCGAGTGAAATACCTGAAGAATCGTTCGATCGAGCACTTTATTCCACTCGATCGAACAGCTGCTTAGAGGAAGTACTCGATCGAGCTGTTTCATATGCTCGATCGAGTGATTATCAAGAGGAAAGTTCTCGATCGAGTAACAATTCTACTCGATCGACTGATTTGGCCTGTGAGAGGATTGATTCGTCATGTGGGTTTGTTCTAGATGACGATTTTGATGATGATAATGGATACGGTGAATCCCCCCGTTTCAAGGCCGAGCTGGTGTACTTGAGGCTGCGATTTACGGGACGATATCCACAGAGGAGGGTGACGAGAAGACAGCTGAGTCGGTAATTGCTCCTAGCACGGATGAGGTACTATATTCTTTTGTCAATGATTCCGACATTGAGAGCAACCCACCTGAGGAAGTTAGCGATAATTTTATTGTTGTTAATATTAATAGTACGCTACCTCGTATGACTCGTGTTTTTTCTTTTGGTGCTATACCCTCTCCCAGTTGGTCAGTTAATTTAACAGTTTTTCACCGTTCTTGTCATCTCAATTTTTTTAATCTGAAACGCTTCCCTAGATTAATATTAATTGCTCCCGAGCTCCTTTATTTTGTAGATAAATTTAGGAGCTGTCATAGGAAATTTGTCAGGCTTAAACGGTCGCATATTTTAATTTCCTATTTTATTTTTATATCATGGTGCTACTTATGCTCTTGTGTAGCACATGCGCAGATATATGATCTCATGCTAAGAGCTTTGAGCTGCTTTGATTTTAACTGACTGGAGCAGCTGGATGAAGAAAGAAGGTCGAGCTGGGACCTGTCTGAAACTAGCGCTACCCGGGAGGCAGCCCGAAGATTTTATTTTTTTGTTTTTTTTTCAAACATTTCATTTTTTATTTTGTTTAATAATCGGTTCTCTCGATCGAGTTTTCTTGCTTTGATTCGCTTCCTATGACGTCACTATGAAGCTGTTTGCGACCTCCCATGTTGCTGGCTGGTTTGGGGAGGTCCCTTCTTCGCGTTATCTTGTAAGTTTTCCGCATCTTCACTCTCCTTTTTTTTAGTTTGCATTTCCTTTCCCTATTTTGGGTACAATGAGGGCAATGTACGGTTTGGTTTGGGGAGGTTATGCATCCATATCTGTGTCTGCATCTTGTTTTTATTGCATTTCTGTTGTCACGCTTAATTTTCGTATGCATTGTTCTTTATTTTTCCAAAAATAAAAAAAATAAAAAAAAAAATAAAAAAATAAAAAAATTCACGTTTATTTTTGCATATAGGTTGAGTCGGAACGGTAGATTTCCGTGATAAAATTGCACTTTAACTTGTCATTTTTACTTGACCTTTGCATCTAATTGACAGTTATTAGTTTAGTCCTGCGCATATCTACGAGTTAATGTCAAAAATTTAGCTAACTGTTTAGACTTGACCTGATAAATTGGCAACCTACTCTATAAATTCTGAGTTTTAGAGCCTTATAACTGGTGTCATTCATGACCGGTTTACATAGGAATTGAGAGTAGTACTCCTTGCATAACATGTCTATTACTTTTGCACATTTATGAAATTCGATTTCTTGTCAATTGCATACATTCGGGTTTGTGGTCGGTGTCACATGCAGGGAGGTGCTTGCAAATTTCCTTTTTCTTATATTTTTCACCCATTTAGCTCCACTTAAGCCAAAACTTGCCTTTTTGACCCACTAGCTACATCCCAAACTGAGCCTGCCTAGTCAAGCTAGTTTAGCATGTCTTTTTTTGGTATATTTTTCCGTCTGTAGTTTGGCCCGTGTGTATATGATTGGAGTTGGTGGAAATTGAAGAAAGGAAGAAAAAAAAAAGAAATTGAAAAAGAAAAAAAATATGAGAAAAACGTGAATGAAAAAAAAAACAAAAAAAATTGAAAAAAGTTGAAGTTCACGTGAAACAGAAAGAAGAAAAGAAAGAAAAAAGAAAAAAATTGAATTGAGTTGTATGAATAAAAGAGACCGACTGTGTTTATCTCTATCTTGTGACGGTCTTACTCCTCTGTTTATCTACATCATTTTGAGGAGATTGTGTATTGGGTAGTGAGTTTTGTGCCAAAGAAGGGCACTTGTATTTATTTCTTAGTCAGTTGAGATTCGGACGGTCTTATATGGTCCTGTTTAGGAACTAGCTTGATGCTTTTACCTCCACATTTCCATAACTTGTTTTGCCTTTTCTCACCTGAACCTCACTTTCCCATATCATTTGTAAGCCCTCAGCTGTGACGGACATTGTTGGTTGGAATGTATGTGTAGTACTTGAATCGTCTATCATTTTTGTTGCATGCATGTTATGTAGGTTGCAGTCTAGGTGAGTGACTGTTTTCTCTTTCTCTCTTATACATATACTTTCACCCTTTGCTTCATGAGAGAAGAGTGACTACGTGAGAGTCTGATTTTGTTGGTCTTGCAGGTCGATAGGTCAGCTTTATTTATGGACATCTTATAATTCGTTTGCGTAACGACCATTGTAGCTGTAACTGTTGATTTTAGTTTGCATTAAACTGGTTCAAGTAGACAAGTTATAGCTAGCTCCGAGTTATCTTTTCCGTTCCATTAGTTTGCATTTAGTTTACTCGAGGACGAGTAAAGGTTTTGTTTGGGGAGATTTGATACGTGCATTTTATATAGTCTTTTTAGGCCTTTTTATGCACGTATTTCTATGCTATTATCGTAGTTTATGCTACGAAATGCCCCGAATATGCTACTTTGGTTTGTTTTGTCTTATTTGCAGGAATGAACTAGAAAGTAGTGAAATCGAGCCTTTTACCGTCCGTTTAGCATGCATTTGGAGGAAGAGTGAATTTGGAACGGGAATATAGCTATTTTGAGATGCGCAAAGAAGAAAGATAGCTAGGCAAGGGAAGAACTTCAAATTGCTAGTGCCTACTTTAAAAAGCCATATACCGAGTTCTACAACTGATATTCAGGTGATTTTAATTGGAGATGAAAGCTTATCCTCTTAGCTTTCCAACGCCACCGGAATCGCCCTGTTTGCCCAAGAAACGAAGAAATGGCAGCCGTTTGAAGTTCAGTGCGCAAAGCAGGAAATTGTGTGTTGGAAAGTACTCGATCGAGTAGATTTATATTCGATCGAGTCCTTTTTCTACTTGATCGAGTAGATTCAATTTAAGGTTTACTCGATCGAGTAGATTTTTTTACTCGATTGAGTGGTTTAAGCTAAATTTTACTCGATCGAGTGATTTAAAGTTACTCGATCGAGTGGTTTTGATGTTACGCGGGATTAATTAACCCGTGTTGGGCTTAATTTCGGGATAGACTTTTGTTTTCCTATTTAAGCTTTCATAATTAGGTTAAGGGGGCTCTCTTATCATACTTCACACTATCACACGTTACTTTTCCTCTGGTTACTGTTTTTTTTTTGGGGGAAAGGTAAGTTTTCATTAGAAATCAATAATATCCCATACAATACAAACTATTGGATCCAAACTCCCAACACCAATTTGTCTCACATCTAAGCCTTAAGATACTCTACCCATTCCAAGGCTAGAGCGTTCTTACTTCTAATATCACACTGACCTAGACGCATTTTAACATCATTTTTAACATTTGTTAGGACCACACTAGGCCTAACAACAGACTCTTCAACACGACACTTATTTCTACACTGCCAAACATGATACAATAATCCAGACAAAATGACAAAGTAGTTATTTTTTTTCCTGCAGCGGTTTGCCTCCTTAACTCGATCCACCGTTGATGCGATTCGCAAAGAAAGGGAAACCCCCGCACCGATCATCGACTGTGTCCCCGACTGTCGCTAAATGGACATTCAAAGAACAGATGATTCAAATTTTCCTTCTGCATCCCACACAGAAAATAAGAGTTAATCTGTATGATTCCCATTCTCAGTAGTCTGTCTTGAGTTAGGAGCCTTCTCTTAGCTAACAAACAACACATAAACTGATGCTTAGGGATCAACCATGGATTCAGCATCCAAGGATACCAAGAAACTTGCCCTACAATAGGTTTAAGCCATTGATATCCCGCTGTTATAGTATAATGCTCCTCACTAGATAAATTAGATAGATAAGGTTTCAATAATTGCTTAACCTGGCAAATTTTCCGCCAAGCCCAGCTGCATCCAGACCCAGGAATATACTCCCACCAGGATGAAGATTTGATGTAAACAGCATGTACCCATCTCACCCATAAATGATCTTCCTTATTTGCCACCCACCAGGCATACTTTCCAACCGTGGCCAGGTTCCAAACATGAAAATCCCTCAATCCCAATCCCCCTTGCTTCCTAGGTTAACAGATGTTGTCCAAAGAAACAAGAGTTGGGCTATCCATATGATCAGCTCCATGCCATAGATACTTCCTACAGATAGCTTCAATCTTTGAGATCACAGTTTTTGGGAGAATGAAGATCCTAGCCTAGTAGCCATGAAGGGTGCTTAGAACTGCCTTGATAAGCATCAGTCTGCCAGCGTAAGAAAGCTTCCTGGATCCCATCCCTCGAACTTTATCCACCACTTTATCAACTAATCATTGACAATCAAGCACATATAGCCTTTTTGGAGACACAGTGACCCCAAGATAAGAGAATGGCACTATCCCTCTTTTCATGCCAGTGATCAATTCCACTTCCCTGATAATATGCTCCTCCATTCCATTATAATACAAACTGGATTTGCTCTTATTCATGACAAGCCCAGTAGCTTTAGAGAACATATTAAAAGCTTTCATCATCAACTCAATGGAACCTCTATCCCCTCTACAAAACAAGATTAAATCATCAGCAAAGCATAGATGAGAAAGCTGAATCCTGTTGCACAAAGGGTGGAATCTAAATAAATGATGCTTCTGAACCACCAAGAGAATTCTACTCATATACTCAAGACAAATGGTAAAAAGCAAAGGGGAGAGGGGATCCCCTTGCCTAAGCCCCCTCTTGCCTTTGAAAAATCCAAAAATCTCCCCATTTAGGGAAATAGAATAAGAAGTAGTTGAGATGTATTCTTTCACAATATTGCAGATATGTATAGGGAACCCCAAAGCATCTAACATGTCCAACAAAAGCCCATTCCACTGAATCATAGGCTTTTTGAAGGTCAATATTCTTCATTGCTCAAGGATAACAACTCTTCCTCTTATACAACTTGATCAAATCCTGACAAATTAGAATGTTGCCCACAATATCTCTCCCTTTAATAAAAGCTCCTTGAGACTGACTTATAATATCTGGCAGCACTTGTCCCATTCTTCCACAAAGCACCTTAGAGACACACTTATAAACTGTATTGCAACAGGCAATGGGCCTGAATTGCAACACAGAATCAGGCATAGCAAGCTTTGGAATTAAGGTGAGTATAGTTTTACTGCATTGTTTCAAAAGTTTGCCAGACCTGAACATATTCTGGACAGCATTAATGATATCTCCCCCAACTATCTCCCAATTGTCTTTGAAAAACTGGCTACTATAGCCATCTGGGCCAGGAGCCTTGTTCCCAGGGATGGAGAACATAGCCTCCTTAATTTCAGCTCTAGTGACAGGGGCAGTCAGTAAAGCACAGTGAGCATAATTGAGACAGTTACCATGCTGTACAATCATTCTGTTTATAGGTCTAACTGCATGAGATGTACCCAGAAGAGATATATAATACTCCTCAAAAGCATCCTGAATCTTCTCAGGACTACTACACATCTGACCATTCATATCTTTGACTTGGAACACCCTATTTTTAGACCTCCTACTCTTTATACTGGCATGAAAGAATGCAGAGTTATGGTCACCCATTTGCATCCAATCTACCTTAGCTTTCTGTCTCAAAAATTGTTCTCTTGCATTTTGCAAATTCACCACCTCCATTGCATATATTTTCTCAGCCTTATTCAACTCCACATTTAGGGGATCCTTTCTAAGACCTTCTTGACATTGAGCCAAGGCAATCTCAGCTAAGTGGGTGAGATTTTCAATATCCCCAAACTGCTCTCTGTTCAGTTTCCTAAATCCACCCTTTAAAGATTTCAGTTTCCAAATCACCTTAAACATAGGAGAACCAAAAACCTGTTGGTTCCACCCATTTCTCACAACCTCCTTATAGTTAGGTGCAGAAGCCCACATGTTAAAATATTTAAAAGAATAACCAGTCCTCTGCCTCTCCATTTCAAGCCTAATGATGGCAGGGCAATGGTCAAAGACACCTTCAGGCAAGAAATGAGAATAACTATCAGGGAAGTCAGCAAGCCACTCATCATTGATGAGGACTCTATCCAATCTGCTGCAAACTTTAGACCCTACTTCATGTTTATTTGTCCAGGTGTAAAAAGCACCCTTTGCACCCAAATTATACAAATGACAATCCTTAGTAACCTGAAGAAGAGGTCTCATCTCAGCATTAGTGACAGGAGCCCCTCCAACACGTTCATTTGAAGCCATAATAGCATTAAAATCACCTCCCACCATCCAAGGCCCTGAGAGTCTAACAGAATAAGAACGAAGACTATCCCATAAATGCTCCCTTTCAGCAAGCTTATTCAACCCATACACTACAGTAAACCAAAACCTATTCCTTCTTGCTTTATCAAAAACTTCTGGATGAATACACTGGACTTGGATGTCAAGCACAGTAACATCATACAGAATAGGGTCCCAAAGCAACCAAATTCTACCCCTACGATGCAGGCTAGAATTAGTACAAATTGACCAAGTATCACATAGGACATTCCTTACATTATTCCCATTATTTGCTTTTATTTTTGTTTCAAACAAACCACATAACCCTACATTATTCCTACCTAACAAGCGTTTTATTTCTTGTTGCTTATTTGGCTTATTCATGCCCCTTATATTCCAGAGACCAATACCACCCATACTGAGCATTACCCTTACTAGTCTCCCCTTTTTCCACAACACGATTCTCTATAATTCCCAACCTAGTTTTCTGAATAGATTGAGTTAAGGACTCCATAAAAGATAAGCCACCAGGAGTAAAAGTTTTCTTTTCCCCTGTGCCATGCTTGAGCAAATGAGTAAGCAATCTTCTGGGCATAGTGCTCTCCACTACTGGTGTGTTAGGAACAATCACAGGTGTTTTGATTGTCAGAACATTCACATGTGTGGAGGGAACAACTGGTTGCCTAGGTTTCACCACAGCTACTTTTGGTGGAGGTTGAACTTTCTGCACAGGCTTGTTTACCACCTTCCTAGGTTTCCAGACCTTTTGTGTCACAGGTTTTGCCCCATCTTTCCTACAGTTTACAGCCAGATGACCCAACCCCTTAATTTGGAGCATGACAAAGGTAACCAATCATACTGCACTCTTGCTTTCTGGTTTCTTCCATTCTCATCCAGAAACAAGATCTGATCAGGAAATTGTTGTCCAATCTCAACCTCTATCATGATCCTGGCAAACCCTAGAAAATTTTTATGCAGTGTATTCTCATCACAACGAATGAACCTACCCACTGCACTACTCAATTTTTTCAGGCTTGTCAGACCCCAAAACTTCACATCCAAATCATACAATTTCATCCAAATAGGTATACGTTTTACATCATGTTTAACCAACTCTGTATCAGGTTTCCACTCAATAACAATTACAGGCTTATTATCAAAGAGTAGGTGACCATTATTAAGGACAAATTGTTGATATTCTTTTATTTTAAAACGGACCAAAAAAATCCCATTCGGCATAAACGAGATCTTATCAATCCCCTGAGCCTGCCAAACCCTCTTAACAAAACGAGTAAGGACAGAACTAGGAGGGTTTGCACCAAGAACGTAACAAAAGACAGAGGAGGACCAAAATTGTAGCTCACCATCCACATCTTCACGCGTAAGCTGAATTGTAGGCGTGGTAACCACCGGAATAGTCCTGATCTGCTCAGGTTCCTCCTGGTTCAGTTCCTCATGGTCAGGTTCCTCCTCTTCCAGGATTGACTCCAAATCTCCCTCAAACTCCAGCGACGAGAATTCCAGCTGACGATGATGAGAATTGCCTTTAGTCTTTGTTTGAACACTAGATTGTCCATTATTTTGATTATTTTTGATGTTTTTTTTGCTTAGAAACAACGCTATTCTTAGGATTTTTGTTTGTTTTCCTGGTACGAGCCATTGCTTGCGTAAAAAGAAAGCACAACAGAATTAGAGAGGAATTTCTTTCTCTAGATTCTCTCTCATCCCCCCTTTTCCGATATCTCTGGTTACTGTTTAATACTACTTTTTCTCCATTTTCCGAATCCTTTCCACTGTAACTTTCTCTTTTCCCTTTTCTCTCATTTTATTTAATGTTTATTTCTCTCCCCTTTATTTTTGTTCTTTCTTTTATTATATTTAGCTAATTATCTCTGCTAGGATTAGGTGATTCAATGAATGAGTGTTAATTGCTAATTAGGTTCATAGATTGTCGTTGTTGTTTTAGTCTACGTTGTAAATCACCGCTTTAATTGTATCCTTCTAGTTGAATCGATGTGATTAGCCTTTTAATTTTGGTAAACCTTGACCTGGACCGAATGGTTGGAATGGGTGAGACTTGCAGTGAACAATAGGATGCTTTAGTGAGGGCGAAAGTTAAGCTAATAGCATTTTAGGGCGAATTGCGACCGAAAGGAGATATTCATTGCCCCTTAGACCGACACATCGACTAATCTGTGACCTTGACTGCAATTGACTGACATTCATTGATGAGCCGATATACTAGTTCCCTCTTTCTTCTGTTAAATTCTCTTATTAATTTTTCTCTTTCCTTAATCTTATTAGTTTAGTTCAAATATTTAAAACCTCCCATCTTGTGACCGTAGACAGACCGAATAGACAAGTAGATAGTGACCGCCTCCCTGTGGAGATCGACCCTACTTACCACTGACTTCTGTTAGTTGTACTTAGGTATTTATTTTTGGTACAGAAACGACTGTATCAATGCTAAACATGCGGCCCAATAATCACTGGGTGTTTAGCGGGAGGTGCTGATAGGTTTATCGCGTACCTATGCAAAGATAATTTCCCTAGACACAATTTAATGTAGTAATAGGGGTCGAACACAAGGAAACGGGAATTACGTCGTGAATTGCTATGGGTAGATTTTTATCAAGGTCGATTATGATTTAGGTTTGGTTTGTTTGGTTGATGATTAATAAAACTGCAATGTAAATAATATGATAAAATATAGTCTAAAGGGTTCGGGTCACTCATGCAAAGGTAAACATATGAACATGATAAACTTGATACTAATAATCTTGTAAATTGCTTAGGTTTAAAGATACCCACCTTACGGCATTAATATTAACCATAGACCGGGTCCTAGAAAAACTCTCGTCCATGACTAGGTCGTCCTACCACACATGCTTAGTCTAATTCAATTCCGTGCCTCTCGACTTTAGAACGAATGAACAAATTTAATCTACGACTACAACCGATAATCAAAGATTAAGCGTAACAAAGCAAACATGTGATGGAAACAATTGATCAATATTATTATGAACTTTATTTAATCATATTTTATGGTTGATTTTGCATGGCTCCCCTAACCTTTAGACTAGGAAATTTAGCTACTCATACTAAGATGTAAAATGTAAACTAAATTATGAGAAATTTTAAACATGATTGTTTGATTTATGTAAATTAGATGATATAACATGTGAAAGGATTAATGCTAATGTAGAATGAAATGCTTGATTAAAATAACTATGTCGTAACTAAAATAACAATGTAAATTACAAACTCGTAATAAGAAATACCTTATAAAGAAGGACTTGTACGGAAGAACAAAGAACTAATAACCAAAAGATTGAATAGCAAATGCTTGAGAATATCTTGAAGTACAAAATGTTAAAAGATTAACTAAGGAATGTTTAACAACTTATAACTTAAAATGAAAACTAATGAGAGAAAATGTAATGCTTGACGCTTATTGAAAGTAAACTTCGACGTAAAATTGGATGCCTAAAACCTAGGAATACATCTCCTATTTATAGGAGAGGAGGAGAAAACGTAAGAATCAATGAGCATGCAACCCCGATCGGGGTTGGGCGGCCCCGATCGGGGTCGTGTGTTCCTCGATTAATTGTCTTAAATCCTCTCTTAATTCCTTGGAGAATCCTAAGTGGGTGATTAATTGTGCGATTAATCACCCGGTTAATGCTTGCATTTGGCATCCTAAGATCATTTGGAATCCCATGCTTTCCCATTGACTTTTGACTTGATGGGCTTGACTTGGATGTTTGATCTCATTTGTATTTTGCTAATTGATCCAACACATTCCTGATGCGTGTCCTAAATATGATGTTTTACACCCCATTTTACACGCATTTCAGAGCTCATTTATGTAGTTTATGCTACTATTCTCCCTATTTCCGTCTACTTTCGCGTTTTTGTACATTATTGCAGAAATGTGAAGAATCCAGCGGAAATCAAGCTAAATCCGTCCCCGAGTACCTTGCATTGCATTTGACATGAAGTATTTACACAAGGAATGAACTTGGTGCGCATTTCGGGGCCTGAAAGACAACTTTATGAAGAATTTAGAAGCCAAGTACCAGCTACTCCAGTCGATCGACTGACCTCCATAGTCGATCGACCAGAGCATGACTTACGAAGCTCGTTGTCGAGTGACGGTCGATCGACTGCCTTGCATGGTCGATCGACCATCATACGAGCTGACGCACAAATTAAAGAAATAGAACGAGAATTCCAAATCCCATTGTATATTAGGTTTAGGAATAAGTGTTACGTTATATTTCTATATAACGTAACCTGACATTATCAAGTTTTCATTTCAGTTTTTTATCATCAGTAATTAGGGTTCTCAAGATTGTTTCATTTTCAATACAATTTACTTTTGCATTCGGTTTCTGGATCTTTGTTCTGCAATTCTTCTCTCCTGTTTTCATACGGTATTTCCGTTGTTCCATTAATCAGTTTTATTGCTTTTATTTCGTTCATAGTATAGATGCTACCTGTTAAGAATGGACCGAGAGGACTTCTTATTTTTCCCGTCTCATGTGTTTGTTTTAGACCTACCTAGTATACTGCCGCCGAAACTATAGTGAACCGATCATCTTAGTACCCTTTTTATATTTGATTTCAACTACTAGTTTGGTTTACTTTTCATTTATTGCCTTAGTTATAGATCAACTCAAAACAAACCCTCACACACTGTTACTTTTAAACTAAAATCAGACAACTATTAATTGCATCGCCTCCTTGTGGTTCGACCCTGACTGCCACTAGCTATAGTAGTAGTTTGGACTATTATATATTATTTTTGGTGCATACAACGACAGGCATCAAATTTTGGCGCCATTGCCGGGGAGGCAACTGTTTAATATTATTAGTTGTTTTATTTTTAGTCTTTCTCTTAGTTTAAGGGACATCTGTTCCTTAAAGTATTCTCATATTCTACTTGTAGTTTCCTCTTATGCGCAGGTCATAGGGTGGTGAATTACTACCGTTCAATCCTGAGATTGAGAAGACTTTGCGTGAGTTGAGACGATCATCTAGAGTATTGGCGACAGAGGAAGAGCTGAGTACTCTGTCTAGTTACTACGAGAACGAGCTGTTTGAGGAGGATCCACCTTCGTCACCTATTTCTACTTCTTCAGCGAGAGAGATGTCACATCGCGGACATGGTGAAGAAGCGAGTATAGCCCGATCACTCGAGCCGACAAAGTGAGAATCTCTATAAGGGATTCGCATTACCAGGGACGGATAGAAAATTCGAGCCGAAACCGTCCTATATCAACTTGGTTGAGAGAAACCAATTCGGGGGAGCTGCAAATGAAGATATTCATTGACTACTGCTGTTCCATTCCCCCACCGACCGGTGTGACCCAGGACCAGGTGAAGAAGACTATGTTCATATTCTCTCTTCGTGATGCTGCAAGGGAGTGGTACCGAGACCTGGATCGAGCTGCTAACGGGATCACTGATTGGAAGTCGCTAGCCCTAGCATTCTACAAGAAATATTTCTCTGCCTCGAAGACCAATGCCAATAGAGCTCAGATCACGAGCTTTAAACAGGGTCCTGATGAGAACTTTCATGAGGCATGGGTCCATTTCAAGAAACTGGTGCGAACTATTCCACATCATGGGTTCGAGAAATGGAGCCTATGCAATCAATTCTATAATGGGCTTTATGACGATCAGAGGGCTATCCTGGATGCGGCAGCTAATGGTAGATTCCAGGAGAATGTTGGAAAAACTAAGGGGTGGAAAATTATTGATGATTTGGCCACCCATAAAGCTGAGTATGGAAATTCCAGGGGAAATCAAAGGAGAGCTGCTGAATCCCCTTCTGTAGCTGCATTAGAGGCTCTTACGGCAAGATTTTATAAGTCCGAGTTGGGAGGAGCTTCAAAAGGAGGGATTTATCAAGTGAATGCTGTGTCAGACGGTCCTTTCGTCTGCAAAAGATGTGGAGCTGAGGGACATGTTTCAGATTTTTGTCCTAATCCCTATGAGTCTTGTGATGCTTTTCAACATTATAGGCAGACAAATACTTATTTTGAGCCAAATGTCCATCCAAACTTGAGGTGGAGTAGCCAAAATGTCCAAAATACGACTCCACCCCCACAACAGCAGCAGAAAAGTTATGTGCCCCCTCATAACCAGCAGCAGCCGTACCAAAAGCCTCCGTATGCCCCACAGCAGCAGCAGCAGTCCCAAGGCTCCGATTTTGATGAATTGAAAAATTTGTTGCTGAAAGAGTCTTAAGCTAGAGAAGCCAGGATGAAAATGTTGGAGAGCCAAATTGCTCAACTGGCTAGCAAGAGTGCAACAAGAGCTCCGGGGCATTTACCGTCGCAGACAGATCAAAAGGAGACCCTTAATGCTATTACTTTGAGGAGTGGGTCCACCCTTGAGGGGCCCGCTATGGTCGAGGATGTCCCTGAAAAAGATGAGGCGGAATCAAGTAAGAAGAAGGCTGTAACGAATAATAGCAAGAAAAAGACGATCAGCAGGTATGTCAGTCGATCGACTGACATACCCAGTCGATCGACTTACATGCATGGTCGATCGACTGACTACGCTGCTGATGGTGAGTCTTTTCGTCCTCCAATGCCAAATAACTTGAGGGACCACTTGTTTCGGGGTACGACTACTCCAAAAATATTAAGGCAAGACCCAAACGCTGAGGGGTCAGTCCCGGTTCCAAAGTATGACCCGATGATCATTAACGGTTCATTTTTGTGACGGTCTGAAGAAGGGTCAAGCTACAACAAGGAGAAGGTAGTGGATTTTCAGCCTAAGTCCACTGATGCCGGCATGAGAGACCTAGAGGAGAGGGCTAAGTTACTTCTTACAGCCCCCTATCCGGAGCGATTGGTGCCGACGAAGGAACAGGTATCGTTTAACAAATTTGAAAATGTTATTCGCACCTTAAATGTGCAAGTTCCTTTTCTTGAATTAGTTAATCAAGTGCCTGCTTACATGAAATTTATGAAGCAACTTTTATCTAAAAAGAAGTCACTTGAAACTGTGCAATCTAACGCACTAACTGAGGAGTCATGCTCTTATTTGACCCATACTGCGCCTCATAAGCTAGAAGACCCAGGTAGCTTTTCAGTCCCTTGTAGTATTGGAACCTTTTCTATTGAGAAGGCCTTGTGTGACCTAGGAGCCAGTATTAGTGTAATACCTTTGAGTCTTGCTAGGAAGTTGAAATTGACTAGGTTTGCAGTTACCAACATGACAGTACAGATGGCTGATCGTTCTGCGGTCCAGCCTATAGAAGTCTTAGAGGACATTCCTGTGCAAATAGGAAAGTTCTTTTTCCCTGTTGACTTCGTTGTACTAGATATGCCCGAGGATGCCCACATTCCTATCATATTGGGTAGACCATTCCTGCACACTGCTGGTGCAGTTATAGATGTTGGTTCAGGGACTCTGACCTTCAAAGTAGGGAAGCATTCCATTGTCTTTGCCCAAACAGCTAAGAAGAAAGACCCCATGTGGCCAGTCACTTGTAATACGGTTTCTGAAAAGAAATTCTATTTTGTGCTTCCTGATATGCCTGCCTCTATGCCTGTTTCTGCTATAACACCTCCGCCCCAGATTAGGAGCAAATTGTAGGAAGATTCTTCTGTTTTGGATATTGCAGGAGCTGGTTTGGGGAAGGAAGTGCCGCATGTTGCTCCAGCTGTGAAGGAGCCAATCGTTCAAATAGGCGGCCTAGGATGTCTGAGCTATGGCACAGATGAGGAGCCTGATGAGGAGCCAGTCAAAGTGAGGGAGTCCGACTTGGACTTTGATGAGCCAGAAGGGGTCATTGCTTGGGAAGATGTTGAAGCTGTTGATCCGTTGAGTTTTGCGGATGTTGGAGTTGAGAAGAGTGCAGCTGAGGAGATGAACACTATAGAGGCTACTTCTTGTAGCCAGAAGCCGAGCAAGTGGGCCATTCCGTGGCCATTCTTGATCAACTATTAGTTGATTAAGACTTTTTCAAAAACCATTCATTTTATTGTTTTTAGACTTTTTATTGCTTTTGTGTGCGCGAGACTTCGCATTTTTAATAAGTTTGCTTAGGATTTTATACACTTTAGACTGTTACTTTGGGTTTTGCGCAATTTTGGGCGCGTTATTATGTGCATTTACAGGTTTATGGACCATATTAGCCCGAGTTATTGAGCTAATTGAAGAAATCAGAAAGTTACAGCAGGTATTTTAGTCGATCGACTGGCCAGTATGGTCGATCGACTGAGCGCTACAGTTCCAGGAGCTTCTATCCCTGTTCACTCTGGTCGATCGACTGGGTAATGTGGTCGATCGACCGCCCTGCGCTGCTGTACCTGTTTTCGATCATTCCCCTGCTGTGTTTGGTCGATTTGCGGAAGTTGAGGGAGTCTTTTCTCCACTTTATTCTCCGATTCATTTCTGTTATCTTCCGTTTCTTTATTTTACACATAATTTTGCGTTTCGTAAATTGTTTTCTCGGTTTTACGCGCGGTATTTTCTGTCTTTTCAGGTACTTATTGGTAGCACTGCTGGCTACTGAAACCTCCTAGCTCACGATGGTTTGGGGAGGTTTCCTTTTTGCTGCGCTTAAAGTCTTGTGAGTTTCCGAGTCCTTACTTCATGTCTTGTTTAGTTAATTTAACGCAAATTCCCGTTTCCCTTTTATTTCACTATATGATTTTGCACAATGGGGACATTATGTGATTTGGTTTAGGGAAGGATTTTGCGTTGCATTTCATCTGCTTGCATTCACGTTTACATTTTTGTTTTGCATTGTTGTTTATTTTCTCTTATATATACAAAAATCTCAAAAAAAAAATTGAAAAATTTCAAAAATTCAAAACAATGCACGTTTATTTTAGCATATAGGTCGAGTCGGAACGGTAGTATTTCAATGATGACATTGCATTTTAAGTTGTTTATGCCTAAGCCTTGCTAATTGACATGCTATTAGTAGAATCATTTGCATAGTCTACAAGTTTTCGTTAAATATCTTGCTGGACATGAAACTTGACTTGGATTTTTCGCAAACTACTTATATTTCTGAGGTTTAGAGCTTATAACTGGTGTCATTCATGACCAGTTTATCTAGGATTGTGAGTAATTACTCGTTATGAGACATGTTATATCAATATGCATAAATATGAACTTAATCTGCTTAATACCTGTATGCATTCAGTTTGTGGTTAGTTGACACATGTGGAAGAGGTCACCCCTTTATTCATTTTACCCATAAGCTCAACACTGCCAAAAATAGCCTTTTTGTCTCGTTAACTACATCCTACACTTAGCCTGCCCTTGTCAAGCTAGTAGTTTATGTTCTTGGGATTGTTACTACGTTTTTGGTGGCATATGCTCAATTTGAGATAATGTTGGGAAGATAAAAAAGAAAAGAATGAAGGAGGAAAAAGAAATAGAATTGAAAAAAAAAGGGAAGAAAAAAAAGGAAAAAAAAAAAAAGAAACGCGTGCTGTACTGTAGAGGGCAGTCGATCGACTGGCCATCTTGGCCGATCGACTGAAGCCAGAGAAAAGAGAAAATAAAATCACATGGTTGGAGTTTTGATTAGTTGGTGATTTTATTCTCATGCTTTATTATCATCATTTGGGGAATTACAATTATATCGGAGATTGTGAGTTTTGTGCTTGCTATTAGCACCGTTTTGATTGAAAGTTTGAGCAAGAAGTTGGATGTTGTTATAATTTGGTTCCCTTAGTTACTAGCTTGGCTTTTAACTCTGTTTTTATCAAAATTTATCTTAGTCTCTTCTTACCCATACCTCACATATCTATATTTACCTCAGCATGTGTCATGATCATTTGTTTGGTTGGAATGCATATGTACGGTTGTAGAGATTACTTTCATATTAGATTGCAGGCATGTTCTTATAGGTCGTAGTTAGGTGAGAGTCTTTACAATATTACTTCTTTCTATCTTTTAAATATACTCACCCGTATTCATTGAGTGATAGGAGCGACCCGTGAGAATCCATCATGATAAGTCTTTATGGTTGACGGTTCAGCAGGTTTTCAACGACTTCATAACTCGTTTTCAAGATTCATATTGCTAATTGATTATTAGTTGTTGCATTAAATTGGTTTAGGCTATTCGGTTTGCATTTCCCTCTGAGATTGAACTCGTTCCACTAGGTTTTAGGATCGAGTCTAGTTCTTGCTTGGGGACAAGCAAGGGTTTGGTTTGGGGAAGTTTGATGCGTGTCCTAAATATGATGTTTTACACCCCATTTTACACGCATTTCAAAGCTCATTTATGTAGTTTATGCTACTATTCTCCCTATTTCCGTCTACTTTCGTGTTTTTGTGCATTAATGCAGAAATATGAAGAATCCAGCGGAAATCAAGCTAAATCCGTCCCCGAGCACCTTGCATTGCATTTGACATGAAGTATTTACATAAGGAATGAACTTGGTGCGCATTTCGAGGCCTGAAAGACAACTTTATGAAGAATTTAGAAGCCCAGTACCAGCTACTCCAGTCGATCGACTGACCTCCATAGTCGATCGACCAGAGCACGACTTACGAAGCTTTGTTCGGAAAGCAGACGATCGATCGATCGCCTTGCATGGTCGATCGACCATCATCTGAGTGAGCGCGCAAATTAAAGAAATAGAACGAGAATTCCAAAGCCCATTGTATATTAGGTTTAGGAATAAGTGTTACGTTATATTCCTATATAACGTAACCTGACATTATCAAGTTTTCATTTAAGTTTTTTATCATCAGTAATTAGGGTTCTCAAGATTGTTTCGTTTTCAATACAATTTACTTTTGCATTCGGTTTCTGGATCTTTGTTCTGCAATTCTTCTCTCCTATTTTCATACCGTATTTCCGCTGTTCCATTAATCAGTTTTATTGCTTTTATTTCGTTCATAGTATGGAATTGCTAGAATAGTTTCCCGGAAGCCAATTTATCGTTTTATGCTAGTCTTTTGTTCAGTTAATTTAAGCATGAATTCGTTAGCTTTATTTGTTAATCGTGTTGTTATTTTTATCGTAAACATGAGTAGCTAAATCACTTTTGCTAGGATGTAGGGAATCTGTAGGTTAGGCGGCGTAGAATAGTAGACCTGAAATCGCGCCACGGTCGATCGACTGGGTTCCCTGGTCGATCGACTGGCCACGTGAGATTTACCTTCGTTTTAATTAATTAACTTGCTATGTTTGACGAATCGAGTGCACGCGACTAGTTGAATGCCTAGGAATTGACCGACCCAATAAAGATTGAAAGATAGGGGAGGGAGATAAACGACCTAATTAAGACGACTAGATTAATGAGATCGAAAGATAAGTTAATTTAGACTTTTAAATCACTTTTCAGAACGAAAGTTAATATTAGTGATATTAGGGACCTGTAGCGAGATCGAAAGATGCTACCTGTTAAGAATGGACCGAGAGGACTTCTTCTTTTTCCCGTCTCACGTGTTTGTTTTAGACCTACCTAGTATACTGCCGCCGAAACTATAGTGAACCGATCATCTTAGTACCCTTTTTATATTTGATTTCAACTACTAGTTTGGTTTACTTTTCATTTATTGCCTTAGTTATAAATCAACTCAAAACAAACCCCCCACACACTGTTATTTTTAGACTAAAATCAGACAACTGTTAATTGCATCGCCTCCTTGTAGTTCGACCCTGACTGCCACTAGCTATAGTAGTAGTTTGGACTATAAATATTATTTTTGGTGCATACAACGACAGACATCAATTTCCATGCTTAAATCCATGCAACTTGAGGCACAAAGTCTATGCAACACCCAATCCTTAGTCCATTTGGCCTTCTTTCCTCTTAGCTTGCAATTTCTAGTACTTTGTAGTTATTTTAGCTCCAAAAAGCTTATTCCCTACAAAATATGTCAAAGCATCCAAAACAACTAGAAATGCAAATATTAGCTATAAAACACTTAATATAAGTGCTAAAGACATGTAAAAACAAGCTAATATAGAGGGTTAAAATTTATAAAATATGCACTTATCAAACTCCCCGAAGCTAAATCCTTGCTTGTCCTCAAGCAAGAGACCAAATCCCATCTATTGCAATATCCGAACAAGCTAAGCATAATGATTTAAAAACCCGAAACAACATGGGCAAGGAATAAAGCAAGACATGGATGAGATTTACCCAACGGCGTAGCATAGAAAACTTTGAAAGAACCTTTAGGCTCTTGCATGACCTTTTGACTTATGGACTCTTACGGTGCACCCAAACTCTTGTTTTATGTGGAAGGACAATTTTTGTGAATGATCACTCAACTATCCTCAACTTATAACAATGTGCCCGCAATCTAATATGGTAAACATGTCAAAACTAGCAAGCAAAGACAATCAAGTGTAAGCATGATAAAGAGGCCAAATGGGTAGGAAGAAGGCAAATAAACATGGGTGAAAAAGGGGAACAAAAGAGTTATGGTAATGTGGAGCTAAATCAAGCTAGCAACTACCAAAATGAAAGGATGCTCAGTCCCAATTCTAACCCAATTTTGCAATTCAAATCGTAAGAAAATTCTCCAAAATAATATAAATAATGCTTGAGAATTTCTCATATCTTTTCTTCTTCTTCTTTTTTCTTTTCTTTGCATACTTCTTTTTTTTCATGCTTTTTCTCATTCATTCATTTTTTCCTTTCTTCATTTTTTTTCCATTTTCTTTCATTTTCCAATTTTTTCAATTTTTTTCATTTCTTTTTTCATTTCTTTTTTTTGAGCATTAAGACCAAGCTCACATGACTTCAAACAACAAAACATATCCCAATGAGCACCCAAACACTATCCAACTAAGCTACTAGCTCAACAAGGGTAGGCAATTTCAATGATGTAGCTAAGAATAAATTTTGTGAAGGGGTCAAAAAGGCTAAAATATCATGCGAATGGCTCCAAAATGCTAAAACAAATGAATGCGTGCTTACCAAAAAATGACATGAAGACCATACTTGTGCGTTTTGATGTAACAAACATTATAAGGAGACACCTACATTCACCTAAGTGAGACCAAATAAAGATGAAATGGCCTTAAAGGAGGTTCTACTTTACCAATTTTGTAGCTTGCCAAAAGTCAAGATCAAGCCTATTCGGTTCATTCTCCATCTCCCACCTGCTATGTCAAGACATCCCCATGTAGCTATTATCCCATCATAAAGAACAAATCAATAGCAACAAGCTATTATTAGGATAAGAAAAGAGGAAAGTAGGCAACAAGCAAGCTGAAAGCAAAAATTTCTCTCAAAAATTTTCAAATTTTCTACACTACATGCAAACTACACTATATGCAAATGCAATCCCACCCCCCCCCCCTCCCTCCCCCCAAGCTAAACATCACATTGTCCTCAATGTGCCAACTATCCAAATCACCCAAGCAAACCATAAAAATGGCTCCAAGCACAAAACAAGAAGGACTAGAGGTTATGTTTAATGGGTTGCAAGATCTAAACTAATATTCAAATCAATTAAAAACTTACTCAACTCGCTAGCCCCCCCCCCCCCCCCCCCCCCCCCCCCAAGCTAGCATGAATTCGGGGGATTTCTTCATCAATCAACTAAGAAAAGGGCCAAAAATTGAACCCTTTCCTCCCTTTCTTCTTCTTCTTCTTACCACTACCACTTGATTGTCCTTGTTGGCCACTTCCACTTAGTCATCCCCTTGAAGAGGAGTGACATACTCACCAATATCTTGGCCACTACCAAGACCATCACCATAACTACTAATCCCACCATAGCCACCATAGCCTCTATATCCACCATAGCCTCCTTGCAATGCCTCAACCCCATAATCCGAACCACAAAAGTCCGGGTCGGGTTCATATTGAGCAAATGTACCTGCATCATTGTGAGGAGGGGAAGGGGAATAGGAGATGGAGGAGGAAATCCACCCGGAGGAAATCAAATAATATTGTTAGCATTTCATAATTTATGGGACACAAATTATAGTTTGTTTTCATATAAGATTGTATAATTAGAAAAGTCAAAGCATAATTTATTTCCATATATAAGATTCCAAGAATTATCACGTTAGAATTTTAGTAATGATGCTAATGCAATGCAAAATCAATTAGTTTAAGCTGAGGGCCCAACTTAGACGGTGTTTTGTGCTGTTTACAATCCATAAGGCAAGCCCATCAAAGTGGGAAAACACTTGGGCGGGAAAATACTAAGAGAATTTTATTCTCTTAGTAGTAGGGGGATTGCACATAGAATTCAAGTTTTGCAAAGTAAAATATGTCTGTCTCAACCCATATATAAAATACGGAGCAGTAGACTAATAATTAGTGGTGGAGACAAGATTTTAGTAGAGGGAAACAAGATTATTTTCAATAAATTATCTTTCATTTTTTAAGGCATTTTTTGTATATTGGATTCAACCTGCTAACTCCAGCTCAAATACCGACTTAGCATCATCCCCATTGGACTGAGACATGATCATAAATAGGATGCAATGCAAGTCGTTGGTCATCACGAATTTGATTAACACCTAAGTTCATTTCCCGCATCATATTCATCATTTCTATGCTAGATGGTGACTCAATGCTAGAGGTGGAGTGACGTGCTTGGGAGGATTGACCTCCCACACGTCTCTCAACGGTGGTAGTTGACTCACCTCTAAGGGCTAAATGGTAGGTCGGTCTAACAAAGGGGTCACTTCCACGATAAGGCTTAGTGTGAACCAACGCCTTTATTTCTTTCTTTTCCTCGGGTAGACGAATGGAGTCTTGCCTACCTATCTTCCAAATCATGTTGGGATGAGCATCTTTAAACCAATTACAAGAAAGAAAGTACTCATAATCAAGACCAACCCGCTTAGACCTAGACTCAAGCAATTGTCTCAAACCGGTAGTCTCTTGGTTAAACCTACACAAATGGTGAGCAATTTTAGTGACCAAACCTCCTAGGACAATGCAACTATTCTTGGTATTAGTTTGTTTGGTCAAGTGGAACGCAAAGTGGTAGGGGATATTGATTCCCCACTTCTCATCACCATTAACATTCAAGAAATCACCCAAGATTTCTAACTCAATCCTCCTCACCGAGTGAGGTTCATTTCTCCCAAAAAAGATCCATCCCATAAACCTTTGCCAAATCCTTATGTCGGGATAATGAATAAATTGATGTGGTGTATGATCCCAACCCGAAAAAGTCAAGTGAGAAATGGCATCCCAAGTTAAAACGGGGTTATAATCATCGGGTGATTCGGTGGGTAAGTCTTTGTGAGGCAAATCAAAGATAGCGGCGAAATCCGCTAAGTCCAACCTATGATCTTCATTAAATAAGCGAAAGGTAACAAAAACAATAAAACCGGGTTTCCTAGACCTATGAAACTCGAAAGAGCTCAAGAACTCAAGGGTGAGTTCGGGGAAGGTCTTATAATTCATGGTATAACAAGATTTCATGCCAAGATTTTTAAACAAAGCTTTAACATTTTTGTCTATTCCAATATTGTTTAAAGATGCTTGGTTAATGAATTTTGTTGGTTCCATACCTTTGCTTCTCAAATTAACCCAATTGTTGTATTGAGCTAGTGAATTGAAGATCACATTCGGATATTCCGGGTCATGCCATTGTGGGACTTCCTCCATTTGGACATCCGCTGCTGCATTTGAAGGCTCCGCCTCACCTCTCCTTCTCTTAGAAGCACCTTGTGAAGGAGCTTTTCTTGGTGCCATTATTCTGAAATTTTAAGACAAAATTCATCTTAAGGCAAACCAAAATTCATCCTAATAGGCATAATAGTATGAATTAGTAAACTAATTCACACTACAAACATGTAATAAACATTCTACAACAAATTTCTAGTACCAAAAAGCACAAAATCGAATTCCCCCAAATTGCTTTAGGGTTTGCATAATCTAAGTAATTGATTGCAATAGATGAATTTAAAGAGAAAAGAGAAGAGATCTTACCAATTTGATGTTAATGGATGAATAAAGCTTGCAAATCAATGAAGAACTTGAAGGTTCCTTGTGATTTTAGGTAGAAAGATGAAGAAAATGATGGAGAAAGGGAAGAGGGAGTACCGTCGGGTTTGCTAAGATATGATGGAAGCTTCTTTTTTTTTTTTAAAATACCCGTCAATTAACAAAAAGCAGCTACAGAACCACGACCCCGATCGGGGTTGACTGCATTTTCGCTTTGACTTGTTCCCATGCGGAAATGGATTGTTTTCTTTTTTTTCGAAAACCACGTCCCCGAACGGGGTTTTTGCATGGGGTTGCGTGTTAAGTGCACTCCATTTTCTCCTTTCTTTATTTTCACCTAGAAATCACAAAATAAATATCGTTAAGTCGAGTATTTTATTACTAATCTACGAAAAACAATAAATTGCAGAAAATTAAAAATAAAAATAAATAAAAGCAATAAAAAGCTTGGGTTGCCTCCCAAGAAGCGCTGGTTTAACGTCCCGCACGACGAAAAAGCTTGAGTCGGTTTAAACTTTCTTTGGTAGAGGTTGAACGGTCATTTCCTCTATCACACCAACGATCACATTCTCATGGTAGAGCTTCAAACGATGACCGTTTGCTTTGAATTTTTCGCCCTTGGTGGTCATCACCTCAACGGAACCGATCTTGTTGACATTTGTGACGGTATATGGACCGGTCCACCGTGATCGTAACTTTCCCGGAAATAGCTTGTATCTGGAATTGAATACCAAGACCTTATCACCAACTTGAAATTCTTTGTTCAAGATCTTCTTGTCATGCCATCTTTTTGTTTTCTCCTTATAGAGACGGGAGCTCTCATAAGGTTGCAAGCGGAATTTATCGAGATCATTGAGTTGCAATAACCGTTTTTCTCCACTCAATTTCGGGTCCATGTTAAGCTCCTTAATTGCCCAAAATGCCTTTTGTTCCATCTCAACGGGAAGATGGCACGCCTTTCCATAGACCAACCTATATGGTGAGGTACTAATAGGTGTTTTGAACGCGGTACGGTAGGCCCATAAGGTGTCATCGAGCTTCATACTCCAATCCTTTCGTGATTTGGCAACAACTTTCTCAAGTATGGACTTGATCTCACGGTTGGAGACCTCCACTTGGCCACTAGTTTGTGGATGATAAGTCAAGCCTCTTCTATGATAGACTCCATATTTTTCCAACAAAGCATCAAGTTGTTTCTCACCGAAGTGAGTACCATGATCACTAATGATTGCTCTTGGAACACCGAACCTCGGGAATATGATCTTCTTGAACAATTTAATCACGTTGCGAGCATCATTGGTAGGAGTAGCAATTGGTTCTACCCATTTAGAGACATAATCAACGGCAACCAAAATATACCGATTCCCTTTTGAGGAAGGAAACGGTCCTTGATAATCTATGCCCCAAACATCAAACACCTCTACTTCCAAGATTCCATTTAGAGGCATCTCATGTCTTCTTGATATGGAACCCGTCCTTTGGCATGCATCACAAGCCATCACGAAATTTTTGGCATCTTGGAACATAGTTGGCCAATAGAAGCCGGATTGCAACATCTTTGCAACGGTCTTGGATGGTCCATGATGACCACCATAAGGAGAAGAATGGCATCCTTCTAGCACCCCTTTCACATCCCATTGTAGGATACATCTCTGGAATAGCCCATCGGAGCAATGTTTGAAAAAATGTGGATCATCCCATAGGAAGAACTTGGCATCATGTAAGAACTACTTCCTTTGTTGATATGAAAGATTGGGTGGCAATTCTCTTCCAACTAGGTAGTTGGCTATGTCGGCATACCAAGGAGTATTGGCTTCCAACATCATTAGAACATCGTCGGTGAAGGAATCATCAATAGGTAACTCAATACCTCAATCCTTGAACTTCAAACGGGATAAGTGATCGGCAACAACATTTTCGGCCCCCTTCTTGTCTTTAATCTCAAGATCAAATTCTTGCAAGAGAAAGATCCATCTTATCAACCTTGGCTTAGCTTCTTGTTTGGCTAGGAGATGCTTCAATGCGGCATGATCGGTATGAACAATGACTTTGGAACCAATCAAGTAAGAGCGGAATTTGTCTAAGGCATAGACAATGGCAAGTAGCTCTTTCTCCGTCATGGCATAATTGATTTGAGCCCCATACAAGGTTTTTCTAGCTAGTAGATAGCATGGAGAACCTTGTCCTTTCTTTGTCCTAGCACGGCACCTACCGCATAGTCACTTTCATCACACATGAGCTCGAATGGCAAGTTCCAATCCGGTGATTGGATGATAGGTGCGGAAATCAAAGCCTTCTTAATCCTATTAAAAGACTCAAGACAATTGTTAGTAAACATAAAGGGAGCATCTTTTAAAAGAAGCTCCGTAAGGGGTTTGGCAATCTTAGAAAAATGTTTAATAAAACGGCGGTAGAAACCCGCATGGCCTAAGAAGCTCCTTACACTCTTCACATTTACCGGTGGGGGTAGTTGTTCAATAACTTGGACTTTAGCACGGTCCACTTCAATTCCTCTTTCCGAAACAATATGACCAAGCACCACTCCTTCATTTACCATGAAGTGGCACTTTTCCCAATTCAACACCAAATCAACTTCTTCACAACGCTTCAAAACTTTGGACAAGTTAGTCAAACAAGCATCAAATGAAGAACCATATACACTAAAATCATCCATAAACACCTCCATGATAGACTCAATGTAGTCGGAAAAGTTGTTTATCATACAACGTTGGAAAGTGGCGGGGGCATTACAAAGACCAAAAGGCATTCTACGGTAGGCAAATGTACCATAGGGACATGTAAACGTGGTCTTCTCTTGGTCATCCGGGTGAATGGGTATTTGAAAGAACCCGGAATAACCATCTAGGTAGCAAAAGTATTTGTGACATGCCAACCTTTCCAACATTTGGTCAATAAAAGGTAATGGGTAGTGGTCTTTCTTGGTGGCTAGATTTAGCCTCCTATAGTCAATGCACATTCTCCAACCCGTCACAATTCTAGTTGGAATTAACTCATTTTTATCATTTTTTACTATGGTGGTTCCTCCTTTCTTAGGAACCACTTGGACCTGACTCACCCATTTAGAATCGGAAATCGCATAGATAATTCCCGCATCTAACAATTTAAGCACTTCCTTTTTGACCACTTCTTGCATGTTAGGATTTAGTCGTCTTTGACATTGGACACATGGTTTATGATCTTCCTCAAGATTGATTCGGTGCATGCAAAATTCGGGACTTATGCCTTTTAGATCATCAAGTTTATAACCAATGGCTTTCTTGTGAGACCTTAAGACATGAAGCAATTTAGCCAATTGACTCTCATCTAATTTAGCACTAACGATTAACGGACACATCCCCTCATCATCTAGAAAAGCATACCTCAAGTTGGAAGGAAGGGGCTTAAGCTCGGGTTTTTGTACCTCAACATCTTGAGGTTTAGCAACCAAGCCTATAAAGTGTGAGCTCTCCTCCAATGATAGCTCCTCTCCATCCAATTCTTGCTCCAAAGCATCAATCTCCTCATTTCCAACCTCATCATCACCTGCAAATGATTCTAAAAGTAAGAGTGCCTCCAAGGGATCTTTAGACAAAGATCGAGGTGTAGAGTCTTCTATAACAATGTCAACAACATCCAAAATGTCAATAGAATAACAAGACTCTTCTATCATAGGACTCTTCATGGCACTATTCAAATTATATGTGACCTTATCGTCACCCACTTCCAATGTAATTTTACCGTTCTTGACATCAATCAATGCACCCGCGGTGTGTAAAAATGGTATTCCCAAAATGATTGGGATTTGGGCATCTTCGGCCATGTCAAGAACAATAAAATCAACCGGAATGAAAAACTTACCAACCTTAACGGGAACATCCTCCAAAACTCCCAAAGGGCGTTTTATAGAACGGTCCGCCATTTGCAATTTGACACTAGTACATTTTAAGACTCCCATATTAAGCTTAGCACAAATAGAGTAAGGTATTACACTCACACTAGCACTTAAATCGCATAAAGCTTTATCAATTTCGTAGGTGCCAATTGTGCATGGAATAGAAAAACTACCGGGATCTTTTAACTTAGGAGGGGACTTGTTTTGCAAAAGAGCACTCACCTCGGCGGTGAGAGCTATTGTTTCAACCTCATCAAAAGTCCTCTTCTTAGTTAAAATATCTTTCATGAACTTAGTGTAGGATGGAATTTGAGTGATTAATTCGGTAAAAGAAACAGTTACCTGTAGATTCTTCACAACTTCCATGCATTTACCGAATTGAGAATTCTTTTGATGTTTTGCCAATCTATGAGGAAATGGCACTTTAACTTTTTCCGGAATCTTTGCTTCAACATCTTTCTTTGGAGGAGCTTCCTCCACTTCCTTGACTTTCTCAACAACAACAAGTGGGCCATCCACTTTCATGGGAATTTCTTCAATTTCCTTATCATTTGGAGAGACCTCCAACTCAACAAGTACCTCCTCATCATCTTTAGGCATGAATGGCCCATCATATTTCGTACCACTTCTTAAGGAGATAGCATTAAGGGTAGCATGTGGTTTCTCACCTTGAGGGGGTAGTTGACCCGATTTCCTTGAAGAGCTAGATGAGGCCAATTGAGCCATTTGTTGCTCCAACATTTTGATTGCAGCATTTTGAGCTTTCTCATTCTTTTGGATTTGAGCCAACAATTCCTTTTGCATACGATTATCAAGCCCTCAAGCTTATCTCCCTCTTGGTTATTTTGTTGGTGTAGATACCCGTATCCGTCGATATTGGAATTTATAGAGAACCCGACAAACACCCGATGATGATAGGACACATGTATTTATTAGTTGTCATTGTCATTATTTGGGTTTGTTTTACGATGTAGAATGGGCGTCGTCGATGAAGTATTTTATTATTTTAAATGATATTTAAATTAATGTTTTTTTAAGTGAATTCATTTTATTAATTTAAATGATATTTAAATTAAAGCTATTTTGAATTTATTTTCTTAAATTTATTTTATTGAAAATAAAATAAATATTTGATTTGAAAAATCATTTTATGAGTATATTTGATTTGAAAAATCATTTATTTTAATGTGTTAATTGATTTGAAAAATCGGTTTTAAAAGCGAAGAAAACTCGTTTTAAACATGTGTTTTGAAGCTCGATTATAGCTCGGTTTTTGAGCCCGTTTTCTTTACGAGTTGACACGAATATCGAGTACACTAACCAACCTAAGCCTCTACCCATCCAACCCCAGTTCGAACCCCATAACCACGGCCCAAATCATGCCCCAAATCACCCCCAACAGCCCGCATAAAACACGAACAGCCCCCCTGTTTTGCAGCTCAAATCCCGAGCCCAAAACCCGCTCCAAATACCACCAAAACCCGTGCCCATTAACCCTAACCCATACCCTAATATCCTACCCATATTACCTTACCTTAACCACCAAGAAAACCCCCCATAAGAACCCTAGAAAACCCCCCAAAAGCTGCTGGACAGCAGCTATGCTCAGCCGAGCCCGTCTGCCTCTCGTCCCATTTAACCTACTTTAACTCCTTATAAATACCACCCCTTCACCATACATTCATTCCTCGAAGTTCTCCATACATACAACCTTCACTTACAAACTTTAAACTCCAGAAACAAACCCTAATTGCCTCTCAAAAACCCTCCACAAAACCGACTTGCAAACTGGAACAGTTTGTGCGTCCTCTTCGAAATACAATTCGTTCCTCCTTCAAACATCCATCAAAATTCGAGTTTCTTGTTCCAAATTAACCATACAACATCCATCTACACATTATACAAAGATTTACGAGCCAAATTGCCCTTGAGAGTACACGAATTCCCTCGAAAAACAGAGTGTTATACACTCTGTTTTCGCGGCTTCTTCCTGTCTGTCCAGTTCTGTTTGTGCTCGTTTTTCGTGCCCAATAACTCAAAACGAGCAGGGATTGTCTTAAGATCTCGGTTCTCCTCTCTTTCTAGTTTTCAAAACATCTTTTAAATTGAATTTTCATCGTGAAACGAGAGAGAAATCGTTGTTTGAAAGTTGCTGTCCAGATTCGATAAAAACGTGTTGTTTGCTTTGTTTCTTCGTCGACGACGGCCTCTCGAGATAAAATCTACCATCGATTACGACCCAAGACGGTGTCAACGATACATTTAGGTTGAGGGTGCATCAAATCCTCTTCTTTCTCCCTTTTATTTCGTTTTTTATGTTTGTTTTTTATAGTTTGTTTTTGTTTGTTTATCGTTTTTTTGTTTATCGATTGTTCTAATTAACTACGAAACTAGTTTAGTCCGAGGATGAGTTAAAGTACCACCATGAACACCCGCGTTGACTTGAGATGGGAAAGAAACCGCTACATCAGTCGGTCGTACACCCCCGTCTCATTTACATATCCTCGTGTTCAAGGTAGGGCATTAATAAAACAAATTCTGACTTCGCTCTTCGCTTTTGACCCCTCTCTTCTCTCGTGTGATTCGACCCACCTTAGGACCCGTCACATGTTAGTATGACCTCTGATTGTTAACATATAACTCATTTAGATGACATTCGATCATTTAAATAACCTAATTAGACATGTTAGGGTGCTTCGACATAGCTTTTAAAATCAATCGACAATTCTGTAACTTAATGAACGCATCTCTCTCTTTCACCTAGTTTCTCGCTAGTATAAGAGTGCGTGACTAGCACCTTATTATTAACACTTGACGAGTTAATTTAATTAGCGAACTTGACCTAATTTGACCCCTTAGGCCGTGTAGAACACCCGGTTTTAGGCGAAGCCTTCTGACCTCTTTTTTGTCATCGATTTCTAATGTATTTTCCGCATCGCTTTGCAAATCCATCTAACCTAATGAATCTAACCTAGGAACTAGGATAGCCGTGTATGAGGTCGTGTTTGGCCGTGTCTTTTGTACCCCTTTTCTCGTTTTTTATCTTAGTCTCATTGTTTGTATCTTGTAATCAATTTGTGTTTATCGAGTCGCGTTTTGTAACTTGTTTGTAATTAGTTCTCCTTTATCGAGTCAAACGATTTCTAAAAACCTTAGTTTTGTTTAGTTAGACGGTTGTGCCCCAATGCAAGTGAGAGCGTAGTAAATCGCATGTTGTTTAAAGCAACATGGCCCGATTTATGCTAATGCATGCTTTGGTGTGTGGCCCAATGTCTAATTCGATAAGATTAAGTGGAAGCACGCATTACGAGGAGTGACCCAAGGCCGTGAGTCATGTAGGCCGTGAGTCACTCCTTTGTGCACGTTTTCCTAGGCCGAATGGCCATGTGTCGTGTATGGTGTCGTATATAGCAATTGTATTTAGATCAAGTTGTATCTTTAATTTATTGTTGTGTCGGCATGAAATGCCTGGGTTGTAATAGGGTAGATCCCAACGGCTCCCCCATTCCCATCAAGCCTTGTTTGCTTGGTTTTGTATGTTGTTAGATCAATCAACCCACATGCTAAATTACAACTTTGACAAAGTTAGTTTAGTTGCATCTAAAACGACATAGAAATTGTTGTCACATGTTAGGGTTTAAAACGATGTTTGCATATCATATATCGTAGTAGCTATGACCTTGTTTGAAATCCGACACTTGACTTAGTAGAGGCCGTTATTGACGGGCGGGGTTAGGTGTCCTTATGGGCTTCCTAACACGTACCCTCACCCCTTACTCAAGATCTATGGTTTGTGGATCCGTCTAAATACCATTGGATTACGAGAGTCATTCAAATCGAGTGATATAGGGTACAAGTCTTTATCTTTAATCACTCGTAGTCGATTGGCTTTATGCTTTTCGACGAAAGGTGTAAAGTTGACTTGAACGGTTCCAAGTTCCCAAAAAACTTGGTGGCGACTCTAATTTGTCTTAATTCGATTCGAAAGAACCTCGAGTCGATTATGCCTAGTGTGGATCCCGCGGACGCAGCTCCCGAGGGCCTTGTCCATTTGGCGACTACATTTGGGAAAAGAGGACTAGTTACACTTTGTTTCTAGGGTCTTTTCCTCCGAGGTGAAACTTGAAAAGAAAGTCTTGGAAAGTAAAACATTACTCATAGTGCTACGATTCATGCATAAACCGTTAAGGATTTTCCGGGCCGTCCCGGCGTTTCTTTGTGATGCGTGGGGGCGACGTCCCACTATGCTCGGAAGCTGCACATTGCTCGCTTCCACTTCACCTCGCGTGGTTCTTGATGGTGGGGACGCTCTTCTAGGTACTTTACCTTAAGGCCCTTGCTCTATAAGACCGCAAAAGGATGGAGGGCATAGACCTTCTTATAGAAGACTTGCCGAGACTTAGAGATGTCTAGGAGCATACATCCTTATAACATGAGAATGACAATGTGCAAGGTGTTTTCCCGAGTCTTTTCAAAATTTTCCATGTCCATTTCAAAACCGAACTTTTGAACAACTTACTTTCAAACTTAGCATGATTTTCAAAACGCGGAATGCTGCCCAAATAAGACTAGAAATTTCGGCCAAAATGAGCTTCTATAGCAGCATCGCCCATTTCAAATCTCATTTTCAAATCAATCCTTCGTTTTTCAAAATCAATCCAAAATGCCTCTCGAACCTCAACCAAGCATGAAATGCGTCAAGTCGTGTCCGGCTCATGGCCGTGTTAGGCCGGGTGTGTTTCGTTCTAAGAGTCTAGAACACGACCCTGTTGGGTCACCCAAGCTCACCTCTTGGGCTTTGAGTCATGTTGGTCGACCATTTGGTCTAGGATAGTCCACAGAAACGTCCAAGCTAGGCCCTTTAGGACGTTTCGCTCGAACCTAAGGACTATGTTGGTCCAATCACGGGTTTAGTCACACCGAGTCCAGTTTAGAATCGAGCTATGACAGCTTGAGTCATGTCGTTTTGTCGAGTCTAAAATGAACCAAGGTCTAAATCCAACCGTGAGTCGAACCTTTGGTTAGTCAGTCTCAAGTCGAGTCTTTGTTTGAGTCAAGTTGGGGTCGTGTCCTTAAGTGTGCAGGGGCTCTTACTTTAAATATTGACTCGGTTCGGGGTTTTCTTGTAGAAAGGCCGCCCAAAACCCGACGTCAAGCAATGGAAGATGCTGTCAACAAGCTCACCGAGGCGGTGAACCTCATGATGACCCGAATGGATGCAATCGAATCTAAGCTAGGTGAAGATTCCCCTCTGTCTACCCCACCTCTGACTGATCTAGAGAAACGGTTCAAGTTTATCGAAGACCGTCGAAACTCTCCTGGGGAAGAACATCCACTACGAAAATGCTAGGGCCTATGCCCCGATTCAGATAAGTTGCCCACAAACATGGTACTCACCGATATCCCAAAGTTTAAGGGCACAGAAGATCCAGTCCACCATGTTAAGGCCTATAAGGGGTACTTAGCATTGAAGGGAGTACTGTTTGAAATGCTCTCTGAAATTTTCGCTCAATCTCTGGATGAACACCCGAAGGCGTGGTTCTATAATCTTGACCTTAAGAACTTCCCCACTTTCGAAGATATTACGGTGGAGTTGTGTAAGCACTATGCTGACAATGTCGAGATTCAGACCAATATAAGAACATTAGAGGTTATGACACAGAAAGAAAAAGAAGGCTTTACTGAATTCCTTGCAAGATGGCGCGCTGAAAGCGTGAAATTAGCCAAGAAGCCTGATGAAGTTGAAATGGTAGATAAGTTCGTAAAGAATCTACGACCTATTTACCGTAATGCTCTGAAATACCAGAATTTTGGCTCTTTCAAAGAATTGATAAGAATCGGGATAAAGGTAGCAGATGATGTCATAAGGGCAGAGGCTGAAAGGCCGAAAGGGTGCCAAGGGGCCTCATCGTCTAAGGGCAAGGCCCCAGCAACGGTCCATATTGATGAAGCCATCAATCTCTTAGAAGGGCAATCGAAGAAGTCGCAGCGCCAAACACCTAGGGCATTCACCGATATCGGATGCACTTATACATACGCTCTCCAAAGGCTCATAGCCCAAGGAAAGCTGAAGCCTATTGGTCCAACTCCGGACCCTCCCGCTGATCAACAAGGTAAATGGTATAAACCAAATGCCTATTGTGCCTTTCATCAAGGGAAAGGCCATGATACTGAAAGGTGCTATCGACTGAAGCACGAAATCCAAGACATGATTGAGAACGGAACGCTCCCGATCCCAGCTGTTAAACCCAATAACATCATCAATCCATTTGGCGATCACTCTAACTTTGTTTTTGTCGAAGACAATGTCGATTATTCCCATCTTATCCGCCCATGTCACTTGAAAGAGGTGTTTATCGGGAAAGTATTTGTGGATTGCTTTGAATTCTTGCCAAACCCGAAGAATGAAATTCAAGTCGGGAGTCTTGCTCTAGAATGTACTCCTCTCGTTGACGAAGTTAATAAAAGACAATTTGATTCACCAACCTTCATCACTGGCGTAGATCCTCAGAGGAATACCTCAGGATGGAGGCAGACCATCAAAGGGATCAAGGACAAGAGCCGAGAATCTAAGTTGACAGCTGAACAAGAGAAAGCTCAAGACCAGATTTGAAAATTATGAGTCGGGATCTATTTTCTTATTTTAGTCGAGTCGAGTCTAGGACTTTCTTTTCCTGAAATTGAATCGTTTGTTCCGCGATGACCTAGGGTCTGTCCTAGGAATCGTTCCTTCGAGTCTGTTAAGCATTTGTCATTCCAATAAAAGTCGCAGTTTCGTTTCCAAATATGTCTTGTTTCCCATCCTCAATCATTCCGAAAGCATGATAAAATGCACAACACACTCAAAGGCATCCCTGGGGTAGAAATATGTCCCGTTTCAAAATGTAAGGTACAATAGGATCCCGTGTTTGATTCCTTTACCTATTCCATGTCTGGTGGTAGAAAACCTCCATCTGAACCAATGTTTGTGACAAGCTTTTAGATGATTCTATGACGAACCCGGACTAGCTCCTTGTTTTCCCTATCGATGACGGAAGGCAAGCCTTTTCCCCAACAAAATCATCCCATCTCGAAGAGAGAAGATATCAACTCGTTCTAACAAGGAATTGTTAGTTCTTACCCAAATTAGTTGGCGAAGCCCAGTTTTCAAGGTGTGTCCATTTTTTACTAAGAGAATGAATAGAAGATCATTTTCAAAGAAAGAAAAAAGATGAAAAAGAATGAAAAAAATGAGAAAAAGAGAAAAAGTGAAAAATGAAAAAAAAAAAGATGAAAGAAAAAGAAAAAAAGAAAAAAAGATGTTGAAGTTATTGCGGATTGCTTTTGGTTGGATGTCGAAGTTACGGAAGCCAAAAGTCAAGTCAAGTACCCATAGTTGAAGTTCAATGGGCGAAGCCCAAAAGCTTAAGTAGTAACCTCTTTACCCTCTAAGTCCTTCCTGAGACAGTTACAAAGGGATAGTCGGGAATTTTGAGAATTATTCCGCTTGTGTTGTTACACCCAGCCTTTAGGGTCAGACATGGAAATTTGAACCCACATCATTTTCCAACCCATTTGTACCCAGGTTCATCAAACCTGAGACACCATTTCCAACCACATCAGAAGCCATAGCCGTTAGCCTTAGCACCACAAAACGAACCTTCAGAATGATGGTTTACCTTGCGAACCTATTTTTACCAAGCTCCACATCCCAAAGAATCACAACCTTTTGTACCAACCCTAGACACGGGATACAACGGTACCTTACAGGCTAGAATGGGATATGACATGATACCTTAGGTGAAACCTTTGAGTGTATACACATAATCAAAATGCCATGTTTATGCACCTTGATCGAACTACGTCGGATTTGATTTCGCTCCACGCGAATACGTAGGCAGTCCTTCAGAATAAGGGATTCAATCCACCCATCATCCAAGTTGTCATCTTGTCGGTTTCTTACGGGTCTTAACCAAGTCCAAATGAAGCCACCTTTGTTTGAGTCGGTCTTAGCACTCGATGTAGGCTAGGATAAGGATATAGGTTCAGATGAGTAATGTCAAGTCTCGGAATGAGCTTTATCTAACGGTGTAGGCAAAGATGCTGAGTCAGATAGATGTGGGTTTATGTTGGGAACATAAAATATGAAAAACCCGCTGAAAAGAAAGAAGGCGTGGACAAAAAAATAGTAAAAGCCCGCTGAAAAGAAAGAAGGCGGTGGCAAGAAATGATGAAAACTCGCTGAAAAGAAAGGAGGCGAGAAGAAGAGTGACCGAATGTTCCCAATAAGAGTGATGTGTGATGTCTAAGTGTTCTTATAAAATCAGTCTGTGTTTAGTGTCTGGGCGAAGCCAACGTTGTTGCTCTGTGAGTTTAATCCACCTTGTGATCTTGATTCCCATGTGCCCTCGGGAGTACGCCCATGCCATACGATATCTCCGTCCGAAGTTCGACGACCTTGTGATTTCCATTTGCCATCTTTTGGCGCCGGAATGGCCAATTTACATTTCTACCCCCAACAAGTCAATAATCGAATTAAAACCCGTGCACACTTACGGTTTTATTTTCCTTTTTTGTTTTACGGTAGCGGGCTACGCCCACGTTTGTTTACGGGTCATGCAGAGCGTCTGTGTCGTATTTCATGCTCGCCCATCAAGGTTTGATTTCAAAAATTCCAAAAATTTCAAAATTTCAGAAACTACCTTTTGCGAATTGTGGATAGATGATCCAAGTAATAGAATCTTTGCGGGTCGATGGCCCAATCATTCAAAATTTTCCAATGCAATTTTTTTAAGGGTCGATGGCCCAACATACCAAGTGATGTCAAATTTAAACTTCGGGCCGATGGCCCAATTATTCAAAATTTTCAAATTCAATTCTCGGGTCGGTGACCCAGTATTTCAAATAATCCAATTTCAAGATCGATGATCCAAATGTGCTTATGTGATGATTATTGCTAGTACGTTTTTGTGTTTCAAATATAGCAGGATATGCTTCAACTGGGGGCTCTAAAGTCTTCGACTTTAGAGCCATTGCAAACTGGGGGATCTGAAGACGTTGGCTTCAGAGACCATTATCAGGATGTAAAGGATGACATCCACCAAGAATTCAATTCAATACAAGAGTATGAAATGGAAGAATTCCGTAGCTGAAAGCAAATGATGAAAGCGGCGGCAACCTCCTTGGAAAGTCCCGTCCCATTCAGACAAGCGCCAGCAGAAGATAAATTTTGGGTAAATGTCAGCAGATGATGAATTTTGGACATACGCCAGCAAATGATAAACTTTGGGCATGTGTCAGCAGTTGCCGAACTACGACGCGGGTTTGATTCCGTCAGAAACGGATACGTAGGCGCCTAAGGATAAGGCTCAATCCACCATATATGCAATTTATGGGTCGATGACCAACGATGATAATTTGACACAACAGAAGCAAGAGTCAATCCCCAGCGAAGTTTCAGGTATGATCTCTTCTTATGGTTGGCGAGCTTATATACGCAAGTCTAATGGACTATAAACGACCCGCAGAATCCTCAGGTCGAGAGGGACCTGGGGTATACTTTGACTTTCGCCTTGTCCAAGCCTCAGTCAAAGTAGGGGCTCTGTAGATACCCGTATCCGTCGATATTGGAATTTATAGAGAACCCGACAAACACCCGATAATGATAGGACACATGTATTTATTAGTTGTCATTGTCATTATTTGAGTTTGTTTTACGATGTAGAATGGGCGTCAACGATGAAGTATTTTATTATTTTAAATGATATTTAAATTAATGTTTTTTTAAGTGAATTCATTTTATTAATTTAAATGATATTTAAATTAAAGCTATTTTGAATTTATTTTCTTAAGTTTATTTTATTGAAAATAAAATAAATATTTGATTTGAAAAATCATTTTATGAGTATATTTGATTTGAAAAATCATTTATTTTAATGTGTTAATTGATTTTAAAAATCGATTTTAAAAGCGAAGAAAACTCGTTTTAAACATGTGTTTTGAAGCTCGATTATAGCTCAGTTTTTGAGCCCGTTTTCTTTACGAGTTGACACGAATATCGAGTACACTAACCAACCTAAGCCTCTACCCATCCAACCCCAGTTCGAACCACATAACCACGGCCCAAATAATGCCCCAAATCACCCCCAATGACCCGCATAAAAACACATGCCCCCTGTTTTGCAGCTCAAATCCCGAGCCCAAAACCCGCTCCAAATACCACCAAAACCCGTGTCCATTAACCCTAACCCATACCCTAATATCCTACCCATATTACCTTACCTTAACCACCAAGAAAACCCCCCATACGAACCCTAGAAAACCCCCCAAAAGCTGCTGGACAGCAGCTATGCTCAGCCGAGCCCGTCTGCCTCTCCTCCCTTTTAACCTACTTTAACTCCTTATAAATACCACCCCTTCACCATAAATTCATTCCTCGAAGTTCTCCATACATACAACCTTCACTTACAAACTTTAAACTCCAGAAACAAACCCTAATTGGCTCTCAAAAACCCTCCACAAAACCGACTTGCAAACTGGAACAGTTTGTGCGTCCTCTTCGAAATACAATTCGTTCCTCCTTCAAACATCCATCAAAATTCGAGTTTCTTGTTCCAAATTAACCATACAACATCCATATACACATTAGACAAAGATTTACGAGCCAAATTGCCCTTGAGAGTACACGAATTCCCTCGAAAAACAGAGTGTTATACACTCTGTTTTCGCGGCTTTTTCCTGTCTGTCCAGTTCTGTTTGTGCTCGTTTTTCGTGCCCAATAACTCAAAACGAGCAGGGATTGTCTTAAGATCTCGGTTCTCCTCTCTTTCTAGTTTTCAAAACATCTTTTAAATCGAATTTTCATCGTGAAACGAGAGAGAAATCGCTGTTTGAAGGTTGCTGTCCAGATTCGATAAAAACGTGTTGTTTGCTTTGTTTCTTCGTCGACGACGGCCTCTCGAGATAAAATCTACCATCGATTACGACCCAAGACGGTGTCAACGATACATTTAGGTTGAGGGTGCATCAAATCCTCTTCTTTCTCCCTTTTATTTCGTTTTTTATGTTTGTTTTTTATAGTTTGTTTTTGTTTGTTTATCGTTTTTTTGTTTATCGATTGTTCTAATTAACTATGAAACTAGTTTAGTCCGAGTATGAGTTAAAGTACCACCATGAACACCCGCGTTGACTTGAGATGGGAAAGAAACCGCTACATCAGTCGGTCGTACACCCCCGTCTCATTTACATATCCTCATGTGATTCGACCCACCTTAGGACCCGTCACATGTTAGTATGACCTCTGATTGTTAACATATAACTCATTTAGATGACATTCGATCATTTAAATAACCTAATTAGACATGTTAGGGTGCTTCGACATAGGTTTTAAAATCAATCGACAATTCTGTAACTTAATGAACGCATCTCTCTCTTTCACCTAGTTTCTCGCTAGTATAAGAGTGCGTGACTAGCACCTTCTTATTAACACTCGACGAGTTAATTTAATTAGCGAACTTGACCTAATTTGACCCCTTAGGCCATGTAGAACACCCGGTTTTAGGCGAAGCCTTCTGACCTCTTTTTTGTCATCGATTTCTAATGTATTTTCCGCATCGCTTTGCAAATCCATCTAACCTAATGAATCTAACCTAGGAACTAGGATAGCCGTGTATGAGGTCGTGTTTGGCCGTGTCTTTTGTACCCCTTTTCTCGTTTTTTATCTTAGTCTCATTGTTTGTATCTTGTAATCAATTTGTGTTTATCGAGTCGCGTTTTGTAACTTGTTTGTAATTAGTTCTCCTTTATCGAGTCAAACGATTTCTAAAAACCTTAGTTTTGTTTAGTTAGACGGTTGTGCCCCAATGCAAGTGAGAGCGTAGTAAATCGCATGTTGTTTAAAGCAACATGGCCCGATTTATGCTAATGCATGCTTTGGTGTGTGGCCCAATGTCTAATTCGATAAGATTAAGTGGAAGCACGCATTACGAGGAGTGACTCAAGGCCGTCAGTCATGTAGGCCGTGAGTCACCCCTTTGTGCACGTTTTCCTAGGCCGAATGGCCATGTGTCGTGTATGGTGTCGTATATAGCAATTATATTTAGATCGAGTTGTATCTTTAATTTATTGTTGTGTCGGCATGAAATGCCTGGGTTGTAATAGGGTAGATCCCAACGGCTCCCCCATTCCCATCAAGCCTTGTTTGCTTTGTTTTGTATGTTGTTAGATCAATCAACCCACATGCTAAATTACAACTTTGACAAAGTTAATTTAGTTGCATCTAAAACGACATAGAAATTGTTGTCACATGTTAGGGTTCAAAACGATGTTTGCATATCATATATCGTAGTAGCTATGACCTTGTTTGAAATCCGACACTTGACTTAGTAGAGGCCGTTATTGACGGGCGGGGTTAGGTATCCTTATGGGCTTCCTAACACGTACCCTCACCCCTTACTCAAGATCTATGGTTTGTGGATCCGTCTAAATACCATTGGATTACGAGAGTCCTTCAAATCGAGTGATATAGGGTACAAGTCTTATCTTTAATCACTCGTAGTCGATTGGCTTTATGCTTTTCGACGAAAGGTGTAAAGTTGACTTGAACGGTTCCAAGTTCCCAAAAAACTTGGTGGCGACTCTAATTTGTCTTAATTCGATTCGAAAGAACCTCAAGTCGATTATGCCTAGTGTGGATCCCGCGGACGCAGTTCCCGAGGGCCTTGTCCACAGTTGGGCATTTTGTGGTGGAGGTTGAGTTTGTTGGAAATTGTTTTGTGGTGGCCTTTGCTGATTTTGATAACCCGGTGGAGGGATATATTTTTGTTGTTGAGGGACATAGGCATTTTGTTGTGGTGGGGGTTGTGGTTGAGGATTTAGCACATTGTTGCTTCTATAAGACATATTCGGGTGAAATCTTGAATTTAGGTTATATGTGTTTGAGAATGTACCCGGTGGATAAGCATTTTGTGCATTTTGTCTTAAAGCTAGAAAGGCATTTACCTCTTCAATGGGGGCTTGGCAATGAGCGGCATAGTGACCCGCACCTCCGCAACCTTCATACACAACGATTTGGCTTGTTGAGGACATGGCATTGACTTGTTGAACGGAATCTCTAGCATCCCTTTCCGCCAATTGTTGTTGGTGCAAAGCAATTTCAGCTAGCAAAACGGTGTTGTTATAGGATTATTCTTTACCTTTAGATGGCACAAATCGAGAATTGACATATTGGCATCATGGACCGCCATAGATTCGATCGTGGCATGAGCAAGGTCGGTGTCAATTTGATCAAACCGCCCATTGTTGGCGGAATCAAGAATCCTTCGGGACTCGGCACAACATCCATTGTAGAACGTTATTGCTAGAAACCAATCATCTAGCCCATGATGTGGGCATTGTCTTTGAAGCTCTTTGTACCTCTCCCAAGCCTCATATAAGCTCTCAAGAGCTTGTTGATGGAATTCGGTAATTTGGCTCCTCAAAGTTTGAGTTTTCTCCGGTGGAAAAAACTTTTGATAAAAAGCAAGAGCCAAAGTCTCCCAATTGGTGATTCCCATGGCGGTGCGGTCAAGGCTATTGATCCAAAGCTTGGCCTTGTCCTTCAAAGAGAAAGGGAAAAGTATTTCCCTTATTTGGGCTTGAGTGACGCCCGTTTGCCGGATCATGGAGCAATAGTCACAAAATTTTTGCACATGAAAATTGGGATCCTCCAAAGGACTTACCCCAAATTGCTTCCTCTCCACAAGGCTAATGAAAGCCGGTTTGATCTCGAAGTCCGGTGCGGTGATTTGAGTGGTTGTGATTCCGGCCGGAAGCATGGCCGCGGTGGGCTTTGAGTGATCGAAAAGTTTCACCATCTTTTTGGTAGTAGATGGTGGTGGTGGTGGTGGAGTTGATGAACAAGAAGCCTCCTCCTCTTCAAGAACCTCTAGATCGTCTAAGTAAGACTTTATAGCACTTTCAACTTGTACGGGTGAAGTGGCTTCTTTCACTTCCTTCCAAAAACGTCGTCTTCTCCTAAATGTTTTCTCGGGATCGGAATCCGGTGAAAGCAATTCTCTACTACGAGAGGACCTAGGCATAAGACAACAATTTCTAGAGAAGTGATAAGTAACGGTCTCAAGGAACAAGTGTTCCCCAAGACAAAGGAAACAATATAAAAATCGACAATTCAAAAAGCAATAAAACCGTGTCCCCGGCAACGGCGCCAGGTGCAGAAATGAGGTATCTACATAGCCCCCACTTTGACTGAGGCTTGGACAAGGCGAAAGTCAAAGTATAGCCATCAGGTCAATCGAAGATTACAACCTAAAGAGTATGGCGACGCGAGGCGGTTCAAGGGGTTTGAGCCAAGGACCTTTCGTTCGAAACATTTTAGAGTCTGTCGACTATCGGGGACGGTCGTTTAAAGTCCATTAGACTACGTAAGGAAGCTCGCCAGCCATATGAAGAAAACATACCTGAGACTTCTTTCCCGAGATGTTTTCGAAAGTGCGTAGGAGTTGAGGGTAAGACCTAAAAGATATGTAAGGATTGTGCTAGGGTGTGGGGCCCTCAAGGAAAACATCGACGGGAAGGAGGCCAAATATAAGTTCAACCTATGGGGTAACGAAGGTTTGGGTTTAGGAATTCTAAGAAAAAGTGATCCCAAAGGATTATGATCCTAAGGGTAGAAGTGTATGAACTCTAGGGAAATTAGGGTATATGAACCTAAAAGACAGGCTGGTATGGGAACTTAAAGGCTTATGAACATAAGAGTAATTGGGATCCTAGGGTTAAGTTTAGAAACTACTGGGTTACTAATTCTTGTTTTAAACGCGTGCGTTTAAGCTTTCTGAGGTATGACAATTCCAAAAGGATTTATGGGTTTATGAACCTAAGGACGTTGGTGTGGGAGCTTAAAGGCTTATGAACCTTAAGGAAGCCATTTTGGGATCTAAGAATCTAGGGGTAAGAATCCTAATTTTGGGTTTACAAACCTAAGGAAAGAGGCGCTGGTTTGGGAACTTCTGGAGAACGACACCTTTCCCGAACTCCGTGAGGAAACAATAATATTGAGGGTAGCAGGACGTCGGTAGAATCTGATTGCATTGGTCTTAAGTGAACTCTCGTTGAGGAATAGATCGACGATTAGGAACATCTTGATCGTCATGAGCAATACTGCAAAATATTGCCGGGGAGAAATATATCGACGACTAGGGACATCTTGATTGTCATGAGCAATACTGCAAAATACTGCTGGGGAGAACGAAGACTTGGGCGAAGCCCCCAGTTGGAGCGAACACTGCTTCTGATACTCACCTGCATGGTTAGTAGCCACACAAGAACGCAATCTAATAGGCGAATAACACATAGCGCCTGGGGAAACACACGTAAGCAATCAGCACATGGACCTCAAATGAGGAAGCACATAGGTTTTGCAAAATTTGTTTCTTTATAAAAGTTATTTAAAACTTGCTCAAAGAAAATTGTCGTTTTTAATGCGTATTCAATGGGCTTTAGTCACAGGACTTGATGTGGATGCAGGCCTTATACGCACGTGAAATATAGACGGAATATAGACATAGGACCGACTGAGGCAACATAAAGATAACTTCGACAGACTTTGTCTATGCATGTGCAACCCCTAGCCAAGTATGGGTGACAACGCGTATCAATTCCGAAGGTAGAAGAATTGCAAGATAGATGGGGGCATATAAAGGCAAGGCATGAGCCATGGATCAGCTGTCTATTTGGACATCTTTTGCTTCCGTTTGCTATAAAATAGACCCCTCTTGAGAACGATAACTTGGAGAATCGATCTAAGACCTTTGTCATTGTCCAGACCGAGCACTATCTTGACTTAAAATAAGTGAGGAATAAAGGAAGGGTGGCATCTCGGAAGAGAAGCCCCCAAGATGAGAAGATGACTCTAGACTTTGGTAAAAAAAAAAGAGACAGTGCGACAAGAAGGAGCCCCCAGTAAAGAGGTAAAAATGGAAATTGTGGTTGGAAGGTTGAAATTGAGGTTGAAAGTTGATGTTTGAGGTGGTTGATAATTGAGGTTAAAAGTTAAAAGTTAGGACGGTTGTGTCCACGAGGACTGCCTACGTATTCACGTGGACTGAAATCAAACCAGATCATAGTTCTGAGGTTTGGTTAATTTTGTTTGGGTGTTGTGGTTGTATCCTTCTTGTGTAAGAAAGGACTGCCTACGTATCCACCTGAAGAGGTGAAATCAAACCATGCTCATAGTTCAAGTGTGTGCCTAAGTTATGTTGTCAGGGCCTTAATGTGCATGGGTCAGGAGGGTACTATTCCTCTGGTGACTCAAAGAATCGATTGAGATAACTCACTCTAATCATCGACCAAAGAGGTATAACTAATTTTGTAAAAAAATTCCTTGTCATGTGAGCACACCTAAAAGTGGACCCTAAGGATGGATATGGGTTCGTCCCGTTCTGAGTATCAAATTATTTGAAGACTCCGTGCCTGGGTCAAGTTGAAATTGGATTGGATATTTTGAATGTGGAGCTCGGAAATAAGAGGCTTTGATGGACAAATCTCTGGAGCTTGATTTTGTGAAGTTGAGGCTTGATGAGGTTATGGTTTTTAATGTGGCTTGGAAATGGAGTCTCTTGGCTTGATGTTGCCTGAGGACATGAAGGTAGGTTAATTGATGCGGGTTCAAATTTCCATGTCTTGGCCCTAAAGGATGGGTATACTTGACGAGCATGAGAGGATTCTCAAATTCCTAACTATCTCCCTGTAACGGTCTCGTAAAGAACTTAGGGGGTGTGATGGGCTAAGTGAGGGGGCTAGCTGACCATCTTTATCGACGTCTTGATTCTATATAGAATTCAGCATTATTATGTATAGCATTTGATTTCGGGCTTGTTCTTGATTCAGACTCAGATTTTTGGTCTGGAATATATCTCGGCTTTTGCTCAGATTCTTGATTCAGGTTTTTGAGGATAACCTTGACTTTGGATATCGACATTGGCTTGCCTGATTAAGCCTTCTTCTTTTGACTCTTTTGTCTTGGATTATGGGCATAACTGTGGACATGGATATTGATCTTGGTCATTTCTCTAGAGTGAGCCTTTGTCTTTGATCATGGCTCGTATCGTCTTTAATTTGCTTCCTACCATGGATTTGAGTCAGACTAGCACCTTTGCTGTGAAACGGGTTGGTCTTTAGTAACACGGTTGTTTATTGTGGGGGAATGGACTTGCCTTACGTCATAGATCGTTAACAAGGGAGATGGTCTGGATTCGTCCTAGAATATCTTGAGATATGCTCGTCCTAAACTGGGGTATAGTGAAGTTTCTGTTGCCAGACATGGAATAGGTAAGGAAAAAACACGGAGTTTCATATCCTCTACAACTCGGAATGGAACATTATTTAAGTGCACTCACATTGACTTGGCATGTGTTGTTGTTTGTTTTAAAATATCTCAAATCAATTCTTGTTGTCACAGGAAAAAGGATAAAGGAAGAGATAGGATAGAATATGTGGATTGAAAAGTGTAATTTTATTAAAATGAGTAATAAATGTATTTAACACAGACAAGAGAAGACATGTGACTCGTGGGACAGCCCCAAGGTTGTCACTAGAAATAAAAATGGACACAAAGAAAAATACTATAAAATAACTATGGGATAGAAAGCCTAGGACTCAGACTCGGACTTGGACTTTGACTTGATATCAGATCCAGACTCGTAATCATCGGCCCACGCTTGAACATTTACTCTTCCAGCAACTTGCTTCGGCATCTGGCTTTGAGCATTCACCCATTTGAGCACCTCGTCCTCATCATTGGGAACACTGGAAGGATAACAGTGAAGAAGAGTTTCCTGATAAGTGGCATATCCATGAGGATTGCGTAACTTGCCGTGTGGATTAAAAGTTGAGAGGGACAACTTCCCACTTTCAATCATATCTTGGATCATATGCTTCAAACAAAAGCATGCTTCTTATCATGTCCCCTACCACGATGATATTGGCAATATGCATTATTGTTCCATCTAGGCAGTATGTTTTCAGGGTCTGGAGTTGGACCGAGTAGGCGTAATTTGCCTTGTGATACGAGCATTTGTAGCGCTGCTGCATAAGTGATGCTAAGGTTAGCAAATGCTCTAGGAGCCCGTCCCGGTCTTCTGGGTGGAACTTTCATGAGTTTAGCCCTATCACACTTAATGTCAGTTTGAGCAAAGGTCGATACATGATACTCGTCGCTCTCGATATTATCCTGGATGATATTTTTTAGTTTGTAGCAACTCTCGGTGTCATGCCCCCTTCCTCTATGGTATTGACAATACGAATTGCCATCCCAAAACTTAGACTTCTTTTCCGGATCTAGGGTAGGCCCTATTGGTTGAAGAATACCTAGAGAGGATAATTTGTTTAAGGCTAGGGTATAAGGTATGCCTAGACTTGTGAATGACCTGGGAGAGTTGCTAGGTTTTTTTGACGAAGGCTCCATGAGGTTGCCATTGTTGATTTTGATTCCTGGATGAGAAGAACTAGAGATAAGTTACTCATTTGTTGCTTTATGACTGTCAGGTTGAGGGTTTGTCTTGACAATTTTCATCTCAAGCTTCTTACCCATTTCAGCAAACCGATTCTCTATGTTGGAAAATCGAAAGTTTAGTTTATCAATGGCTCCCTCTAACTTGGAAAATTTATTATTGAAGGCAATGGAGAGCATGAGCATTGCACTTTGGATATCGTCGTCTTTGAAGACATTAATTTCTTCGTTATCATGAGGAGGGAGGAGGTGAGAACAATCTAGGGATGATCCTTCATCATGTTTAGTGTTGCTAGACCCAAGAGGGTTGATCTTCTTGGATTGCCCGACAGAAGGTGGCACTGGAAGCTTGCCCTCTTCGATCATATCTTGGATGGTGTGTTTCAAGAGAAAACACTCTTCAATATCATGGCCTCTACCTTAGTGATATAGGCAGTATTTGTTTCCCTTCCAGAGGTTCACCTGCTTCTCTAAAGGTGGATCCGGAGTCAAACCTATTGGATGTAGCTTACCTTGGGCAGAGAGTCTCTTCAAAGCATCGGCATAAGACATGCCTAAATCAGAAAGCACCCTTTGATGCCTCCCAGATTTCCTTTCGGTTGTCTTCGGCTTTCTAGGACGACAGTTGTTGCAAGAGGTAAGCTTTGGACGACCTAGACTAGAGGTTTCTCTAGGTGGCGTGTTCTTTTCCACCATCCCATTTTCAAGGGTGAGGACGCGAATGCTCAAATTTTCCACTATAGCTTAAACTCGTAGGACCATGGCATAAACGTCTTGGAGAGACACGGTGATTATGGCTTGAGATGCTTCGTGACTTTGCTGACTGACGGAACTTGCTGGATTTCTACTCGACAAAAATGACGCGCATTACAACTCGATTCGACATGGGATCACGCATACTAAGGCAATAAGCACAAACACAGGAAGGGACAAGTAACTATGAGGATAAGACGACAAATTTAGACGTCGACTTGTGAATTCATGAAATGTCATGAGCGACTTCTCGTGTTTGAATTCACGGTGCTTGACTTTAATTTAGACTCGAGTGTTGACTTTGATGGAGTGACCCTTTTATGGCTGACCTTATTGACAGAATTGATGACACATGTTGATTCTAGACTCGAGTACAAGTGTAGATACCCGAGGTGTGATTATAGGTGTTAATAAGTCTTTTATGTATGACTCGGGCACGTGAGACTCGAGGTGTCGAAAATGCTTAGATCCTAACTGAATGGGGGTATGGGGTCCAAAATGACGGCGCGACGCCTTAGGACTTGACTCGAAATTGAAAAGACCCAAAATGTAAAGGTAGACGGGTTTATAAGAGTTCCGACTAGAATATGGTCGGTTTGAATTTTGACTCTAACTTAGCCCAATCGAATTTACACATTTACATTTACATGGTTTGAAAATATTTTGATTTAAAACGTTTTTTTTATTTTTGGACTTTTTTTTTGATTTTTTTTTTTGATTTTGTTTTGAGAATTTACGAAGGATTTCATTTATGGAAAATTTAAAATTGGATGGAATTTTACAGAAAGTGGAAAGGTAATGGATTTTATTTTACAAAATTTTGTCATGGTTTTGTTTACAAATGAGGATCACGTATATGATATAAACATACATATGGGCATTATAACGGTATGTTGAGTGCATTTAAAGGGTTTTGGCTTAAAAAGGTGGGTTGCCATACCAAGCAATCAAACCCTGGTCTGTGGAGAGGTCTGTGCCAAACAAGAGTAAGGTCGGTTCCTAGTCCATTTTCTCGAGTAGGGAAAGCCCTTGATACAAACAAGAGTATGTACCACGGTATGGGTGACGTCAATCGTTATCCATCTTTAGGCCCAGATAAGAATTTGGACTATCCAGACGGGACGATTGGTCGAATGGGTTGGGTTAAGCCTAGGAAGGCCGAATAAAACGACCTAAGAAGATCGAGTAATGAAAATCGACAACTGTCTCGTATAAACTATTCCCTAACCTCGTTCAAGTTTCACCCTAGGTAACACGTAAGTGTATCATCCCCAGCGGAGTCGCCAAACTGTGGACATGGGCCACCCGCGCCGCGCCCACCCACGCGTTGTGAATGTTTAAGGCGGCGACACTTCTCCCACGGAACCTTGGATAGCCAAAGCACGTCATGGGCCGTTACCAATTTGTGAGGCATTAAAACAAGTGAAAGGTTGAATAAGTCTGCATTTTTGGAGTCGCCATCAATTTTTGTGGGAAATTGGAACCGTTCGAATACCTCGTGTCATGTCAAGACACAAAGTAGTGACATGAACACTAAGAACTTGTTAACCTGAGCATTCTATGTCTAGAATAACTCTCGTGGATGCCAATGAACACAGATGTTCACAGAGATCTGGAGTAAGGGGTGAGGGTACGTATTAGGAAGCTCTTTAATCGAACACCTAATCCCGCCCGTATCGATAGCGGCCTCTACTAATGATTAGGAAAATCGTTTATAGTTGATATGTTGTCAATTATATGCATGCAATGCGACAAACAACAGATTAATCCTAACATGTGAGATTATACTATGTCGGTTAACACGTAATTTAGTAATTAATTATGTCGAAGTTGGAATTTATATTAATTACATGTGAAAAAGCTAGATAAAAGAACAAAATATAATTTACAACTGAATGTACATCATATAAATGCCAAAGACGGGATTTAGGAAAGAATTAAAAGAAAGAAAATTTAAAAGAAAAGAAAATAAATAGAAAAAGGAAATAAATAAGAAAAGGAAGTTTGGAAAATAAGAAAATTTGAAAAATAAGGAAATTTGGAAAATAAGGAAAATTTGGAAAATAAGGAAAATTGAAAAATAAGGAGATTTGGAAAATAAGAAAATTAATTAAAATTGACAAAAATAAATTAAAAGATTTAAAATATAGCTAAATAGGTGATAATACGAATAATAGTCGATTAGTATATACACTACGTCAAAACGGGAATGAGTTCAGGGGCAGAAGCCAGCCTAGAATAGGCGCGGCAATAGGTGCGTCCTCTGGAAGAGGCGCTTCACCCACTGCGTTTGTTCCGGGATGGGTTCTGACTGTGAAAGTCAGACTCGGTTGGTTGTTACGGTTGATTGATTATAAAAAATAGATTTTACATGTTAATGATTACACCAGAATGATAAATATTAAGAATGAATTTTATGTACAAAAACCGTCTTAAACCAATTAATATTGATTACTAATGATTATAAGACGAATTAAACGGATTTGAAAGCTTAAAGGTTTAGTTTAAAAAATAAACAAAATCTTTAATGTACAAAAAGTGAGTTTAAGAGACCAAGTATTAATTACCGAGTCACTAAAACCCAGATTTGAGTATGAGACAGAATAAACCAATCAATATGAAGAATTAGCGATTTAAACCGACTAAAGAAAAGGTTTAAGAAAAATAAATTGACGGGTAAAATAATTTGATGAAAGCTAATTAAAAGATGTAGGTTGAAAGAAAAGAAAAGAATTGAAAAAGAAAGAAGGAGAAAAGATCGAATCCGAGGAGAAGAAGAAACAGAGCAGCTGAAAGCAGCCTCTGGAAGAGGCACAGCAGAATCTGCGATCCTTCCAGAAAGCGCAGCAGACACTGCGTTTCTTCTACTCGTCAGATCTGAACAGTTTTGACGAAATAATGTTTCAAGCGTGTGTCTTAACAAATTATCGTCTTGGCATTAATATGATGTAAACTCGTAAAATAAAATACAACAATAATATAAACAAGATTAAAAGAAGGGATTTTACACCCTCAGACTTACATGTTAGCGTCGCGAGATTTAATTAAAATTGGTTTTTAGTGGTAACTCGACTCGAACTTTAATGCAAATGTGAAAGTGCCCAAGAAAAATGAATTAAAACAAATTATTTAATTATGGTGTAGTGGTCAAATTGGTCGGTCATGCAAACGTGACTGGTACTCAGAATGATCTGAGCTTACGTAGTCGATTGATCAAGCACGTAGGTGTCAAAAGCTTAGAGCAAGGTCTAGAATGCAAAGAGAAAAAGAATGGCGGACACTCGCATAAAAAATATGTGACGCGAAAGCCTCTATTTATACTAAACACACTGAGGAATTATGGTACGGATAGAATTTGGAAAGGAATAGAAAAGAAAGATCCGGAAACAACCGACTTAGTTGAAAAATGGAAACTTGGACGAAAAGAAAGCCCTGTGAAAAGGCGCAGCAGGTGCTGCGCTCCTTAGAAGAGGCGCAATACTTACTGCGTCCTTCTTGGGTAGGGTTCTTCTGCGCGAGAAAACGCGTTTGGCAGCCTGTCATATTTTAGGCATAACTTTCTCTACAAGACTCGGATTAAGGTGATTTCTGTGGCGTTGAAAAGCTAAGAGAAAGCTCTAGAACTTTCTATGAAATAGGTCAGACCCAAAAATGTCGTTATCACCTCGTAAAACGGGCCTAAAGGTCGGGTTGTCATTTTAGCTAAATGAAATGCACGTTTTGTAATCTAAACTTTAAGTTTAGCCCAAGGAAGTGATATGGGACTCAAAATGAGGTATACGTCTAACATTTTATGATATCCTAGCCTTAGGTAGACAAGCACATTGCTTTTGAATTGGGATCTGACGGTTTTAGGAAAATGAAGACGGTTTTTGACCCGGACTCCAAATGTACTCTAATTACTGCCAAAACGACCGTAATGACACCTAGATGACAACCAAGGGGTATACACAAGTGTACGAGTTACCTTTTATTAACCGATTTACAAAACATCATAAAATCGTGACATGTGCTAAACATGCGGCCCAATCATCACTGGGTGTTTGGCTGGAGGTGCAGAAATGAGGTATCTACACTTGTATACACTGAACAACGCCTTAAACTTCTTTATCTTATGAGGTGATTATCTTAATGCACTGCCGAACTCCGCCTCTATTCCTCTAGATTTTGCATAAACTGCCTTATAGACGGACTAGTAATTCGATGAAATAAGAGAGATGGGTTGAGCTGATGACATTATGGTACTATTGAACAAAAATAAAGAACTTAATGATTTATAGAAGTCTTGTGCTTATCCTTCTTATGGAGAAATTGAAAATTCCTTTACAAGACAGTATAATAAAACTTCTATTGTTGCCCTTTCTCTTGCTTCCATTTGATTTATTTGTTGTTAATTTGGGCCTATATAAGCTACTAACCATTCCTTTTCTAATTATTATTGCCTATGCTCTCTTTCTAGTGATATAATTATCCGATTTATGAAACGTCATAAAATCGCGACATATACTAAACATGCGGCCCAATCATCACTGGGTGTTTGGCGGGAGGTGCAGAAATGAGGTATCTACACTTGTATACACTGAACAACGCCTTAAACTTCCTTATCTTATGAGGTGATTATCTTAATGCACTGCCGAACTCCGCCTCTATTCCCCTAGATTTTGCATAAACTGCCTTATAGACGGACTAGTAATTCGATGAAATAAGAGAGATGCATTGAGCTGATGACATTATGGTACTATTGAACAAAAATAAAGAACTGAATGATTTATAGAAGTCTTGTGCTTATCCTTCTTATGCAGAAATTGAAAATTCCTTTACAAGACAGTATAATAAAACTTCTATTGTTGCCCTTTCTCTTGCTTCCATTTGATTTATTTGTCGTTAATTTGGGCCTATATAAGCTACTAACCATTCCTTTTCTAATTATTATTGCCTATGCTCTCTTTCTAGTGATATAATTATCCGATTTATGAACCGTCATAAAATCGCGACATATACTAAACATGCGGCCCAATCATCACTGGGTGTTTGGCGGGAGGTGCAGAAATGAGGTATCTACACTTGTATACACTGAACAACGCCTTAAACTTCCTTATCTTATGAGGTGATTATCTTAATGCACTGCCGAACTCCGCCTCTATTCCCCTAGATTTTGCATAAACTGCCTTATAGACGGACTAGTAATTCGATGAAATAAGAGAGATGGGTTGAGCTGATGACATTATGGTACTATTGAACAAAAATAAAGAACTTAATGATTTATAGAAGTCTTGTGCTTATCCTTCTTATGGAGAAATTGAAAATTCCTTTACAAGACAGTATAATAAAACTTCTATTGTTGCCCTTTCTCTTGCTTCCATTTGATTTATTTGTTGTTAATTTGGGCCTATATAAGCTACTAACCATTCCTTTTCTAATTATTATTGCCTATGCTCTCTTTCTAGTGATATAATTATCCGATTTATGAACCGTCATAAAATCGCGACATATACTAAACATGCGGCCCAATCATCACTGGGTGTTTGGCGCGAGGTGCAGAAATGAAGTATCTACAGGTATTCCATTTACAAGTTTCAATCTTATGCCCCATTTTTCCACATCCTGAGCAATAAAAAGGCACCCACTCATAGATCACTTTCTGAGTGATTTGACCAAGAAATGGTGTATTAATTACCACCAAATCTACAAAGTCCCTAGAAACATCTATTTCCACCATTACTATTGCAAATGAGAGCTTTTCTTTATTAGTTGTAGCTGGATCAGCAACCAAAGGCTTGCCAATTTTACTAGAAATTTTGCTCAGCACTGTTTTAACCCAAAGATAGGGATCTAAACTAGGAAAGAGGATCCAAACAGGAACCCTAGAAACTCTTTTTCCATTTCACCAGAAAAACTTGGAGTCCATTGCTTCAAAATCAAAGAGTTATTACCAATTTTCCAAGGGCCTAATCTGAGCACATTAGTCATAGCCTCTAGGGAAGGAAATCGAAAGGCAAACCATCCTTTCTTGTAATATTGCACTATAGGACTAGCAATAGGTGCCCAGTGCTTTGTCACGAAGTCCTGAACAACTTTCAGTGTAGGTTTAGCCCCAATTATGTGCCCTATTAGAGTAAACTCCCAAACCTTAAGTTCATTCTCAAAGCCCTGAGTTTTAATTTCAATTTCAAAAGCAACAGCACTAGATTGACAGTAATGTAAACTCGTTCCAATATTTTGAGGTGCGTTAACAACATGAGACCAGGATTTCGCCATTTTTGGGGTAAAAGAAGTTGTGACAGGTTCTTCAATTAAAACAGTAGCAGAAGACAAATTAACAGACGGATTTATAGAAACATCCACTATTGGATCAGAAACAGCAGGCGCAATTACAATAGGCGAAGAATTAACAGCCGGAGCAATCAAATTCGAATCCAAATTAGGGTTAGGTGTAGACACAACAATCGGTGAACGAATCACACCAGGAGAACGAGGAGTAATAACAGAAGATGAAGAACGAAGTATACCAGCAGCCTGAATAGCAGAATCAATGCGCGCATTCACCGTACCTAGAGGAGATGGAACTGAAGAATCCGCCATTGATGGAGCTCCATTTCCCCCTAAACGATCATCATTTGAGACCGATTCCTTAGTAGAATAAAAATCTACTCTTGATTTTGCTAGCTTTCCCCTGGTTCGCGCCATTAAAATCAAGAAAAAAGGATCAAAAAAGGAGAAACGATCATGAAAAGAGAAAAAAAAAAAAAGAGAAATTTTTTTGTGAAATTTGATTTAAACCGTCTTTTAATTATTTCATAAAATTAAGCTTTAAAACCGAGATTAAGCAAGACCTGTTTGACACCTAGAGAAAACGCATTAGACGATGCGCCTCTTCTGGGGTTGTCTGATCTGCTGATCGTCTTCTCTTTTCGTCTCGATTTACGTGCCTAACTCCTTTTTTGGTCCGATGATCTTTTCAGATCCGAGGAAGATTAGTTTTCTTCTTTTATTTTATTTTCCAATATTTTCCAAAGTCCTAATCTTTTATTTGGTTAACTTGATTTTAGATCACTAATAATTCAATATTTGACGATTTAAATTCGTTTAATCAAATCTTTTGATTTTAAATCTCTAGTAATTAATATTAGAAGGTTTAAATTCTATTCTTTTCGGTTTTATTTTTCTAAATAATTTTCAAAAATTCAAACTTTATTTCTTTTAGGTTTAATTTAGGATCATTGGTAATTAAATATTAATCTCTCTTATTCTAAATCTAATTCAATACTTTTTCTATCTTTTAATTATATTCTTCCTTTTATTTTAATTAGTTTATTTTGTTTATTTTCTAAATACGATTCCATAAATAAAACAAAATCATTTTCCTAATTGATCAACTCTAACAACCAACCGGATCTGACTTTCACAGTCAGAACCCGCCTAAGTGCAAACGCATGAAGTGCGGAGCCTCTTCCAGAAGACGCACCTGCTGTCGTGCCTACTCCTAGTCAGTTTCTGCCTCTGAACTCATTCCTGTTTTGACGTAGCGTATATATTAATTCACTATTATTCGTATTATCACCTATTTAGCTATATTTTGAGTCTTTTAGTTTATTTTGTCATTATTTCCTTATTTCTTCAAATTTCCTTTTCTTATTTATTTTCTCTTTCTTCAAATTTCCTTTTCTTATTTCTTTTCTTTTCTTTTATTTACTTCCTAAATCCCGTCTTTGGCATTTATATAATGTACATTTAGTTGTAAATCATATTTTATTCTTTTGTATGCTTATTCACATGTAATGAATGTAATTCTTCACTTCGACCCAACTGGATGCTAAATTGTATGTAAGACCGACTTAGTCTAATTCTCACATGCTAGGATTAAAACGTTGGATGTTGCATTGCATGCATACAATTAACAACATATCGAGTATAAACCACTTCCTTGTTCATTAGTAGAGGCCACTATCGAGGCGGACGGGACCTTTCACCGGTTTCAATGCCTTACAAATCGGTAACGGCCCATGACGTGCTTTGTCTCACGCCGGAGTTCCGTGGGAGAAGTGTCGCCGCCTCGAAACCAACGCGCGGCTGCGCGCGGCTCAAGTGGCTGTGTCCACAGTTTGGCGACTCCGCTGTGGATGATACACTTAGACTAAGTCTAGTGTTACCTAGGATGAAACTTGAACAAGGTTAGGGAATAGTTTATATGAGACAGTTGTCAGTTTTCATTACTCGACCGTCTTAGGTCGTTTTAGCCAGCCTTCCTAGGCTTTTAACTAAACCAATTCGACCAATTATCCCGTCTGGACGGTGCAAATTCCTATTTGTGCCCAAACCTGGATAGCAATTGACGTCAACCACACCACGATGCTTACTCATGTTTGTATAAAGAGCTTTCACTACTCGAGCGAATGGACTAGGAACCGACCTGACTCATGTTTGGCACAGACCTTTCCACAGACCAGGGTATGATAGCTTGGTGTGGCAACCCACCCTATTAAGCCAAAACCTTCTAAAGCACTCAACATACTGTTATAATGCCTCTTTATATGTATACATTGTGTGTGTTCTCCAAATCAGTCACGTGTCTAAATTCCTCATTTATAAACAAAATAATGTCAAAATTTTTGCAAATAAAAATTCATTTTGAAATCTTTCAAATGTCGCTTTTGTAAACCAAATAATGCCGAATTTTCCGATTTTCAAATTTCAATTTTCCAAATATAAAAAAAAACCTTTTCAAAAATTCATTTTGTAAATTAAATAATGTCCAATTTTCTAATAAATGTAAAATCCATTTCCTTTCAAAAATCACTTTTTTTGTAAAATTCCATTTAACTTTAAATTCTCCATAAATAAAATCCTTCGTACATTCTCAAAAAAATACGTAAAAAAAAATTCAAAAAATAAATCGAAAAAAGAATGTTTTATATAAAAACAAAATATTTTCAAACAATGTAAATGTACATATGTAAATTCAATTGGGCTAAGTCAGAGTCAAAATTCAAACCGACTATGTCCTAGTCGGAACTCTGCCGAGTTATAAACTCGTCTTCCTTTAAATTTTTGGGTCATTTCAAATTCAAGTCAAGTCCTAAGGCATCACGTTGTCATTTTGGACCCCCTACCCCAATTCAGTTAGGATCTAGATATTTTAACACCTCGACTCACACACTCGAGGCTAACACGTCGGGTCATTCCAAAATCCGTCTCTCGAATTCTCCTAATGACACGTTCGGGACAACATACCCAAACCTTCATCTGCCTTACACACGTCATGCCATCTTTAAATCCGTCAATAAGGTCATTTGTCTAAACGTCACTCCGTCAAAGTCAATACTCGAGTCTATAGTCAAAGTCAAGCACTGTGAGCTCAAACACGAAAAGTCAATCATGATGTTTCAAGAACTCACAATCAAATCCAGTATCCGCGTCCTGTCCTCATACTTGTCCCATCGTGTACCAGTTTTTGCTTATCGCCTTAGTATGCGTGATCCCATGTCGAATCGAGTTGTAACGCGCGTCATTTCTGTCGAGTAAGAATACCGCAAATTCCACTAGTCATCAAAGTCACGAAAAAGATCAAGCTACAATCACTGTGTCTCTCCAAGACGTTTATGCCATGGTCCTACGAGTTCAAGCTACAGTGGAAAATTTGAGCATTCGCGTCCTCACCCTTGAAAATGGGATGGTGAAAAAGAACACGCCATCTCGAGAAACCACTAGTCAAGGCCATCCAAAGCCTACATCTTGCAATAACCGTCATCCTAGAAAGCCGAAAACAGCCGAAAAGAAACCTAGGAGGCATCAAAGGGTGCTCTCTGATTTAGGCATGTCTTATGTCGATCCTTTGAAGAGACTCTCTGCCGAAGGCAAGTACATCCGATAGGTCTGACTCCGGATCCACCTTTAGAGAAGCAGGTAAACCTTTGGAAGGGCAACAAGTACTGCTTATATCACCAAGGTAGAGGTCATGATATTGAAGAGTGTTTTCTCTTGAAATACACCATCCAAGATATGATCGAAGAGGGCAAGCTTCCAGTGCCGCCTTTTGTCGAGTAATTCGAGAGGATTGACCCTCTTGGGTCTAACAGCACTAAACATGACAAAGAATCATCCCTAGACTGTTCTCATATCCTCGATCCTCGTGACGACGGAGAGATCACCATACTTAAGGATGATGATATCCAAAGTGGAATGCTCATGCTTTCCATTGCCTTCAACAATAAATTTTCTATGTTAGAGAGAGCCATTGATAACCTAAACTCTCGGCTTTCCAACATGGAGAACCAGCTTGCTGAAATGGGTAAGAAGTTTGAGGCCCAACCTCTCAAGATGAAAAGTGTCCAGACATACCCTCAACCTGACAGTCCTAAGGAGAAAGCAACAAGTGAGCAACCTATTCCTAGTTCTTCTCATCCAGGAATCAAAATCAACAAAGGCAGCCTCATGGAGCCTTCGTCAAGGAAAACTAACAACTCTCCAAGGTCATTCACAAATATAGGCGTACCTTATGCCCTAGCCTTGAACAAATTATCTTTCCTAGGTCTTCTCCAACCTATCGGTCCAACCCCAGACCCAGAAAAGAAATCTAAGTTTTAGGATGGTAGTTCATACTGTCAATACCATAGAGGTAGAGGGCATGATGTTGAGGATTGCTACAAGCTTAGGCAGGATATACAAGATGGAATTGAGAATGGTGGGATTCCTGTTTCCCTCCTAACTAGCCCCGACGCAGAAACCAGACGACCTTATCAGAAGTTCAATCAAGATGGTGAGCGTTCCACCAATCATTTGCTGAAAATAAGGAAAGTCGATTCACAAACGCTCGATCAGTCAGAGGAAAGGACATTAGTTCAACATGTCATTCATTGCCTTCACCCAAATTATGTTTCCTATTTGAAAGGTTGTGACATTAAAATCGTCGAGGATTTATCAATGGAGATCGCACGCGTCGATGGGGTCATCCTCTTGAAGGCTTCTGACAAGAAGGGTACAACTCCTAGGAAATTTACCGACATTGGTATTACATACACCGACGCCCTTCAGATACTCGTGAAACGATAAATATTTAAACCAATAGGACCTACACCTGACCCAGAAAAGAGGTCTAAATTCTGGGATAGTAAAGCCCATTGCCAATATCACAGGGGCAAAGGACACGATACTGAGATATGCTATAGGCTTAAGCATGTGATCCATGACATGATTACTGACAAGAAGTTGTCCCTCTCAACCTTTAATCCACAAGGCAGTCTAGACAATCCACATGGATATACCACGTCAGCCAGCCAGGGAACCCTTCTTGACTGTTCTCCACCCATTATCCCAAACTACTAGGACAAGGTGCTCGAATGGATGGATGCTCAAAGCAGAATGTCAAAGTCAATTGTTGAAAGAGGAGTAAATGTTCAAGTGTGGCCGATGATTACAAGTCTGGATCTAAGATCGAGTCAGGGTCCGAGTCCTAGTTCGAGTCCTAGGCTTTTTATCCCATAATTATTCTAGTGTCTTTCTTTGTGTCAATTTCCATTCCTAGTGATAACCTGGGGCTGTCCCATGAGTCACATGTCTTTTCAAGTCTATAGATTCATTCTTCATTTCAATAAAAATCACAATGTTTAATCTATATCTTCTTCTTCTTCTTCTTCTTCTTCTTCTTCTTCTTCTTCTTCTTTTTATTCTTATTCTTCTTCTTCTTCTTCTTCTTCTTCTTCTTCTTCTTCTTCTTCTTCTTCTTCCTTTACCCATTTCCTGTGACAACAAGAATTGGTTTAGGACATTTTAAAACGAACAACAACGTATAACAAGTCAATATGAGTGCACTTAGTTGACGTTTCTGTTCCAATCCGAGTTGTAGAGGACCTGAAACTCCGTGTTATTTCCTTACCTATTCCATGTCTGGCAATAGAAACCTCTCGCTATAGCCTAGTTTAGAATGAGCTATCTCAAAGAGATTCTAGGACGAATCCAGACCATCTCCTTGTTGATGATCCATGATGGAAGGCAAGCCCATTCCTCACAATAAATAACCTGTTTACTAAATACCAAACCATTTCACACCAAAGGTGCTACTCTGACCCAAATCCATGGTAGCAAGCAAATCCAAGACGATACGAGCCATGATCAAAGACAAAGGCTCAATCATGAGAAACTTGTGCCAATATCCAAGGCCGCAGTTATGCACGTAATCCAAGACAAAAGAGTCAAAAGAAGAAGGCTCAATCAAGCAAGTCAATGTCAATATCCAAAGTCAAAGTTATCTTCAAAAACCTGAATCAAGAATCTGAGCAAAAAGCCGAGATATATTCCGGACCAAGAATCTGAGTTTGAATCAAGAACAAGGCTAAAATCAAATACTGAACATAATAACGCTGAAGTCTATATAGAATCAAGTTACAGAGTAGAGTCAAGACATCAATGAAGATGGTCATCTAGCACCCTCGCTTAGCCTTTCACACATCACACACCCTAAGTCCTTTTCGAGACCGTTATAGGGAGATAGTTAGGAATTTTGAGAATCCTCTCAAACTCGTCAAATATACCCATCCCTTAGGGCCAAGACATGGAAACTTGATCCTGCATCAATTAACCTACCTTTATGTGCTCAGGCTGCATCAAACCTGAGACCTTATTTCCAAGCCATATTACAAGCCATAATCCCATCGAGCCTTAACTCCACAAAATCAAGCTCCATAGATTTGTTCATCAATGCCTCTTATTTCTGAGCTCCACATTCCAAATATCCAATCCCATTTCACCTTGACCCAGACACGAGTCTTCAAATACTTTGCTACCCGGGACGGGACGTGCCCATATTCATCCTTAGGGTTCAGTTTTGAGTGCGCTCACAGGACAAGGAAATTTTTACAAACTTAATTATACTTCTTTGGTCTATGATCAGAGGGAGTTATCTCAAATCGATTCTTCGAGTCACCAAAGGAATATACCCTTGTGACCCATGCACTTTAAGGCCCTAACAGCATAGCTTAGGCACACACTAAGAACTACGATCTGGTTTGATTTCACTTCACGTGAATACGTAGGCAGTCCTCAAGGACACAATCATCCCCACTATTAACTTTCGACCTCAATTCTCAAAGCCAACTAAGAACTACGACCTGTTTTAATTTCACTACACGTGAATACGTAAGCAGTCCTCAAGGACACAACCACCCCAACCATCAACTTCCAACCTCAATTACCATCCCTTACACAACCAACACCTATTTATTGGGGGCTCTTTCTTGTCACCCAGTCTTATTTTACCAAATTACAGAGTCATGTTCTCATCCTGGGGGCTTCTCTTCCGAGGCGCCACCCTTCCTTTATTCCTCCCTTTTATTCTTCGAGTCTCATTTAAGTCAAGCTAGTGCTCGGTCTAGGCGATGACAAAGGTCTTAGATCGATTATCCAAGTTATCTGCCTCAAGAAGGAGTCTCGTTACGCGAGACAGTCGCGAAAGACATCCAAGTAGACAGCTGATCCATGGCTCATGCCTTGCCTTTATGTGTCCCCATCATTCTTACAATTATTCTACCTCTGGAACTGAAACGCGTTGTCACCCATATTTTGCTAGGAGTTGTGCATTCTTAGACAAAGTCTGTTAGAGTCATACCCATGTCATGTCAGTAAGTCCTATATCTGTATTGCGTCAGTCCATCATTATGCGTTTGTATAAGTCTATGTCGCGGCAAGCCCATTAAATATGCATAACGCATTACAAGCAACAAATTCCAACTTTTTTTCAAGTTTTAAATGATTTCACAAAGAAAAGAGCTTTCAAAATTTGTGTGTTTCCTCATGTGTTATTTGCCTATTAGATTGCGTTCTTGTGTGGCTACTAACCATGCAGGTGAGTATAAGGAGCAACGCTCGCTCCAGCTGGGGGCTTCGCTCAAGTCATCGTTTTCCTCAGCGGCAGTCAAAGCAATAATTATTCGCTATAAATGCCTAAAGTTTTATACCCGGCGATCAAGATACTCCTAGTCGCTGATTTTTCCTCAGCAAGAGTTCATTACCTCTTTTTTTTTTGGGAAAGGTAAGCTTCTCATTAAATAATTAAACCAAGCCCATTACATCATTGTTGAAAGATAAGCACTACACTTATCCTAATTCTTACAAATTATATCAATCCAATCCAAAGCTTTACTATTCTTGCTACCAATTCTAATACTACTCAACCTTAGCCGAACTTCATTATGAAGCTGTCTGACTAAGCATTCAGGTCTAAGCAGTAGCATATCCACTCTGCATTTGTTCCTGTACCACCAAATGTTCGTCATCAATGCTGCCATTACAACTGCTATCACTCGTTTCCTTGCCAAACTTCGTGATCTCCATTTTATCCACCAAGTCCACAACACTTCTCTGCAGTAAATGGAAAGGACACCAACCGTGGACCAAAGCCTGCATTTCCTCCGTATTCACACCTAAAAATAGGTGCTCATGATCCTCCTCAACCCGGTCCCACACAGAAACAGAGATTATCGTAATAATCGCATCTTCATGAGCCTATCTTGTGTGAGTAGTCTCTCCGAGCTATTAGCCACACACGTAACCTATGCCTAGGCACCATCCACCGCACTTTGTCATCAATCCGCCATCCGACTTTCTCAATATCAGGTCGAAGAAACTTGTATCCCTGCTTAATGGTATATTGCCCTGTCATTTGTCCCACATTACCATAAAATAATTGATGAAAAATAGTCTTCACTTGACAAATTTTGCGCCAAGCCCAACTACTATTGATTGATGGTTCATACTCCTTCCAAGTGCATCTTTTGATATAGATGGAATGCACCCATTTGACCCACAAGTGGTCCGCTTTTCCGCTCAATCCACAGACGTACTTTCCTAGTGCCGCAATGTTCCGATCATACGTTTCTTTATCCCAAGCCCTCCTTGATTAAATGGACGACATATAGCATCCCAAGCCACCAGAGCAGGACCTTCCTGATGCTCAGTACCATGCCAGAGAAACCGTCTGCACACTGCTTCAATCTTGGCTATAACAGTTTTGGGAATGATAAAAATTCGTGCCCAATAAGAATGGAGGGAACTAAGGACTGATTGCACAAGAACCAGTCTACCAGAATAAGCCAACTTTCTAGCCCCTAATCCCCTTATTCTCTCAACAACTTTCTCTACCAAACAATGGCATTCCAAGACTGACAGTCTTTTAGGAGACACATTGATCCCCAAATACTTAAAAGGCACCTTATCAGGTTTCATACCAGTCTCAGTCTCAATCTCAGTAACCATCTGCTCAGTCATACCATTACAATAAAAATTAGACTTCTCCTTGTTCATTTGCAAGCCTGAAGCCTTAGAGAAATAACCAAAAGCATTCAATAATAATTCAATACTCTTCCTATCCCCCTTACAGAATATGATCAGGTCGTCAGCAAAACAAAGGTGAGTCAGTCCAATGCGTTTGCAAAGAGGATGGTGCCTGAACTGTCTATGTCTCTGAACTACCCCCAAGATCCTACTAAGGTATTCAATGCAAATGGTGAAGAGGAGGGGAGATAATGGGTCTCCTTGCCTCAACCCTCTCTTCCCATGGAAAAAGCCAAAGGTCTCTCCATTAAGAGCAATAGAATAGGAAGTAGTAGTTACACATTGCATAAGTAACTCAATAGTTTGAGGAGGGAATGCCAAAGCAGACAGCATAGCATGCACAAAATCCCATTCAACAGAATCATACGCTTTTTGCAGATCTAATTTCATCAACAATTTGGGAGAGCATGCATTCCTCTTGTACAGTCTGATGAGTTCTTGACAAATAAGAATGTTCCCCACAATGTCCCTCCCTTTAATGAAAGCACTCTGAAAAGGACTTATAATATCAGGCAAAATATCTCGCAATCTATTACAAATGACTTTAGAAAGGCATTTGTAAACAGTGTTACAACACGCAATGGGCCTGAATTGCTTGACATTATCAGGAATAGCAACTTTAGGTATCAAAGTAATCACAGTGTGATTACATTGCTTCAACAATTTTCCCTTGGTAAACACATCCCTTACAGCAGCAGACACCTCAGGACCAATAATGTGCCAAGCATCTTTGAAAAATTGGCTCCCAAAGCCATCAGGACCTGGTGCTTTGTTACCAGGGATATCAAACATTGCTCTCTTAATTTCAATATCAGAAAGTGGAGCTAGCAAAGCAGCTCTGTGCTCAGCTGTTATACATGGCCCCATCCTGACAATAGCCTGGTTAATAGGAGTCACAGGCTTAGACTCACCAAGGAGCGACATATAAAATTCTTCAAAAGCACCCTTAATGTCACCAGGAGAACAGCACTCCTTTTGTCGAATATCCTTCACTTTGTAAACCCTATTATGGCTTCTTCGTTTTTTGATCACTGAATGAAAATAAGAAGAGTTCTCATCTCCCTCAGCAATCCAAGCTGCTTTTGCTTTTTGACTAAGGAACATATTTCGAGCTTTAAGTAGTTCTCCCAAGTCTGCAGCACACATTTTCTCAGTATGACAAAGGTCAGAATTCAACGGATCACACTTTTGACTTCACTGAATATCTTTAAGAGCTAATTCAGCCACATTAGTTAAGTTCTCAATATCACTGAATTGCTCCCTATTCAAAGTCCTGAAAGCCTGTTTCAGTAACTTCAACTTTTGGACCACCCTAAACATTGGTGTCCCCTGAACTACTGTACTCCAACAGTTCCTGACAGTATAATCAAAATCCTTAGACATTGCCCACATATTAAAGTACTTAAAAGACTTAGTACGATGCTGAAGTGAACATTCCTAAGAAATGAGACAGGGACAGTGATCAAATAGCCCCTCAGGGAGGAAATTTACCACACTGTCAAGGAAGGTAGTGATCCAATCATCATTTATCATTACCCTGTCAATTCTACTATACACTTTATCATCAATTTCATGCTTGTTGTTCCACGTAAAAAATGCACCAGTCGCATTCAGATCAACCAAATTGCAATCCTGAGTAACCTGGGCCAAAGGAAGAACATCAGCATAAGAAACAGGTGCCCCACCAATCCTTTCATTATAGTCTAGAATAGCATTGAAGTCCCCACACACCATCCAAGGACCATTGATGCCCCTATGGTGTTCTCTAATGCTATTCCAAAGACTCTCCCTCTCTGCAGCCTTATTGAACCCATACACCAAAGTATACCAGAACATCTTCCTCCTGAATTTATCATACACCTCAGAATGTATGGCCTGGGCAGTCACATTCTTCACATTAACATCAAACATAGAAGGGTCCCATAATAACCAAACTCTACCCCCACTGTGTAGGCTAGAATTAGTACATATGGACCAAGTCTCACATAGAGTATTCCTTACTTTATTCCAACTATGGCTTTTTATTTTAGTTTCAACTAACCCAAACAAACCTACATTATTCATATTAAGAAAACGCTTTATTTCTAGCTGTTTATTGATACTATTCAGGCCACGCACATTCCAAAATCCACAACTACCCATTGTCAACAAGGCCCCTACTGCATTCACCCTTTTCAACAATCCTATCTCTTGTCTTCTGAATAGAGTGACTCAAGGCTTCCATGAAGCTCAAGCCTCCCGGTATAAAGACTCTTTTCTCCCCCGACTCCTGTCTCATCATCCTGGTGAGGAGTCTTCTAGGCATTGACTGCTCGACCACTGGTTTAGATACCATCACTGGAGTAACAATGCCCCTCTCAACAGTAGTAGTTCTCTGATGAGTTGGAGCTATCACCTTCTGCACAGGGACATGCACCTGATGCACAGGACCATTCTTAACTTGCTTCTTCCTAGGACCTGCACCAGTAGCAGCATTCCCTAGTTTGGGTTTCCACACCTTTGCTGCAGGTTTCCCTTCTCCTTTTCTACACTTAGCAGTCTCATGACCCATCCCCTTACATTTGCCACATGTAATAGGAAGCCAATCATACATGACTCTAAGCCAATGTTGTTTACCATTCTCATCAAAAAAGCCAATTTCATTGGGAAACTCCTGATCCACATTTACTTCCACCATTGTTCTAGCATATCCCAGGAAATCCCTATTCTGTGTGGCTTCATCACTTTTAATGTAAGCCCCCACAATTCCACTAATTTTCCTGAGACAATCAGTCCCCCAAAATTTAACATCCAAGCCATACAATTTAATCCAAATAGGAACACGCTTAACATCATGTTTCACAAGTTCCATATCAGGCACCCAAGCTTTCACAATTACCGGCTTGTTGTCAAATATGAGATGACCATTATATAACACAAGTTGTTGCTTTTCCTTAGTTTTAAAGCGTACCAGAAACAATCCATTAGGCATAAAAGCTATTTTATCCACCCCAAACCCCTGCCAAACCCGCTTAACATAACCAGTGAGAACAGAGCTGGGTGGATTGGCACCTAAAACGTAACACACAACAGAGGTAGACCAGAATTTCAGCTCACCAGCAACATCCTCAGACGTTAATCGGAGTACAGGTTTAGCCGGCGGCGTCTTCTCCACATCCCGTTGTGGTGCCACGTCTTCAACTACTTCAAGTTCCTCATCCTCTATAATCGATTGTAGGTCAGAATCAAAATCATCCGAAGAAAATCGAAGATGCTGTGGGGCTTTCCCCTTATTAAGACGAAATTCAACACTATTTTTTTGATTTTTTGATGAAGATTGCGATGAATTTGAGGGATTTTTGTTGTTTTTCTTATTCCGAGCCATTGTTGCTTCAAGAACAAGCTAAACGGTTAGAAGATTAGAGAGGATTTTCTCTCTCTAATTTCTCTCTCATCCCTTTTGAACTTTTGTTTCTTGAGTTCATTACCTCTATACGGCCTATGTATTTCTCAGCCAAACGGTTCTCAGAAAGTCCCGCCTTCGACCAAAATTTATTATTATAAACGGTTCTCGGAAAGTCGCCCCTCAAGACAAGTTTTTTTATCATTAGTTCTCGGAAAGTCCTGCCTTCCTACCAGCGGTTCTTAGAAAGTCTCGCCCTTCTATAAAGTCAAGTTCCTACCAGCGATTCTCAGAAAGTCTCGCCTTCTATAAAGTCAAGTTTCTTCAAGCGGTTCTCGGAAAGTCCTGCCTTCTACTTAGTGGTTCTCGAAAAGTTTTGCCTTCTACTTAGCAGTTCTCGGAAAGTCCTGCCTTTTTTCTCAGCGGTTCTCGGAAAGTCCTGCCTCTGTCCCCGATGGTTCTCTAAAAGTCATGCCTTTGTCCTCGCGGTTCTCGGAAAGTCCTATCTTATTTCCTTCCAACAGTTTCTACCGACGTCCTGCTACCCACAATATTATTGTTTCCTCACGGAGTTCAGCAAAGGTGTTGTTCTCCATAAGTTCCCAAATTAAACCCTATCCTCCTTCCTTAGGTTTGTAAACCCAAAGTTAGGATTCCTACTATTAGAGTTCCTACACCCAAACCTTGGTTACCCCGTACGTTGAACTTATATTTGGCCTCCTTCCCGTCGATGTTTTCCTTTAGGGCGCCACACCCTAGCACAATCCTTACATATCTTTTAGGTCTTACCCTCAGCTCCTATGCACCGCCGGAAACATCTCAGGAAAGAAATCTCAGGTATGATTTCTTCTTATGGCTGGAGAGCTTCTTTACGTAGTCTAATGGACTTTAAATGACCCTCCCCGAAAGTCGACAGACTCTAAAATGTTCCGACGACAAGCCCTTGGCTCAGACCCCTTGAGCAGCCTCGCGTCGCCATAGTCTTCAGGTTGTAATCTTCGATTGACCTGAGGGCTTTACTTTGAATTTCGCCTTGTCCAAGCTTCAATCAAAGTGGGGGCTCTGTAAATACCTCGTTTCTACACCTCCCGCCAAACACCAGTGATGATTGGGCCGCATATTTAGCATATGTCGCGATTTTATGACGTTTCATAAATCGGTTAATAAAAGGTAACTCGTACACTTGTGTCTGTTGGAGCTTGTGTCCTCCACAGTTAGTGTGATAACGTATATAAATCTCTTATAGGTTCACAAGGGTATACTTAGTATTTTATCAGTTGATTAACGTTTACTTAATAACGGTTGGCTTGCTAGAAGTTTGACGTTATTATCATACTGATGGCGGTGATCAACTGGTCCCTAAAAGTCACACCTAAAGGATGTGTTTGAGAGATATGATTGTATGAAGATATAATCACATTGATGCCTTATATGACTAAAAGGTTAGTTCATGTATTTGACTAAACAGTTAGTCAATGTGATGATGAGACGATTATTTAATGTAATTAAATAATATTAGCTGAGACAAATTAACTGTTAATTCGTAAATTGAATATAAACTGTTATATTTAATTAATGTATATAATGTTAGCTTAAACGAATTAAGATGTTAATTCGTATTTAAACGTAACCAGTTATATTTAATTAGCAAATTATAAATATATTATATTTATAGTTAATGTATATATTATGCGATATTGTCATAATAAAATGTTGACAGACTGATATTAATAAATCGACTACAAACTGTTGTGTGTGGACTTATTAATACATGTCGACATAATTGACAATTAATATAAAACACATTTTATATATTTTTAGAACAACCAAAAATAAGAAGTTTTTCTCCTTATTTTTGGTGGTTGGTGAAACCGAAAAATAAGAGGAAAAAGAGGAAGAAAATATCTTCCTCTAATTCCCCTCACTTGGACGATTTTAAGAGAAGAGAAAGAGAGATTTATTTTCTCTCATTCTTTTGACCAAATTTTCTCTCATCACAAAACATAAACCCTAAAAATAATTATCAATTTTAGGGATCTCATTCTAGCAAAAAGAGAGGCATTTCTCAAAACATTTTGGGTGCAACAATTAGGAGAATATCGATTTCGATATTGTTCTTATGCCAAATTGCTAGGACCAAAGGTTAATTCTAAATCTCTATTCTTTTGTTTATGTAATTTCATTTATGACTAGCAATTTCATATTTATAATTTCGTTATAATCCGAAATTCTTGATGAAGTATACCGATATTTCCCACAAGTGGTATCAAAGCATAGGCCACGAAATTATTTTATATGAATTTCATAAATGATTTTAAACAAAAAAATTTCGGAAAATAAAACCTTTCGGCCGTGACATTTCTTTCCAGCCGAGATGTTTTTGTTTTTTTTTTTTTTTGCCTTTCTTCCATTTTGATTCATTAATATTGTTGTTTTAATATGTTAAGATGACAATATGATAAATTTGTAGATGTTTTGATTTAATAAGAATTAAATTAAAATGGAAATCGTTTTGTTTGTTGATGTTCATTTGTTTTGCTATATAGTTTTTGGCATACATGTTTTTAAATTGATGTTTAGAATCATGATTCATTAAATTTAACAATGTTCAAATCAATTATGATGAATCAAATATCCGGATAATCGATTTAATCATGATTTAGATATTCATTTTAAGAGATTAAATTGAATCATCTAGTTTGAATCTATGTTTAAATTAAAAGATGATGATTATGCCAATCTTGTTATAATAGCAACTTTAAACAATTGTTCATAATAAATGAGTTGTTTTCGAAAAGAAAAAAAAACTGTTTTGGTGTTTTTAGGGCAATATGCCGAGGGCATTTAAAATAAATAAATAAAATCTATTTTTTTTTTTTTGGTTTTTGTATATGCCGAGAGATTAATAAAAAAACTGTTTTTCTTTCAATTTAGGGCAAAAATGCCGCAAGAAAAAAAAACTATTTTTGTTTTTTTTTGCATTATGCCGAGAACAAAAGAAAAAAAATGTTTCGTTTTTGTTCTTTTTGTTTTGTTTTGGCCAATATTGATTATACATTAAATTTATAATGTATGATTATTTGTTGTGAAAAGGTTCACAAATTTGAGATACCCAATTATTTTAAAGAGGTTTAAAATAATGTTGGATTAATTCATATCACTAGCTAATGTGAATTAAGATTGGAATTATTGTGAGTAATTGAGGAATTGTCACATAATTTGATCATTTAAATAGGTGGTTTGGATAAATTACTCTACATAATTAAGGAATTATGTCTTGAATGATTAATTTATAGTTGATGCATTTTTATTTAGTTGTATGAATTGTTGAATGGTTTAATTTACGTATTTTTGCAATCGGTTGTAGTTTTGTATTACCTAGTGTGGCCTTAGTTAATTATGTTTTCGTAATGATGGAAATATAATTTTAATGTAATTTTGAGATCTCGAATCTCCTTTGATTTTCTTTAGTATTATGTTTTTGAAATTAGAATGTAAATAGGTTTATTTTGTAATTTATTTATTGTAATTTTGAGAAGACTAAAGATGGTGATTGGATTGCTCACTTCTGCTACGTGGACCAAGATGGAACATCAAGACAAGCTTCTCGGATCCTGGGAAGGATTCCAAAGTTGTTTTTATGTTCATTTTGGTAGATATGCCACACTAGGACTTTGTTTTTGTTTACGTTTTTCCTTTCTTGTTGCTTTTCATCGCATGATAATTATTGCATCATATTCCGCCTAAACCAAACCACCTACTAATATGCATGAAAATTGACTCATATAGATTGGATGTTAGTTTTCATAGACATACAGATGTCACACTTTTTAATGCCATCATCTTAGTTTATTCATTCTCGTATGCTAGATATTAGTTCACTTAAAATGAATTAAAATAAAGTTGATGGGATCTTCCTCTAAAACTGAAATTGAGACTAGTCTTTATAGGCCAAACACCTATGAATCCCTTCTTCGTCGGTAGGCATATAGGACCTTACTCTTCATATGACCCCTTCTACGTTGGGTAAGTAGTTTGTGTTGACTTAATTTACCTCAACATTATAATCCGAAGAGTTTCTCGAGATTATGATGGACTATAGATAGAATTTACAGAAATTTATCAACCAAGAATTCTAAAAGTAGAATTAGCCAAAAGGTTGGCTTATCAATTTACAGATAATTGAGTCTTGGGATCATTTATATAGTTCTTGAGGAAGGTCAATTGTATAAATGCTTGAGTCTTCACGTTATAATAGTATTACATAGACTTAAATCACAACGATGAGTATGGTTATTATTTTTATTCTTCTCTTTCGCAATGTAGAATTCGTTTTATATTGATAATACTGTTACAACAAATGGCTGGAAATAACGAAATCCCTATGCCAAGTGCCACACTTGGACGCGAGTCCTGGTTAAAAGCTTTCATGGACCACATGAATCAGTTCACACGACTGAAGAATGACGGGTCCAACTTTGCGGACTGGGAGGCATCATTACGGAATGCTGCCATTGCTGACGGTAAGCTCAAGTACTTAACTGAGCCAATACCGCCAAACTCAGGCCCCAATGCAAGAGCTAACGAGTCAATTGCTTATAGTGACTTCGTTATGGAAGCGGGTGCGATAAAAAACGTACTCATTTTTGCAATGGAAACCAATTTGCAAAGACGCTTCATTCGCAAGGTGCAAATAAGATTTTCACCACGCTCACTAATGAGTTCTCAAAAGCACCGAGAATCGTTACTTATGAGCATACCTGTCGCTTCTTTGATGCGAAACTCCAGAAGGGCCAACCGGTTAGCCCACACATTCTTAACATGATTGATAATGTCGAGAAACTGGAGGCACTTGATTGCAAAATCAGTGAGAGCATAGTCATTGACCGTATGCTTCATTCACTTCATGATGGTTTTGCCCTCTTCAGGGCAAATTACTACATGAATGACATGAATAAAAGTCCTCATGAGCTACACTCACTTCTCGTGGGCACCGAGAAGGATATGAAATTGAGTGGGAGCATGAAGCAAGATGTTCTCATGATTTCCAACAAGAATAAGGGTAAGGGCAAGGCTCACGGCGACCTAACTGTAGGAAAGCCAAAGTTTAAAAAGTCAGGAAACGGTAAGAGTGGGCCTGGTGAGACTAGTGGCTCACAAGGCAAGGCAAAGAGCAAGGACGGTAACGTTGAATGCCACCATTGTCACAAGACTGGACATTGGAGGAGGAACTGTCCCGTATACCGTGAGGACATAAAAGCAGACCGCGTCACCCTGTTGGTATGTCATCTTATATTCATATGATTGAGATTAACCATGCAAGTTTCGGAACTTGGGTACTTGATACTGGTTGTGGTTCTCATCTGTGTAATCATTTGTAGGGCCTAAAAAACATCACACCCCTCGCAAAGGGTGATGTGGACCTCCGAGTCAGGAATGGAGCATGAGTTGCTGCAGTCTCAAAGGGAACATACGTAATCCAGCTCCCTAGTGGGTTTGAGTTATATTTATATAACTGTTACTATGTACCCAGTTTATCTAAGAAAATTATTTCTGTTTCCGTACTTGATAAAGACGGTTTTTCATTTTCAATAAAGGACAATACCTGTATTTTCCATTTTAATGAAATGATTTATGGCAAAGCAGTTTCCATGAATGGAATTTACATCTTAGATCAAACCACAGATATATTACATGTGAATAATAAGAAGTTAAAGGTTGGTGACAAAGATCAAACTTATCTATGGCATTGCCGAATGGGACACATAAATGAAAAATGTGTAAAGAAACTCATCGAGAATTGGACTATTCCCACATTTGATTTTTCTTCATTTGGCACGTGTGAATCATGTCTTATCGGCAAAATGACTCGAATTTCCTTCAAATGTGTTGGAATGCGCGCTAGTGACCTATTAGGACTCATACATACTGATATATGTGGACTTATGTCAATCACCACTTTCACGGACGATTTGAGTAGATACGGATATGTCTACTTAATGAAGCATAATAGTGAGTCCTTTGAAAAATTCAAGGAATACCAGAATAAGGTTGAGAACCAACTGGGAAGAAAGGTTAAAGCACTCCGTTCAGATTGGGGTGGCGAATATCTTTCAAATGAGTTTGATCAACACCTTAAAGACTGTGGAATAGTTTTACAGTTAACTCCATCTGGGACACCTCAATTAAATGGTGTATCCGAACGGAGAAATCGAACACTATTTGATATGGTTCGATCCATGATGAGTCACACGGTAGTACCTGATTCATTATGGGGTTTTGCTCTTTTGTCAGCTGCTCTTATACTTAACCGAAGTCCGTCTAAAGCTGTCGACAAGACTCCATATGAAATGTGAAAGGGAACGGTCCCTAACTTGTCCTTTATTCGGGTTTGGGGCTGCGAGGCTTATGTCAAGTCGAGACACGAGGATAAGCTTAGCCCGTGATCGGTCAAGACATACTTTATTGGTTATCCAAAAGGAATGTTTGGTCATTACTTCTATTCGCCTACCGAATATCAAGTTTTTGTTGCGGCTAGTGCGAAGTTCTTAGAGAAAGAATTTCTCGAGAACAAGTCAAGTAATAGAACCTTCGAGCTGTCGGAGATTCAAGAACCAACAACCGAGGAACATATGGAGTAAAATGTTCCTTCAACTGATGATACGGTTAATATTCCTCAGGAACCTAGGAGGTCGGGTAGAGTCTCTAATCCTCCAGACAGATACGTTGGTATGGTCGAGGAAAATGACGTTTTGCTCCTAGAGAGTAATGAACCCGCTACCTATAAAGGTGCCATGGCTTGTTCCGACTCAAAGCTATGGCTTGAAGCCATGCAATCCGAGATGGACTCCATGTATGAGAATGACGTATGGGATCTTGTTGATTTACCTAATAAGGTACGACCTCTGCAGTGCAAATGACTTTAAAAATAAAGCATTCTGTAGATGGACAACCAGATACCTATAAGGCACGACTAGTGGCAAAAGGTTTCACTCAAGTGCACGGATTGCATTATGATGAAATTTTTGCACCCGTATTTATGCTGCGTTCCATTCGGATAATCTTAGCGATTGCCGCTTTTCATGACTATGAAATTTGGCAAATGGATGTGAAAACCGCCTTCTTAAACGGTTATTTGGAGGAGGAGTTATACATGGTACAACCCGAAGGTTTCATAGATCCTGAAAATCCAAATAAAGTGTGCAAGCTTAAGCGTTCCATTTATGGACTTAAGCAAGCTTCTCGGAGTTGGAATCATCATTTCCACCAGGTGATAAAAGAGTATGGTTTCACTCGATCGGTCGAGGAACCATGCTTATATATCAAGTCGAGTGGGAGCAAGATTGTTTTCTTGATATTGTATGTCGATGACATACTCTTGATTGGGAATGACATTCCTCTCTTATCTTCAGTAAAAGGATGGTTAAAGAACCATTTCCAGATGAAAGATCTGGGTGAGGCACAACGCATATTGGGAATCCGTATCTATCGAGATAGATCACGACGGATGTTATCACTGAGTCAGGAGTCTTATTTAGATAAGATTCTTGAAAGGTTCAGCATGACCAACTCCAAGAAGGGGAACCTTCAAATGACGTCTGGGATGCATTTGAGCAAGTCTCAGTCACCCACGACACCTGAAGGGGTCGAGCGCATGAGTCGTGTTCCTTCTACTTCAGCCATAGGATCAATCATGTATGCCATGATATGCACACGTCCAGACGTGGCATATGCATTGAGTATGACGAGTCGGTACCAAGGCAATCCAGGTGAAACACACTGGATAGCTATTAAAAACATCCTTAAGTATGTACGGAGGACTAAGGATTGGGTATTAACTTATGGAGGAGATACTAAGCTATGTACAATCAGTTACGCAGATGCTAGCTTCCAAACAGATCGAGATGATTCGAAATCTCAGTCTGGATTCATCTTTACTCTTAATGGTGCTGCGGTCAGCTGGAAGAGTTCCAAACAGGAAGTTATAGCAGATTCTACTACTGAATCCAAGTACTATGCCGCCAGGAAGCGACAAAGAAAGGAAGCTATATAGATGCGTCAATTCTTACAAGGACTAACCATAGTTCCTAGTTCGAATGACCCAATCACTATCTATTCTGACAATAGAGGTGCCATCTTCCAGGCTAAGGAGCCTAAGTCTAGCAACAAGTCTAGAACATGTACATCGAAAGGTTCAGCTGATCCGTGATTACGTGGAGCAAGACGAGATAGTGATTGACAAGATAGCTTCGGATGACAACATCGCGGATCCTCTCACTAAAGTGAACTGAATTACATTATATTTATTTTGGTCCGTAATCGCCTACATGAGCTGATAACTCTGGCTATTATTTTGTGAAGTTGATTGATGGTGGGTTCAACGAGCCATAAGTCAAACGGTTGGCTGATCGGTCACAGATGCGAGTTATAACGATACCTCGTAGGACAAATTGTGACAACGTAATGGAGTCCTAAATGTTTAAAAACATTCTGTGCCAGGTCGTGGATTGGACGTCCATTGTGTTCCTAGAGTCGATTCTTTTGACTATCGACTGTCGCTTGAGATTAAGACAATTTTTGGGTGACTTTGGTTTCTTTCTCATGGTCGACCGTAACAGAGGCTGCGCGATTTTCTTTGGGTCATTTCATACTTGTGCTTATATCTGCAGGATTCGAGTTGAAGAAAATATCCAACCTTTATCAGGTTTAGTTATTTCTCAGGGCCACTCGAGGAGTTGTAACTGAAATGCATGGCCATGCTCGAATGATGATTCGTTTATCAGTTAAGTTACTCTCTAGTCGGGAAAACCACTCTTGATATTGATCACTTGTAAAATATGACCTTTGTGAATACGGATTTTGCAAATTGTTTTACATTGAGTGGGAGAAATTTTAGGATATGAGAATCGGTTATCGCACATACACTTGTGAGTACAAGTGGGAGTTTGTTGGAGCTTGTGTCCTCCATAGTTAGTGTGATAACGTATATAAATCTCTTATAGGTTCACAAGGGTATACTTAGTATTTTATCAGTTGATTAACGTTTACTTAATAACGGTTGGCTTGCTAGAAGTTTGACGTTATTATCATACTGATGGCGGTGATCAACTGGTCCCTAAAAGTCACACCTAAAGGATGTGTTTGAGAGATATGATTGTATGAAGATATAATCACATTGATGCCTTATATGACTAAAAGGTTAGTTCATGTATTTGACTAAACAGTTAGTCAATGTGATGATGAGACGATTATTTAATATAATTAAATAATATTAATGAGACTTAATTAACTGTTAATTCGTAAATTGAATATAAACTGTTATATTTAATTAATGTATATAATGTTAGCTTAAACGAATTAAGATGTTAATTCGTAATTAAACGTAACCAGTTATATTTAATTAACAAATTATAAATATATTATATTTATAGTTAATGTATATATTATGCGATATTGTCATAATAAAATGTTGACAGACCAGTATTAATAAATCGACTACAAACTGTTGTGTGTGGACTTATTAATACATGTCGACATAATTGACAATTAATATAATACACATTTTATACATTTTTAGAACAACCAAAAATAAGAAGATTTTCTCCTTATTTTTGGTGGTTGGTGAAACCGAAAAATAAGAAGAAAAAGAGGAAGAAAATATCTTCCTCTAATTCCCCTCACATGGACGGTTTTAAGAGAAGAGAAAGAGAGATTTATTTTCTCTCATTCTTTTGACCTAATTTTCTCTCATCACAAAACATAAACCCTAAAAATAATTATCAATTTTAGGGATCTCATTCTAGCAAAAAGAGAGGCATTTCTCAAAACATTTTGGGTGCAACAATTAGGAGAATATCGATTTCGATATTGTTCTTAGGCCAAATTGCTAGGACCAAAGGTTAATTCTAAATCTCTATTCTTTTGTTTATGTAATTTCATTTATGACTAGCAATTTCATATTTATAATTTCGTTATAATCCGAAATTCTTGATGAAGTATACCGATATTTCCCACAGTGTCTATCCCTTTGGTTGTCATCTAGGTGTCATTACGGTCGTTTTGATAGTAATTAGAGTACATTTGGAGTCCGGGTCAAAAACCGTTTCCATTTTCTAAAATCGTCAATCCCGAGTCAAAAAGCAATGTGCTTGTCTACCTAAGGTTAGGATGTCATAAAATGTTAGGAGTATATCTCATTTTTAGTCTCATGTCACTTCTTTAGGCTAAATTTAAGTGTACATTGCAAAATGTGCATTTCATTTAGCTAAAATGACAACCCAGCCTTTAGGCCCATTTTATGAGGTTATAATGACTTTTTTTGGTCTGGGCTATTTCAATGAAAGTTCTAGATCTTTCTCTTAGCTTTCCAACGCAACCAAAATCACTTTAATCGGAGTCTTTTAGACAAAGTTATGCCTAAAATATGACAGGCTGTCAAACGCACTTTCTTGCTCAGAAGGGAATTATCCGAGAGAGGACGCACCTGGTTATGCTCCTCTTCTGTGGAACGCAGCACTTGCTGCGCCTTTTCTAAAGGCTTTCTTTCCATCCAAGTTTCCGTGTTTCAACCTAAGTCGGTTGTTTCCTTTCCTAATTTTGTCATACTTCTTTCCTAAACCCCTACCTCGTGATTAGTATAAATAGAGGCCTTCGCCTCACATATTTTTCACGCGAGTGTCCGCCCTTCTCTTCTCCCTTTGCATTCTAAGACCGTGCTCTTGCTTTTTTACGCCTACGTGCTTTCTCTATGCTACCACGTAAGCCCGGATCATTCTGGGTACCAGTCACGTTGCATAGCTGACCAATTTGACCACTACACCATAATTAATCAATCTGTTTTAAATCCTTTTTCAAGGGCACTTTCATATTTGCCTAAATCGAGTCGAGTTACCACTAAAAGCCGATTTAGTTAAATCTCGCGACGCTAACATGTAAGTCTGAGGGTGTAAAATCTCATTTAATTTTTTATTTTTTATTTTTTTTGTTTACGTTTGTACATTATATTTATGCCAAAACCGTCTTTTAATTATTTCCTAAAATTAAGCTTTAAAACTGAGATTAAGCAAGCAGACTTGTTTGACGCCTCGAGAAAACGCATCAGACGATGCGCCTTTTAGAAGGATGGCAGCACTTGTTACGCCTCTTCTTGGGTTGCCTGATCTGCTGATCGTCTACTCTTTTCATCTCGGTTTACGTGCCTAACTCCTTTTTTGGTCCAAGGATCTTTTCAGGTCCGAGGAAGATCAGTTTTCTTCTTTTATTTTATTTTCCAATATTTTCCAAAATCTTAATCTTTTATTTGGTTAATTTGATTTTAGATCTCTAATAATTCAATATTTTACAATTTAAATTCGTTTAATCAAATCTTTTGATTTTAAATCTCTAGTAATTAATTTTCAAAAATTCAAACTTTATTTCTTTTAGGGTTAATTTAGGATCATTAGTAATTAATATTAATCGGTCTTATTCTAAAACTAATTCAATACTTTTTCTTTCTTTTAATTATATTCTTCCTTTTATTTTACTTAGTTTATTTTGTTTATTTTCTAAATATGATTCTATAAATAAAACAAAATCATTTTCCTAATTAATCAACTCTAACAACCAACCGGATCTGACTTTCCCAGTCAGCCTCAGAGCAGACGCATGAAGTGATGCGCCTTTTCCAAAGGACGCACCCTCTGTTGCGCCTCTTCCAGAGGATGCACCATCTGCTGCGCCTACTCCTAGTCAGTTTCTGCCTCTGAACTCATTCATGTTTTGACGTAGCGGATATTAATCGGCTATTATTCGTATTATCACCTATTTAGCTATATTTTGAATCTTTTAATTTATTTTGTCATTATTTCCTTATTTCTTCAATTTTCCTTTTCTTATTTATTTCGTCTTTCTTCAAATTTTCTTTTCTTTTAAATTTTCTTTTCTTTTATTTATTTCCTAAATCCCGTCTTTGGCATTTGTATAATGTACACTCAGTTGTAAATCATATTTTGTTCTTTTGTATGCTTATTCACATGTAATGAATATAATTCTTCACATCGACCGAATTGGATGCTAAATTGTATGTCAAATCGACTTAGTCTAATTATCACATGCTAGGGTTAAAACGTTGGATGTTGCACTGCATGCATACAATTAACAACATATCGAGTATAAACCACTTCCCGGATCATTAGTAGAGGCCGCTATCGAGGTGGGCGGGATTAGATGTTCAAATAAACGAGCTTCATAATACGTACCCTCACCCGTTACTCAGATATCAATGAACATCCATGTTCATTGGCATCACGAGAGTCATTCTAGACATAGAATGCTAAGGGTAACAGATTTCTTAGTGTTCATGTCACTACTTTGTGCCTTGACATGACACGAGGTATTCGAACAGTTCCAATTTTCCATAAAAATTTGGTGGCGACTCCAGAAATGCAGGCTTGTCAAACCTTTCACCGGTTTTAATGCCTTATAAATCGGTAACGGTCCATGACGTGGTTTGGCTCGCGCCGGAGTTACGTGGGAGAAATGTCGCCGCATTGAAACCAATGCGCGGGTGAGCGCGGGTGGCTGTGTCCACAAGATCCTACAAATATTGAGGCCGTGTCTAAGTGGGTAGCACCTAAGAATGTGGCAGAAATTCGTAGTTTCCTAAGTCTAGCCGGGTATTATCGACGGTTCGTGAAATACTTCTCTAATATTTCTATTCCTTTGACGTCAAAGATGAGAAATGAAAACCATTTCAAGTGGGACGGGAGTTGTGAGACGGGTTTCTTGACCCTAAAGGAGCGCCTAACCACGGCCCCGGTGTTAGCCTTGCCGGAAGGAAGTGAAAATTTCGAGGTGTATACCGACGCTTCAAACAACGATTTGGGATGTGTGCTTATGCAAAATGGTAGAGTCATTGCTTATGCATCACGGCAATTCAAGACCTATGAGGAGAACTATCCAAACACATGATCTAGAGTTGGGAGTCATTGTCTTTACCTTGAAGATTTGAGGCACTACTTGTATGGAGCAACCTTTAAGGTATTTTCCAATCACAAGAGTTTGAAATACATCTACACCCAAAAGGAGTTAAACATGAGGCAAAGAAGATGGATTTAACTCATTGGGGATTATAACATGGAGATAGTATACCATGAAGGGAATGCCAATGTGGTGGTTGATGCCTTAAGTAGGAAGTCGGTGCACTCCTTGTGTACCGCCTTGTCCATGTTAAGATTGAAGGAAGAGGTGACGAAGATAGGCATTTATCTGATAAGAAAAGAGGGCACAATCGGGGACTTGGCCTTAGAACCCAAATTGCATGATGAAATTCGAGAGAAGCAAGCAAGTGATGTGAAGATCCAAGAGTGGAAAGGAGTGCTAGAGAGGTATGAGCTTTTAAGGTTTGAGTTTCATGAGTACGGGAGTCATAGATTCAAGGGGAGGTGGTGAATACCAAATGATGAGGAACTTAAGAAGAAGATCGTGAATGAAGCTCATAACACACCTTACTGGGTACACCCGGGTGGTGATAAGTTGTACAAGGACCTTAAGAAGACTTTTTGGTGGTCAAACATGAAGAGGGAAGTGGCGGAATTCGTGGCAAGAAGCTTGACTTTCCAAAGAGTAAAAGGAGAACACAAGAGACCGCAAGGGAAAGTTCAACCACTAGAAATGCCGGAATGGAAGTGGGAGTCAATATCTATGGATTTCATAGTGGGGTTACCAAGAACTCAAAAGGGGAACAACATAATTTGGGTCATTGTAGATAGGTTAACCAAATCGGGTCATTTTATTGCACTGAAAGACACTTGGAGAAAGTATAATTAGCAAATGCATATTGCAAGTATGTGGTCAAGCTTCATGGATTTTCGAAGGATATTGTATCGGACCGTGATTCGCGATTTATTTCAAGGTTTTGGCAAGAGCTTCAAAACTCTTTGGGTACTCAATTGAACATGAGTACGGCCTCCCACCCGGCAACGGTTAGGCAAACGGAGAGAACCATCCAAACCTTAGAAGACATGTTGAGAGCTTGCATCTTGGAGTTTGGTGGCTCTTGGGAAGATAGGCTACATTTGATCGAATTTTCTTACAACAATAGCTACCATGCTAGCATTAGCATGGCATCGTTTGAAGCCTTGTATGGGAGGAAGTGTAGAAGTCCAATATGTTAGGATGATAGCATCGAAGCCGTTTTTTTGGGTCCTCAAATGATTCAAGACATGATTGACCAAGTCCATATAATCCTAGAGAAGATGAGGGCGGTACAAGATAGGCAAAAGAGTTATGCCGATTTGAGAAGTGGCATTGAATTTGCGGTAGGAGATTAGGTGTTACTCAAGGTTTCACCCATGAGGGGAGTAATGAGATTTGGGAAACGAGGCAAGTTGAGCCAAAAGTTCATTGGGCCTTATGAGATATTGAGTAGAGTCGGGGAAGTGGCCTACCATTTAGCACTTCCCCCGGCCTTGGACCGAGTTCACAATGTCTTTCATTTGTCTCAACTGCATAAATACATAAGTGAACCTTCATATGTACTTGAGGCAGAGATGATCGAGTTAGATGACGCTTTAACATATGTGGAAACGCCCAAGGATATCCTAGACCGGAAGGTAAGGAAGACAAGACGTGGTGAAATGGTGTTGGTAAAAGTATTGCGGTCCAACCATCTAGTTGAGGAGGCCACGTGGGAGGCCGAGGAAATAATAAAAGAACGATACCCTCACCTTTTCGCACAGGTATAAGTTTGGTTACAAGGTCATAACCGTATTTCTATAGGGTAGGGGTGTATTATGCAAGTACAAGAAGTACGAGTCTTCCTTATATCTTCTACTTAGTTTGTCATCATTGCACCTCATAGCATTTTAGTTGGTCATAACGTACTAGTCGCATGATGTTTCAACCTACCGCCATGCACCCTTGGGGCATTAAGGGACATAGAAGTTTTGGTAATTATAGTGTCGGGTGTGAACTTCGGGGACGAAGTTCTTTTTAAGAGGGGAAGATTTTAATACCTTGCATTTATAAAGACTTTAATTGACTGAGTAGACCACCCACTCGGCCGAGTGGAGCCCACTCGATCGAGTTGAGGACCGAGTGGATTGTGGTTTGAGGCTGGAAGTTTCTGAAAGTTGGACACTCGAACGAGTGACCATCCACTCGACCGAGTGGAGTCCTACTCGATCTAGTGGACCGGCCACTCGACCGAGTGCCCGGTCGAGTCCAATTTTAAACGGGATTTGGTTGGTGGTGCGTCACTTTCGAGCCTTATCTTTTCAGATTTCCCCCACCTAAATTCACTCCCCAACCTAATCCTACCACTCTCTAAACTCCCTAAATTCTCTCTAAAACACTCACCAAACTTATACTCTAAAAACCTAGTTCTAAAAATGAAGATCCTTGCCATCTTTTCTCCTTTGTTCATCCACATGTTTTGTAAGTCGATTTATACCTTATCTCTTTAATCTTAGCTTATTCAACCTTAATTTTCTTAGTAGATTATCTCATACCTAATTAGGTTATGGGTAATTAAGTTGGGTAATTAAAGGGGATTAATTAGTATGTTTATTGCAGTGGATTATGGTAATGAATGTAGTAATTAATTTATGTAGGAAGCTTCACTGAGGAGAATTTCTAGTGGTTAGCTTGAGGCTTTGTGAAGATAAGCTTGAGGTAGGGTTTTCCCTACTTAGCTCTAATAATATGAGTTTTCAATTATGCATTTATTGTGATTAATTGCACTTGTCTCATGGTAGTTGCATTATAACATGTTGGTAATTACGGTTTATGACACAATATGGTTTCATGATAATTATGCATATGGTGAAAGAGCAAGTATGAGTAATCGTCATATAAATGGTTAGAATGCATTATAACATGTTAGGAAGCCATTACATGTAAAGAGATGAATTAATGAAGGATTGAGCATTGTGGTACTTATTATGTTTGGTGTAATTACATGATTTTCCTTGTTGGAAATTGATTGTGTTGGTTGTTATTTGATTGGTGTTGGAGGATGATGGAGGATACTTGGTTGTTGTTATGGAGACGAAAGGCGCTTCGGAAACCATCTTCCGCTTGAGTCACCCCTTGGAGCTTCCCACTCCAAGGGGGATGTGCACATTTAGTACTTGATTTTGGAGGGACTCGTGTGGTTGAGACACGATGTCTGGCAGGGGACTCGAGTCGCTCTCGGGCAGGGTACCACGGATATGTTCCGAGTACCTAGTGTTGGTATATGGTGTCATGGGCGTGTCCCGGCCACCGGTTATGTGGAGGTGAGTAACTTGGAGAATGGTTGTTATGCATTTCATACACTTGTTGGATTTATGGTTGGTTGTCTTAACATTTATCACATGAGCATGTAGTCTTTAGCATTGGCATTTATTGAGCATTTGTATTATTAAGCTAATACTTGGGTTTTAAATATCTGTGGTGAACCATATGGTGATTTCCACCCATATGAGGAGCAGTGATTGACAGGTTAGCTTAGATTTGATGCGAGGGCTTGGGAGCGGTATTCACTAGTTGTCATCACTTGTGATTATTTAGTTTTTGACAATTGAAACTCCACTTTTATTTGATTGGGTTGTACCAAATAGGATGACATTTGCATCCCTTAACATGTAACTATTTATCCAACTACAACTTATCTATTTAAGTTTATCGCCTTAAATTCTTCTTTACTCATTTGTTCGCACTACAAGCTTGGGAAACCAAGTCTTGTAACGCTTTCTATCGTTGGGATTGCCTTCAGGAAGGATCCCGACTTATGGGGGTATTACACTCATCCCTCATTCTTCCGCCACCATGACAACCCGTCGCCGCCGATGTCACAACCACCACCACCTCCGGAACCACGGCCGTGAACTGGGAAGCGCTGGACTCACTCGTCATCGATTTCTCTACCTCTGAAAACCTATTCCACTCTTCTTCTCACAATGATGACGATGATGATTTCTGTACGAATTGTTCTCCTCCGTCTTCACTATCATATTCATCTCTCTCTCCTCCTCCTTTTCAATTGTTTATGCTTAATTGAATTGAGTGATTGTGTAGTAATATTAGTTTATTTCATTTTCAGTTAATTTTACTTGTTATTGATTACGTTTAATTATTTGTTCAAGTTTAAATTAGTTGATTTGATAGTGTAGTAGAACTATTTTATTGTTGTCGAATGTGTGTGAATTCTTGATGAAATTCTGTGAGGTGGAGTTGTCTGTGTCTGAGTAGAAATCATTTTCCTGTTCGACGCAATAATTTGAATGTTGTGTAGTTTTCTCTTCGTGGTAAAGGTGTGCAGTAATTTACTTTTGTGAAGGTAGAGAATTAGAGATTGAAATGAATGATTTTCTGTTTGTTCATTGTTGTTGTTGATGGTTTGTATGTCGATTTCTGTTATTTAGTTGGATTATAATAAGTAGGTTATGATGTTGCTAGAAGCTTGTAGATTACCTAGTTTTCGTGCACTGGATTTCCGAGGCTGCATTTCATTGGTAATTATCAATTATCATGTAAGACCGAGGTATAGCTTACGACGGTCTCACATTATAATTTGTGTTATTTTTAGCTTTCCCGTTTCCAGAGGTGGAGTGGCCTAATTGGAATTCAAGTGTCATGTATTGCTCAGCATCAAACAATATCAATATCAATCAATATCAATATATATAAAAGGAGGAATTTTTGAAGCAATTTCATTGGCTATTGCTTTCGAGCGATTTTATTGGCTATTTCTTTTGCATATTATCTAAAGCAATAAAAAAATAAAAAAAATAGAAAAGATATAAAAAGAATTGTAGATTAAATTAAATTGTAGAATTTGATGGTTATACATCTTTGTCAAATAATTATATCATTAATTAATTAATATAGGGATAATAATATAACATAAGACTTTTATATAAAATTCAATAAGACTTTTATATAAATTCAAATAAGCATTCAAAGAAGTCAACCTTCTTTTACGTTCAAATCTTATAGACATGCCTCTTAGTCTTTTTATTGTGTTTGCTTATTGCATTCAAAGTTTATAATTTGTATACGGCTTTTATTTTGTTTCATATGCAATGTGTACAAGTTTGTCAAACATTTATACTAATGTGCAATTTGATTTGATATTGTAGGTACAATGTAACATGGTGAATGAATTCATGGTGGAGCAAATAATTATCCGATTTGATTTTAGTTTTATATGTAAGTTATAATTTATGTATTAGTTTAACGTTTCATTACGCGGCAATTATATCATTGTTTTCATTCTTAGCATGCTTTCTTTAAGACGACATTATCCGACTAAAGCTAAGATAAAGACGGGTAGATATATACCACTTGCGTATATAAGATTACATAGAGATATACATAGAAATAACTATTTTCATAATTATTAATTATGAGCAAACTAAATTATTTAAAGAGTTCGACTACAAATTTTTCACGAACATGTACTTCGTAACTTATATATATATATATATATATATATATATATATATATATATATATATATATATATACCTTATATATACTTTACTCCGTACAAGATCAATTCATAATTTAGTAGCTCTCTTAGCATTATTAATGTTAGAGACCCCAGAATTTACAAACTACGTATATTATTTTATATTCAAATGAGTTATTAATTTAAGTGATAAAGATAATTAAAATAATATGGTTGTTTACGTCATAAGAAGTTGTTATTATGGGGTGATGATTGGTAAATCTAAGCTATAGACGAATTCTTTCGTTTTTGGAGATGTAACCATTTCTACCATAAGTATAGCCCAAAACATAATTGGGCCATATAGCATAGGATGAGTTATTGGTGTGCATTAAAATTTTCTACTAAGAAACATCGGTCTTAATAATACGGAGTAATTGACATAATATAGGATGTAGCAATGTTTGAATGGTGAGCTTTAGCAGTAATCGTAGAAGAAAAAAGTATTTTACAGCAAACAACTTTACTATTCTTCCCTCTGTCCTTGGAATAGTTCATACTTGCTTTTTTTTTGTGAGGGTGAAATAAAATAAGTGTAAATTATTAACTGAGACGGAGGGAGTAATAATTAGAAGGGGAAGAATGTATATTGTATACATACTAGTAGTATTTAAGACACAAAACGAAGAAAACGCAGACAAAAAATCGTAACAAAAAAAGAAAGCTTTTTTCAAAACCAGGTCATGATAATCAATATATATATATATATAAAAGAGGCTTTTTTCAGGCAATTCTAGAGACTCCAACTTCTCAAAACTACCTATAATATTTTTAATTCATATATTTTTAGAGATAATTGAAGAGTCTATTGATCCAAAGTACTCAAGAGGGGGGGGTGAATTGAGGATTTAAAACTTTTGAAAGCTTTTTCGATTATGCGTATGTAATTGATTATTTAAAGTTTATTGATTAAACTTTAAATAATCAATAATGAAAGTAAACGAAATAAACGAAAGAACGAAGAGACACGCGGTTTTTGAAGTGGTTCAGTTTCACAAGTCGAAACCTATGTCCACTATTCTCGATTAATAAATTTAGTACCTTTCTATGGATTACAAATTTACTAACCCAACTCGTACAACTAACTCTAGCTGTAACTCAATGAGTACCGTTAAATACTCGAGTGACTAACTTACGCTAATAAGAAAGCACTAATGATTCTAACAAAGGTTCACGTTAATGAACAAGTAAGAAATCAACTAAGCACTATTATCTTATAACGATAAAATAAGAACAAGTATGCGAGCTTTAAAACACACGACCTTTCAAAATAACAAATCGGTTTTTCTGCTTGAAAACACACGGTTTGCTTTGTAAAATTAAAATCAATTTTTATGCTTAAGGTCTCTACTTTAGATGTTGTAAATAGCAAAGTATTTATAGGAAAGAAAGAGTAGGCCACACGGTTTTGCACAAACCCTAATAGCCGAAATAATAAGATATGTAAACCAATCATATTTTCTTATTATCTATTTCCTAAAAGCCTGAAAAGATAATAAAGAATATTCCAAGAGATAGAATATAATCTATTCAAATATTATCTTTACTATAAATTCCAAGATTATGATAAGATTTCCTAAAACAAGAATATCTTTTATCATAAACAAATATATTAAGTAAGATATATAAGATATGTAAAGATTTTATTATAGAATAAAATCTTTACCAAACATACCTTAGGTAACACGAGATGTCACGGCTCATATGCCTCGTGACTCGTGCAAATCCTAGTCTTAACATATGGGTTAGAATTTAGGTTTTAAGAGAGGCTATATTGAAACCCTAATTAATAGTATGGTCCAACTCATAAGTTGGTCCAAGATAACTACTAGTCAACGTCCAACATAAAACCAAACTCCGCACTAAACCGAGCTTTATTATATAAATACTTTTATTAAAACATTGAAAATAAACTTTAAACAATTTTCAAAATAATTTTCGAAACAATATAAGTCGTGTATAAAAACTCAGCATCTCAATGTTATAGTAGAAGACCTATAACATTGAGCTCTTTTACTAGTAATGTTATAGCTGCAAAGCTATAACTTTCCCAATTCAAGAAACTCATTCTTGATTACCGTTACGAGATAATCACATATACTATTCTAATCTTCAAGGAGATCTTCGAGTATAGGCTACGTCATCATCCAAGCTTGATTAATCTTTAGACGGACTTCTTCTTCACATAAATCTTGAATGAATCTTTATATCGTTTGATCTTGAATAGAGGCTTGAGCATTCATGCTATCATCACAATCCTCTTTGTTACTTGCTTGTAATAAATTGATTCTAAAACACTTAGACAAACGATTACACGCAACAAGTATATAAATTATAAGACACCTTGACATCATCAAAACATAAACATATAAGCTATATAGTTCAACAAATCCCCCCTTTTTGATGATGGCAAGCCTCCTAAAATTGTGACTAATTATGTATTTCCCCCTCAATATAATACCGTCATCTTAATAATAAAGATCAACGCAAGATCAAAACGATTTATCAAAAACCGAAACTTTAAGGACTTTAAGAGACAATCGGTCTTGACAAGGAGCAAGCTTAGGTAGATGCTTACTATAGACGTTCTTTCCCCCTCTTGACATCATCGAAAAGCTAAGAACAAATGAAAAATGACTAGAATAATATAAGACGAGACAAGAGATAAAACGTCATAGAAATTAATATTATCATACATAACTAAAAGCATCGAGAAGTTTAATTATTAAACAAACTTAAGAAAACACGCATAAAGCCGGTGGGCCAAATAACATGCATGTTGAAAGAAACACTTGGGCCATAACCACAAGTGCATGCCAAAATTTGGCCGAATGACAAGTTTGTTAAACACACCAAAAGAAAATGAAAAGGAAAGCTAAAATAGAAGGGGCTAAATATGGTAAGGCAGAGGGAGATCAAATGTTGCGGGTACGGTACGGGTTCACGTAGTCGGGCCAAGTACGATGCTCTAACGCATCAAGACGATCGAAAGAACTCCGCACAAACTGATAAAGAGTCTGAATGCTCCTTTCAAAGTTAAGCACTTTCAGGGAGAGAGCTTTCGTGGCCTCCAATGTAAGCGATTGATCACTTGCCATAGCCTTCCCGTGCATGACCAACGCTCCACCTTGACTCGTAAGGAAAGTAAAACGATCACCGTGTAGGAACACTTCCCCACGAATTTCCTTCAATTCCCTTTCAAAACCCGCTAACCTCTTATCCACTACCTCCATCCAAGAATACACCCGAGAAGCATCCAAACCCGAGTCTAAAGACCGAGACGGTCCAACCCGTGACAATACCGTAGCTAACTTTGTTGAATGCTCCTCAAACTTCTCCATTAAACCACTCATAAAACCTTCCAATTTTGCCTCCATAGCTCCCAAACCCGAATCACCCGGGGTTTTCTCAACATTCTTAACAAGAAGTAACTCGGGTCCATCAACAACAAGACCCATAAGCTTGATCAACCTATCATACATGGAATCTCGTGCACTAACACCGTAAATATCTTGTCCCACCACTCGTTTTATCTCCAACAACCGAGACACCCACATCCCATATGGTAAGTCGATTGTGGTGCTCAACTTCTCTTTAGTTACCGTGACACTTGTTTGGATTATACGGTGCAACGGGACACTACCCAAATTCACTCTCTGTCCCTCCAACCAAGAATAAACCATGATAGCTTCATAACTCGACACCTTATCACGACCTCTTCTCCTCGGCACAACCGTGTTCCACAAAAAGTTCAAGAGGAACTTGATTTTTGTCGAGAGAGGACGAACCACAATATTACCTCCATCCGTCCCAACCTCCTCAAAATACCTTTTTAACTAACATCTCTTTTTCACTCACCAGATTAGACCATTCAAGACTCGGATTTACTTCGATTCCGTCATCGGGAACCGAAAAAGCAGAGTAAAAATCCGAAACAGAGACCGTCACATCAACCCCATTAACAACCGCATGCAAGACTCCTTTCTTAATTGATACACTAGCAAAGAATTGAACCACCTCAACTGGATAAATAGGACCCGAAAACTGACTAATGTGACTCCACCCTTGAAAATCAAGAAAAACAACAAAGAATTTAAGAGCGTGAACATTAATCAACCAAGATTTCGGATAGTACCTTCCACCATGAATAGAATACCTTAAAACACGATTAACTAGGATGCTTTCGTCATGAGTAAGCCGAACACGATTCAACCCTTCCTTGGTCGCGGCTTTTGAAACATCCCGAAGCAAGGTACGAGCAACACCATTCCGAACTATAACCTCGGTTTCCTCCACATCTTCATTTTCATCGACAACTACCTTATTTTTTCCTTTGAAAAGATGGCGTCTTTTACCTTCGGACATCGACTCGTTCCGACCACGAAACATGGGAGTAGTTGGGTTTTGTTGAGGTGAAGGAAAATTAGTAGAATTGGGATCATCTGGTGGTAAGGGTGATGTTTGGTTATGAGAGTGGCGGTTTTGGTGGTGGCGAGTTGATGATCGGGTGGTTTTTGCATGGATTGGATTCATGATGATGGTGATAGTTGAAAAAGGAGGTGATGGTGATGGTTGTGTAAAGAAGGAGATTGTGATGATGGTAAATTTTTGAGAGGATAAAAAGTATGCAAGTGGGGTGTTTGGACGGGTTACACGCAAGGGAGGGGTAGATATAGGAGTAGTCTAGGTCTAGGTTTAGCAAGTGGAAAGCCATTATGGTAAGTGTCAATTAGGAATAGGAGTTATGGTAGGTATAGGAATTTAAGTGATAGAATTAATAGGGGAAAAGATAAGAATTGAAAATAGAATTGTATGTGGAGTATATTTAGGCGTGTACAAAGAGTATCAATTTAGGAAGGATTTTTGTAAATTGGAATTATACAAGATATGGTGTGCCATATTTATTATATAAGGAATTAAGTTTGTATAAATAATAAAATTCTAAATAACATTTAGAAATTTATAACAAATATATATTCCAATAACGAAATTATTCATGCAACGCAATATACGGACACAGTCATACAATCTTATCTTAACTAGTCAGTCATAGGGAAATTGAACGTGTATAGAAACTTAGGTACCACTGATTAAACCAATTTCCAACCGTAAAGTCTCAAATCGTTCTCTAGCTAATGATTTTGTCAAAATGTCTGCCCATTGTTTTTCAGTACTACAAAATTCAAGTTTTATATTCCCCTTCTCAACATGGTCTTGAATAAAATGATGTCTCATTTCAATGTGTTTGGTACGTGAATGTTGTGCGGGATTTTTAGAAATAATAATTGCACTAGTATTATCACATAAAACAGGAATACATCCTACATCAATACCATAATCACGTAATTGTTTCTTAAGCCATAAAAGTTGAGTACATACCAGTCCTGCAGCAATATATTCGGCTTCAGCAGTTGAGAGAGCAACCGAATTTTGTTTCTTCGAACCCCATGTAATAATACACGGTCCGACAAATGTGGCGACACCCGGCGTACTTTTTCTGTCTAGAGAATATCCTGCATAGTCGGCATCAGAATAACCGACTAGATCAAAATTACATTCCATTGGATACCATAAATATAAGTTGGGCGTTCCAATTAAGTATCGTAAAATTCGTTTTACGGCCGTTATATGCGATTCTTTGGGAGATGATTGATATCTCGCACAAACGCATACACTAAACATTATATCTGGTCTACTTGCGGTCAAATATAACAGTGACCCAATCATTCCACGGTAAGTAGTTTCATCAACTGATTTACCATTTTCATCCAATGTCAATTTCTTGTTCTCGACCATTGGAGTAGGCATTGCATGAGATTTTTCCATCCCAAATTTCCGAATTAATTCTTTAATATATTTTTGTTGATGGATTTTAATGCCTTCTTCAGTTTGTTGTATTTGCAGACCTAAGAAGAATTTTAATTCTCCCATCATACTCATCTCGAACTCGGAAGTCATCAACTCAGAAAAATATTTACATAGGCTTCAGTTGGTAGATCCAAAGATAATGTCATCGACGTAAATTTGAACAACCAAAAGGTCAGAATCCTCAGTTTTTAGAAATAAGGTTTTGTCGACGGGTCCTCTACTAAATCCACTGTCAAGTAGAAACTTAGATAATCTATCGTACCATGCCCTAGGTTCTTGCTTCAATCCGTATAGGGCTTTATCTAATTTGAAAACGTGATCCTCAAATTTGATATTCTTAAAACCGGGAGGTTGTTCAACGAAGACTTCTTCTTGTAAATATCCATTTAAGAATGCTGTCATTACGTCCATCTGGAAGAGCTTCATCCCTTTGTGTGCAGCGAAGGCTATTAGAAGTCTAATAGCTTCAAGACGAGCGAGAGGTGCGAAGGTCTCGTCATAATATATTCCTTCTTGTTGATTATAACCCTGGACCACCAATCTTGCTTTGTTTCTGACAATGACTCCGGCATCATCTAGTTTGTTCCTAAAGACCCACATTGTTCCAATGACTGAAGGATCTTTTGATCTAGGAACTAAATGCCAAACCTTGTTTCTTTCGAACTGTTGTAGCTCTTCTTGCATAGCTATAATCCAATCTGATTCAGCAAGAGCTTCATTGATATTCTTTGGTTCGATCATGGATAGGAAATAGTAGAAAGAGCAGAAGTTGTTCAAGGAACGTCTTGTCTGAACACCCTTCTTAATATTCCCTAGAATGTTGTCCATGGGGTGTGAGCTCTTGTATTTCCATTTTGTTGAGGTACTTGGTTCTTCATCGTTATTTGAGCTTGTCCCAAATTCATCTGGATCGGAATTGGAGTAAGTTCCCTCTGAATCCAATCCGGGTGTTGTATTAGAGCCGATTATAACCTCGGACTCTACACTTTGATTTGGATTCAATGTTATAGTAACATCATCTATAACATTGGTTTGGGAGTTCTTGTTTTGAGTCAATGTTATAGTATTATCAACTATAACTTTGTTTTTCTCCTTTTTATTTTTTGAGGAACGATCAAGTTCATCATTCGTTTCCTCAATCTCATTGTCCTCCAATTCTAGTTCCGGAGGATCGTCTCTTGAAAGACAGAAGTCGGGTTCATCCAAGTCTTCTTCCTCATCCTGTACAGGCTTATCAAACACGTTATCCTCATCAAAGATGACATGGACACTTTCTTCAATACAAAGAGTTTTTTTATTGAAGACTTTGTAAGCCTTGCTATGATCTGAGTATCCTATGAAAATCGCCTCATTACTCCTAGGGTCGAATTAACTTAACCGGTTTTTACCGTTATTGTGAACAAAACATTTACTCCTAAAGCAACGAAGATGGGAGATACTGGGTTTTCGACCTCTAAGGAGTTCGTAGGGGGTTTTCTTAAGAATAGGTCGGATCATAGCACGATTATGGATTTAGCAAGAAGTACTTATGGCTTCAGCCCAAAAGTTACGAAGTAAACCACTACACAAATGCATTGTACGTGCCATATCTTCTAAAGTTTTATTCATACGTTCAACAACACCGTTTTGTTGAGTAGTTCTTGGTGCAGAAAAATTATGCCCTACACCATTAACTCTAAAATATTCTATGAAAGCTTGATTGTCAAACTCGGTGCCATGATCCGTACGAATAGATACAAGATTAGTCTTATACTTATTTTGAACACGTTTTATAAGACAATGGAATTCATCAAAAGTTTCGTCTTTTGAATGAAGAAAGATAGGCCATACATACCTTGAGTAATCGTCTACAAGAACAAAGACGTACCTGGATCCTCCTCTACTCCTTACCTTTATTGGTCCACATAAAGCCATGTGTACTAATTCCAAGGCTTGATTTGTGCTTACTATTCTTTTTGGTTTGAACGATGATCTCACTTGTTTGCACCTTGCACACGTCTCACACATCCTTTCTTGATCGAACTTGATCTTAGGTAACCCTTCAACCAAGTCCCACTTCTTGAGTTTGTTCAAGGATAGTGAGCTAATGTGACCAAATCGTTTATGCCATAGACAAGGATCATCAAGAGTAACTTTCATGCATGAAAAAGAGTTAGTAGGCACAGAATTTAAATCTACCATATAAACATTTCTTTTCTTGTGGCCTTCGAGAATAACATAGCTAGTTCCTTCAATAATAATGCGACAACTATCAGTATGAAAAACTACTTTGTTACCTTTGTCGCATAGTTGAGATATGCTTAGCAAGTTATGTTTTAGACCATCCACGAGATAAACATCACTGATTGCGTGAGACTTAGAAATTCCGATTTTGCCAACGCCAATGACTTTTCCCTTTTTGTTGTCCCCGAACGTCACTTTTCCTCCATTTAACGGCTTGAGTGAAATAAATAAATTCTTATCTCCGGTCATGTGTCTTGAACATCCACTGTCAAGATACCATTGGTTGTTTTCTTTCACTACTTCTTGCAGAAAAGATTAGATACAGTTTTTAGGTACCCAAGCTAAGTTGGGTCCCTTATGATTAATTATTCTATATACTAAATCCCTTCGTATCCACACTTATCTAATAACCGTTTTTCTAACCCTTGGTTTATTTTTCTTGGGAGGAGTTCTTGGGTTAGGGTTTTCTCTTGGTCTATCTTTGACTATTTCCCTTGTGAATAGGTTTACTAGGTTGAGATCGACGAGGGTTTTGTGAAGTGCTAGGTTTCTTGCTGTAGTCGAAGGCCATGTCATAGAACCAACGAAATTTATTGTTCCTTTCTTCGTTAGGTTCTTTAATGGGGGTTTCATCATTCTCATCAACCGTGTCAACAGTTTTAGCATGGTCGACATTTTTTCGTATATCGTGAGCCTTTTTTACACAATTGATTTGGATGTGACCCATATGACCACAGTAATTGCAAATCAAGTATTCAGGAAGATCAGCATACTTCATTTTCCTAAAATCAAAATCCAAAGGTGTTGATTTGCATTTAGATTGATCTCTACGGCTGTAGCACTCATGTCCTAACCCCGTCTTCATATTATTGTCAGATTGTTCGGTTAGGAAGTTTAGGACTTTTGTGCTACCTTCCCACTTATCATGGACCTTTCTAGCGTGTAGAAGTGGGTATTTTAGGGTTTTAATTTCCTCTTGACATTTCGTGTGATCTACATCATTGTCCTTTTTAAAGTTATCACGAAAGTTTTGGAATCATTTGTTAAGAATGAACACAACATCGGTGTGTTGTTTCTTAACATTGATCATATCAGTCTTAGATTCCTTCAATTGCTTTAAAATTGAATCTATCTCTTTGTTTTGGTCTAAGATCACTGCTTCATCAGATGTGACCTTAGTTTCCAAAAGTTCTCTGGTTTTTCTAAGTTCTAAAGTTATAGCTTCATTAGCTATAACTTTGGCTTGAAGGTGCTTAATGTTAAGCTTTAGGTCTGAAGTTATAGCTTCATTAGCTATAACTTTGGACTCTAATTCCTTCTTTTCAGCCATAGTCGAATCTAACGTTGTTGCTTTCTCAGCTATAACCTTAGATTTCAACTTCTTAGCTTTGGCCTTGAGAGTATGATTCTCTTCTGCGATTTCGAGAATCTGTTCCTTCAGATCTTTTAATTCCAAGTCCTGTTCGTGACACTTATCAAGAGATTGTTCAAAGAATTCAATTAAGGCACTTTTAGACAATTTTTTAACACGTTTTTTAAGCTCAAGATAACTTACCTCTTCATCGTCATCTTCGTATAATTCTCCAAGAAAGCAATAGTTTGAGTGAGAATTTGTGCTTTCATCGTCGCTGTCGGAGATTAGGTCAAGACTAACACTGCTGAGACAAAGGTTGGCCACTTCGTCGTCTTAAGATTCCTCGTCATCTTCTGAGTCAAGGTCTCCCCAACACGATGCCATCATAACTTGTTTGAATTCTCTCTTTGTCTTCTCACATTTTGTCTTGTCCTTTATCTTCTCCCATGTTGGACAATCTTTGATCATATGACCAGATTCTCCACACTTGAAGCAACCTCTATTTGCGAAAGATGACTTTGATTCTGTGACATTTTTGTTGGATGACTTGTTGTTGTTGTTGTTGTAGGATGATTTTGTTTGTTTGTTTCGAAATATCTTATTTTTGAAACGTCGTGCAAACAGAACAGTTTCATCCTCTAGTTCAGAGTCAACTTCTTCGCTCTTTAAGGCCATACTCTTATTACGGCTTGGTTCAGCATCATCCTTGTTAAGAGTAATTTCATGGGCCATAAGAGCACCGATGAGTTCTTGATAGGATAGGTTTTCAAGATCTCGTGACTCCTCCATTGCTGTGACTTTAGCACGCCACTTCTTAGTCAGGCTCCTAGAACCTTCCTAGCAATGTCCTCAGTACTGAATATCCTACCTAGGTTTTTCAGTTCGTTTATGATGCTTGAAAACCTTGCAGACATACTATCTAAGGACTCATTAGGCTCCATAATGAATAGCTCATATTTTTGCATAAGCAAATCTATTCGGTGCTTCCTAACAATGGAAGTACCTTCATAAGCTAGTTCAAGCCCATCCCATATCTCCTTGGCCGTGGAACATGAAGAAAACCGATCAAACTCTGTAGAAGTCATTCCGTTTTGCAGGAGACTTATTGCTTTGGAGTTCTTTTCGGTCTTCTTGTAGTCGGCGTCGACATAGTCCTCTATAACTTTACCAATTCAAGAAACTCATTCTTTAACATAGTCCGCTATAACATTGAGCTCTTTTACTAGTAATGTTATAGCTGCAAAGCTATAACTTTACCAATTCAAGAAACTCATTCTTGATTACCGTTACAAGATAATCACCTATACTATTCTAATCTTCAAGGAGATCTTCGAGTATAGGCTACGTCATAATCCAAGCTTGATTAATCTTTAGACAGACTTCGTCTTCACATAAATCTTGAATGAATCGTTATATCGTTTGATCTTGAATAGAGGCTTGAGCATTCATGCTATCATCACAATCTTCTTTGTTACTTGCTTGTAATAAATTGATTCTAAAACACTTAGACAAACGATTACACGCAACAAGTATATAAATTATAAGACACCTTGACATCATCAAAACATAAACATATAAGCTATATGGTTCAACAATAATAATCGAGATGTAAAACCTATCTCTTGATTTAAAAACAATTAATATAAAGATAAAACTTAGAACTTAAATATATATTATAACTAACAATAAATGACAAAGCTTATGTAATATGATAAGATTTTACAAATACTAAGTACGTTTTTCATATGAGGTCCAATTGAAGACCTCTAATAGTAATTAATTTTAGTAAGTATATGACTCAAACTATTTGTATATAAATATATTGATTTTATGGCTCAAGATTCCAAATACAATACATTCAAAGTTTCAGGTTTCTCTTATAATTTTATTTTTCTTTAGCATGCAAATTTATTTATGATCTAAATTTTTTAATGTTTTTTCTTTTGCTCTTACTTTCTAACATACGATTATATGAATGTGTATTTTGTCCTTGTGTGCAGTGCAATATAGACGATACTCTACAAAATTTGTCATACATAAGGTACTCATGTTTTTTTTAAAATTCTATGTTTATTTTAACAAATGAATGCGGTTTTTTTCCCGTGTGCAGTGCAATTTATTGGTAAGATTATGTTTCCATCATCTCATAAAGAATCACTATAAATATTGATTTACTACATATTCAATCATTATATGCAAAAGGAATATTTATGTTTTATTGTTTCCCTGCAGATTTTGTAGTTATACGCTTGTGTGGAATGCATGAAGATTGATCGCGCATAGGATCCACTATTTAAATAATAATATTTTTGCGTGAGAGTTGTGTTTTATCTTTACTTCAAAATTGAAACCAGACTATTAATCTAGAGAAACTAAGGGATTTTTGTTTGTGTAATAAGAGATGACAGATTTGTACTTCATATGATTATGAGAAGTAAAAGGGACACGTATATTTTCAGTTATGAAAGTTGCTTTTTTGGATCGATGACCGCTAGTCCAATTGTTATCCTTCGCAAACAAATCAAGAGCCTCAAAGTTTTATGAAAATTGAGCATTGTTAGAGGGAAGCCAACCGAGCGGCTGATTGCCTTGCTAACTGAGGAGTTAACGTAAGCACAAATTGGACACTTCTTAGGGATCCACCGGTGGAACTTCGTTTTATTATGCACGAAGTTATTCTAGGGGTAGCTATTTCCCGTGCAATAGCAAATTATTTATCGGGGTTTTGTCCTCTTATGTTCCAAAAAATTGTACCTAAATCAAATTCTAACCAATTGCTCTTACATACGGAATATATGGTCACTATTATCTTTGGCTTATTTTAGTTTAATTTTCACACGCCTTTCTACTCATATGAGATATTATAATATAATCATATACAAAGTAATAATTATTATATGAATTATATGAACTGGTTAGAATAAGTGAGATGATTACAATAACAAAGTTAGGGTAAGAACAAAATAATCATGAAATTGCATAATAGGAAAAAAAAATATAACATGTTAACACGTTTACATCATTTAGTTAGGGTAAGAACAAAATATCCATGCAATTTCATGAGTTTTCTATGAAGCTTTTCGTTTTCTTTTTAATTGTTACCCAGCGCATCATATAACGCTTTTGTTTTCTTTTTTCATCGTTAGTCATTATCTAGCACATAACGCTACCTTATGTACTACGTTTATTACACCTCTTTAATTATTCGACCCTGGAGTTTAGAGGAAGAACTTATTTATAAACATGTGCTTATTTTATCCGATCAAGATGATAGAGTTATATTAGTATATATATATAAACTTTAAAAGTAAAAAGCTAAAATGATAAGAATTTTAAAACAATTGTAGACCACTGAAATGAGTTGGATGGGTCGGCTGCTGAGGCGGTTCATACATTTTAAACTCGAATACCGGTCAGACTACAAAATTTAGATAATTACCACATGACTTTGATGCAAGGTTTGCTAGACCACTCAAACGGGTTGGACGAGTCGGCTGCTGAGGCGGTTCATACATATTAAATTCGTATACGGGTCAGACTAAATATGGGTGGGCTTATACGGGTTATGGGTCGAGGTAGAATCAGAATACATGTCAAAATATTGAGAATACATAAGTTCTCAATTGCGAAAATACAATTAGAGACGAATCAATATTATATCCCGTACAACGTACGGGCACAAAATCTAGCTACTTAGAAACTACTATTTTTAATGACATGGGCATGAGATAGTTGATTTATATCCATATTAGTGATTTTACAAAATAAATAATCAGTTTGTTAATCTAAAATCGTTGATTATCAAACACCACTAACAAATTCGCTAATTATATCTTTTAGTTAAACCTGCTGATAAAATATGTTAAACGCCTAAACATAATCTGCTTTCAAAGTCTTCTTCGGCCAATATTAATCTGTTGTTTACCAAACAGGCCATCATTTACGTCATTGTTATGGTATTACTCGGCCAACGGCTGGGCATGAAATCTAGTATATACTTAAAAGAGGAACTTTTGGAGCGATTTCATTGGCTACTTAAAAAAGAACTTTTGGAGCGATTTTATTGGCTACATCTTTTTGTTTAATAAATTGCAATAAATCAATTAGTAAGTAAAATAAGAGAAAATATATAAGATATTAAATATTTTAAACTACTTAAAAGAAATAAAAAGTCTGAAGGATGTATTATTTAAACATTAAAAGTTTCTAAAACCTATGTCATATCAAACTCTACAACATGGATATGTGTATATATGTAAATAAATTTGACGTATCAAAGTCTAATGGTCTATTGAATAACACATAAACTCTTTTATACTTTATTTGATTATAGATTTAATTGAGATTTGATAAGCTATTGATCTCAATCTTCTCCCCCTTCCCTCTTTTTTGTGTTTTTCATGTTCAATGTTCAAGATTTTATCATGTTGCATAAATGCATACGTTGATTTTTTTTTAAATAATAATGATGCATACATGATTTAGTTATTGTTTCTTACTATTTTAAATATATTTTCTTGAATCTAATATCTATTTCTTTTTAATTTCAGGTCACTATGGTGTAGAATGTTTTCATGAATAGATGACGAGCACCCTTATAAGAAGGTTTATTTATCATTTAAAAACTAAAATCTGATATTTTTTTTTTTTTGCTTGAAATTCTCGATTTTTGAGTGTTATCCTATTTCCTTGATCATTGTCTACTACTGTAGGAAAAATAATCGCAGTAAGGGAACAGAAATACCGTAACAGAGATGGTCAGCGAAATCAGAGAATAAAACCCGTAAGAAGTGCCGTGGTAGGAGCCGCTGCCTTGAAAACTATTTCTCTGGTACGACCGTGGTGGCGATCAGCTAGTACCGGTAGTTCCCCAAGGAAAACACTACAATCTCCACGCAGTTCCGCCCACTCGGAACTGTGAGACTTGGAACGATATTAAAACAGTACCCAAAAACTTTAATATTGAGCAGAGAAGAGAAAGAGAGAAGAGAGTGTGATTTTTTTGTATTTTAGAAGTGAAACAGGTTGCTCTATTTATAGTAAAAATAGAGCAACAGCACATCAAAACCGTTCCACAAAAGCAGCAGTCAAGACCAAGTTAGTGGGCAGATTAAGCTCCTTAATCGCAAGCACTAACAGTCTCATTGACTGACTAAATCAACACACACAACCATCAAACAGAATGTAGAAATCCCATTACACACAAGAGCAAAAAGATAAAAGGGGGCCTTTGGCCCGCACCGCAGGTGCTCAACCCAAACCCGAGCCCGAGCCGGGCCGGGCCGGCGCGCGCGCGCGTGTGTGTGTTTGGACCCAAACCCACAGGCCCAAGACTTACAACAAAAGCCCCTTTGGTCCACTCACTTAACCAATAGAGAACAAGTTGATATATAAGCCAAGAGAGGAAGCAATATTCCACCGATGTGGGATGTCAAACAAACAAAAGGCAATTGTTGAAAGTTGCTTTAGCAAGCCATCATTTCCAACAATCCCCCACTGATGGCGAAGAGAAAGAAAAGAAGAAATTCCTGAGTAAAGGAAGGATTGGATACTTAGTTATCAATATCTTTCGATTTGAATTGACACTTTAGTGCAATGAGGAAACAACTTACTTACAGCGAGAGAATATCTTGCGATTTGAATTCCTAGATAAGCTTCGGTCGATGCCCCCCCCCCCCCCTCCCAACACATATCATACCTTCAGATTAAGATCGTTCCGCGAAAGTGTAACGAGCTCTTTTAGAGTTATGCGTTTACCTCGGTACTAATAGATGTGTTCAGAAGACTTCTCATAGTCTAATGATCGTTACACCTACGTAGGTGACTCAAGTACTTCTCAATAGCACTTCTCACATGAGTCATTAAGGACCTAAGTCCAACCTGGTGTATGATTCATCAAGTGCGTCTCAAAAGCACCACCATAAAGGCTATGAATCATACAACGCCAGAAGAATAGAAGCTTTAGATCTAGTCAAGTCTCACTCTTGACCTAAGGACTTAAGCCCTATTCCCCTCGACGTAGCAATGACTAGTCTCCTAGCCAGCCCTTAGTAAAGGGATCAACAAGATTGTTTTCGGACTTCACATAGTCCAAAGCAATCACTCCATTGTCTTGGAGTTGTCTAACTGCAGCGTGCCTTATTCGAATGTGTCTCTTTTTTGAATTGTAGACACTATTCTTTGCAACACCAATAGCAGCCTGCGAGTCACAGTGCAGGGATACCGGTGTTAGTCGTCCGCCCCCATACTGGTATATCAGCTAAAAGGTTTCTCAACCATTCAGCCTCTTGTCCTGCCAACTCAAGAGTTATGAACTCAGATTCCATGGTAGAGCGTGCTATACAAGTCTGCTTAGAGGACTTCCACGATATAGCACCTCCACCCATGGTAAAGACATAACCACTAGTAGAACAGATCTCATCGTTACTGCAACCCGTTCGCATCACAATATCCCTCTAACACAAACAGAAATTTACTATAATGCAAACATAAGTCAACTGTTCCTTTTAGGTATTTTAGTAAACGACGAAGAGCATTCCAGTGTTCATTACTAGGGTTATGTGTATAACGACTCGATCTACTAACGCATAAGCAATATCCGGTCGAGTACAGTTCATTAAAAACATCACACTACCTAGGATTTTAGCATACTCTTCTTGGGAAACACTCTTGCCCAAGTTTTTACACAATGGTACACTAGGATCATATGGTGTTCTAGCAGGCACATCATCAAAGCAGTTAAACTTTCTCAACACTTTTTCAACATAATGAGATTGACTTAGATAGATTACATTGGGGTTTCGGATGACCTTAACTCCTAGGATAACATCAGCTACTCCTAAGTCCTTCATCTCAAATTGTGATGACAAAAAAATCTTTGGTTCTAATTATGACCTCCAAATTATTACCAAGTATTAACATGTCATCAACATATAGGCATATAATTACACAATCAGATCCCATCATTTTTTAATAAACACATGAATCAGAATTGTTAACCACATAGCCATTATTTATCAAAGTGTTGTTAAATTTCTCATACCACTGTTTAGGTGCTTGTTTCAGTCCATAAAGTGACTTGTTCAGTTTACACACTTTACTCTCTTGACCCTCAATCACAAAATCTTCAGGTTGAGTCATATAGATCTCTTCCCTTAGTTCACCATTCAAAAAAGCAGTTTTAACATCCATCTGATGTATAACAAGGTTATGAATAGCAGCTAAGGCGACAAGAGTCCTAATAGTTGAAATTTTGGTCACAGGAGAGTAAGTATCAAAATAATCAATACCCTTCTTTTGTGTAAAGCCTCTAACTACAAGTCTAGCTTTGAACCTCTCTATTGTACCGTCAGGTCTCATTTTCTTTTTAAAGATCCATTTACACGTAATGGGTTTACTACCTTTAGGTAAATCAGTCAACTCCCAAGTCTGATTTGACACAATAGAGTCAAATTCACTTTTAATAGCATCTTTCCAAAAATTAGCATCAATGGATTTCATTGCCTCACTATAGGTTTTTAGGTCATCTTCTATTAAAAAAGCTGAAACAAACTCATCACTAGCACAAATAGTGTATCCAAGTTCAGACAACATAGTTGTATCATAATCATCACCAAAGTTCTTTGGGCATCTAGGTCTTGTACTTCTTCTAGGTTCAACAGGAACATCAATAGAAGTTCTACTACTACTAGCATGTGAAGACAAATCATGAGATGCAACAGATAAACTAGGAGATGGTACAACGGTTTTCTGAAAGGGAAAAACATGCTCAAAGAATTCGGCATCTCTAGCCTCAGATATAGAACGGTCACTCAAAGACATAAATCTATAAGCAGAGCTATTTTGAGCATAACCTATAAACACACAATCATAGGTCTTAGGTCCAACGGTAGGTCTCCTAAAATCAGGTAAACCCACTTTAGCTAAACACCCCCATACCCTAAGGAAGCTCAGGTTAGGAGGATAGCCCTTCCAAATCTCGTAGGGTGTCTTGTCAATTTTCTTATGAGGTACACGGTTTAGAATGTGACAAGCTGAAAGAATTGCTTCCCCCCACATATCGTCAGATAGGCCAGAACTTAAAAGCATAGCATTCATCATTTCTTTTAAGGTTCTATTTTTACGTTCAGCTACACCATTGGATTGGGGTAATTAAGGTGGAGTAGTCTCATGTATTAAACCGTTTGCAACACAAAAGTCGGCTAGATAACTGGATTTATACTCACCACCTCTATCAGACCTTACCCTTTTAATTTTTCTGTCAAGTTGGTTCTCAACTTCATTTTTAAAGTTTATAAAAGATTGTTCAGCTTCATCTTTAGTCTTAAGCAAATAGACACGGGTGTATCTAGAACAGTCATCTATAAACGTAACATAATAATTCTTGCCACCTCTACTTGCAACATTTTTAAAGTCAGCTAGGTCGGTGTGAATTAACTCAAGAAGACTCGTGTTCCTAGTAGTCACAGGTTTACTAGGCTTCTTTGTAAACTTAGCCTCAACACAGCTAGCACATTTAGAGAATTCTTGACTCGTCAAACTCGGAATTAAGCTCATAGTTCTAAGTTTTTTTATGTAATCCACATTCACATGACCTAACCTACCATGCCAAACATCAATAGACTCGGTTGATATAAGCGAGAAGAAGATGCAATCTTACTAATAGCGTAATCGGTGTTTAATACAAAAAGACCCCCAGAAAGATAACCCTTGCCCACAAATTCCCCATTACGCGACATTACCACCTTGTCAGCCTCAAAAACAAGTTTCAAACCAGCTTTGTTTAACAAGGCACCAGACACAAGGTTTCGACGCAATGAGGGTACAAATAAAACATTACTGAGAGCAAGTGTTTTCCCCGAGGTGAGTTTGAGAAAGATCTTGCCTTTGTCTGTGATCTTTGCAGATGAAGAATTACCCATGTAGACGCATTCCCCATCAGCAACTTCCTCGAACTCAGCAAATAAACCCCTATCAGCACAGAGGTGTCTCGAAGCTCCAGATCAAGACCCATTCAAAGAACATTACCCACCGATTAGCTTCCACAACCACGGTACCGCAATAACATCATCGATCCAAAGAACATTGGCTTTGATTTCTTCTCAGAACATTGGTAGGCTTTGTGCCCAGGTTTTCCACAGACATAGCAGACAATCGGACCCTTAGCAGCTTTCTAAATCTTAGGAACCGGTTTAGTATGCTTCCCTGGACCATTCTTCTTAGCAGGACTCTGGTTCTTACCCTGACCAACCTTGGAATTACCCTTACTCTTATATTTCTCAGCATTAGACGTACCACCAGACTCAACCAGATTAGCTTTAACAAAGAAGAATAACGGCAGAATGGACAGTCACAGATTGACTAGCAGGAAGGTCTTTAAGGCGATTAGCCTCCTCGGTCCTCATATGCCCTATAAGTTCTTTAAGGGATAGGTCTTTCTTTTTGTGCTTAAGTTGGTTTCGGTAATCAGACCAGGAGGAAGGGAATTTCTCTAGCAGAACATTAGCTACAAAGATATCATCAAGTTTCATGCCTTCATTCACAACATCAACACATAAGTTTTCATAGACATGGACTTGATCCATGATAGGTTTCCCGTCAGCCATTTGAAATCCCAACCATTTTCCCACAACATACTTCTCTTTCCCCGCATCATCAGCCTCATACTTAGTTTCTAAAGACTCCCAATTAAACTTAGCAGACTTATTCAGAGCAAATAAGTCGAACAGGGTGTTTGTCATATTATTCAGAATATGCCACCTAGCAGTTTTGTTGTCCTTCACAAATTTTGCAATATCCTCTTCATTGGACTTAACATCTTTAGCAGCAGAAGGGGTCGTCTCAACATCAGTAGGGGTAATAGGTTTAGGCGGGTCATTAAATAAAACATAATCAATTTCTAACTGCTCAAAATACATCAATAATTTCTGGGACCAACGCTTATAATTGTGACCATCCAACGACTCTAGTTTCGCCAATTCAGGAACAATTTTCGAAATCATAGACATGGTTAAAGCAACTAAAAATAGTTTTCAAATTGTAGGAAAAATAATCGCAGTAACCAGAGGGAACAGAAATACCGTAACAGAGATGGTCAGCGAAATCAGAGAATAAAACCCGTAAGTAGTGCCGTGGTAGGAGCCACTGCCTTGAAAACTATTTCTCCGGTACGACCGTGGTGGCGATCAGCTAGCGCCGGTAGTTCCCCAAGGATAACACTACAATCTCCACGCAGTTCTGCCCACTCGGAACTGTGAGACTTGGAACGATATTAAAACAGTACCCAGAAACTTTAATATTGAGCAGAGAAGAGAAGGAGAGAAGAGAGTGTGGTTTTTTTGTATTTTAGAAGTGAAACAAGTTGCTCTATTTATAGTAAAAATAGAGCAACAGCACATCAAAACCGCTCCACAAAAGCAGCAGTCAAGACCGAGTTAGTGGGCAGATTAAGCTCCTTAATCGCAGGCACTAACAGTCTCATTGACTTACTAAATCAACACACACAACCATCAAACAGAATGTAGACAGCCCATTACACACAAGAGAAAAAAGGTAAAAGAGGGCCTTTGGCCCGCACCGTAGGTCCCAAACCCAAAGCCGAGCTCGAACTCGAGCCGGGCCGGCGCGCGCGCGTATGTTTGGACCCAAACCCACAAGCCCAAGACTTACAACAAAAGCCCCTTTGGTCCACTCACTTAACCAATAGAGAACAAGTTGATATATAAGCCAAGAGAGGAAGCAATATTCCACCGATGTGGGATGTCAAACAAACAAAAGGCAATTGTTGAAAGTTGCTTTAGCAAACCATCATTTCCAACAACTACTATGTATTTGTTATTGTCATTAACATTCTTGTGAAATTTTTATTAGCTCTTTATTTGCCCGTCATTTCTTCTTGTGTTTTGACGAAGTTTTGATTTTGTTTTATACTCCTTTTGTCTTAGCCATTTGTTTCCCTTTAATTATAATATTTCGGAAAAAAAGGTAAACAAATAATTGAGACGAAAAAAACATATAAATAAAGAGTCTTCACTATTCTGATATGGTTCTCAAGATGAGAACAACTCATGTTAATGGAAAAGGTAGGAAAGGAGTGTTGTCGGAGAAATAGAAAATTGATTGGGAAATAGTCTCCTCTCCAAATTTGTGTGCTTTCATTTTGCTACTGTTGTAACGGAGGCGTCCCGTTACCCAAACAGTTAATTGATAAGACGATAAGAATAATAAATAATGAATGTAAATAAAGTTGACACAAAGATTTACGTGGTTCACCAAGAAAAATAAGCGCTACGTCCACCCGCGAGGAGATCAAATTTCACTATAGTGGAGAAAATAGTACAAAGAAAAGAGACCCAGCACACACGCGCTCAATATGAGCCAAAAGTATACCCTATTCTACCAACAAATATAGTAGTCTCAAAGGAACAAAAGAGACTACCCCAATAAGACGAAGGACACATAATCTTGAGGCCTACCAAGATCTGAACAAACTCCTCCGATCTTCAAAGACAGACGAACAACAATAATAGAGTAGGAACAAACCGAGTTTGTCTTCTTGAAGGAACCTCACAAATCGACCCTCTTTATTTGTCTTCTCAAACTCTCTCTTAATTAACCTAGAATAAAAAGGTGTCTTTATATATTTATTCCACCCGACATAAAATATCTAGACTAATAAGAAATAAAGTAATAGGAAATTATTAAATAATTTCCTAATCCACCGAAAACTCACGCACGAAACTCACGCACAAAACAATTAGGAAATCTCTAGTGGGACCCACACCCACTAAGTTTCCAATGCTAAATTGCTAAGTATGCAGCTACTCATGCGACCTGTAGACCAATATGTAATACTCGCGCATATTGTGGCTACTTCTGTTTCCTAGTCTTCGTTTTTAGTTCTTACCTTAATTTAGACCGTTTTCAACACAAATTCAAGGCATAAATTCCTAACAGCTACCCATACAAATTTACCCGTTTTTTGAATTTACACATTTGTCTTATTCCTTTCTCAATTAATCGCTAATAAAAGATAGAAAAATAATAATGATAAAAACTTGGTGTTGGATGCCACTAACTACCCGAGTCTGAATTTGAACACGAGATCTATATGTTATTCACTCATGCTAAGTCAAGTAAGGGCCATTATAGATCCGGTATATACATTAAACTTTTTTTTTTTTTTGATATTTCAAACCAACACAACACACCATGAAAAGCGTTAAGAGCATTTTAGGAAAAGAAAATGACTAAATGATAGTAATGGTTCCATTGTGTCAAAGATGTATCAACTAAAATTATATTTGTACGTGTATTAGTAGTAGTTATAGGGTCATTAATGGATATTGACAAAGTCTTAATAGTCACAAGACGAATGGTGCAGAGTACGTAATCGAACGCCGTCTTACGATAGTGAGGTGAAATGTTATTTAGAATTATAAAAGATCAGTATCAAAGAATTTATGGAGTATAACATAAAAGGGATGTAATCTAAACTAATTATTCTCTCCGTTTGGGTCAATTGTTGTCCTTCGATTTTAGCATAAACATCAAGGGAAGAGAAGTGGTCAATTACTAAATGACAAGTGGAACAAATTGAGTGTAAATGATCAAATTGTTCATCAAGTTTATTCTTAAAATAGAAAGGACAACAACTCACTGAGACAGCCCAATATAAAAAAGGACGACAAATGACCGGGGAGTACTTTGTAAAATGTAAGAGCATAAAAAAAAATTAAGTTTCAAGCGGACACCAATGAAATATGGTATAAATATCAAATGTAGATAAATAAAAGATAAGTTTCGGTTGGAATTTGGAATATAAATCTCTATTCTAAAAGCTATTACACAAATTGTTCTATAAGACCAATATTTAGGTAAGACTAACCCAATAGCATAAGGCCCAACAAAATTACTTAATAAAAATATGAAATAATACTTTTATTTTAATAACCTAATATTTTAAATTAATAACTTACATATTTAAATATGTTAGTTTTCATTATAAAGTATAAAGTTATCAAAATAAAATAAAAAACTTAATATATCAATGTTTTTGTTTGGGCTTTTATCCTATTGAACCAGTCCTATGCTATAGGACGGTCCTATAGGAGAGTTGTTGAAGCTATTAAATACCGTAAATCTTAAATAAAATATAAATAGGACGTATTTACTGCAAATTTTACCATGTTTCTTTTTTGTGTAGTTGGAATCATGCTTAACCTCTCAAAGCACCATTATACAAATATACAAAAAAATACACTAAAAATTATACTATCCTCTAAAATATCTCGAGAAGTTTTAAAGACATTTAAAATTAATAAACAAATAAAAGTTAGTTCCATAAAAGAGAAGGTGGCAAATTGAGTGCTTTTGCAAGCATTATGCTACACATGGGATAACATTATGCATAGTATAAGCTAATTCACCCTCATCAAATCGAATTTGTATTATGAATAATAATTATTCCCTAAACACTCATTGATCTATAAAATATATGGTGAATGCAATGTTAATAAAATAAAAAGAAAGTTTCGTCCATATTAAATAAAATTAATTAAAACTACACTACAATATGATTATATTAGGTCAAATAAATCGTCAAGTAAACAACTTATGCATGTAACTAATGACGGGGTAGGAGGACAAAGAATGTGTAAAACTGATTTCTTCTGTTTCTAATTTACCCTTTTCAGTTTTCGCTATTACGTATTAGCTCACAAAAAAAAATTGATCAATGTCGTATTCTTTGTTTATTTGAATTCTAATTCTGTCATTTACACGAAAAGCTATAGAAGCATGCAATTTTTCCCCTATGTTAAAGGAAACCAAAAACTGTTAGTTATATAAATTAGTATATATAAAAACTTACTTTTAAAGTCATGAATAACATATGTTGACATTGTCTTACCTTTCTCACTTACCCGAATTTATATACGCTGCAAAATTAAGGTCAACAACATGATCAATACTTAGAAGCCACTGCTAAGATATAACCCGGGCAACGCCCGGTAGGGGAGAGTATGGATCAGATATCGGATCCGAAACCGATTTCGGATCGGATATCCGTATACGAAACACACAAATTTTATTATCCGATATCTGATTCGAAACATTCGGATATCCGATTTTTAGTATCCGGAAATTTCGGATCAGTATCCAAATATCCGTTACCTATCCGAAAAAATCAATTTCAGATTTCAAAAATATAATTTTCATTTTTTAATATCCAAAACAAACTTAATATCCAAAAAAATGATAAACAAGGGTTTACAAGGCGACGAGTTACATAACTAGTCTGCTGAAAACGAATTTAATATTCAAATATACGTTTCCTCATGCTCATCCTCCTCATTAACACTTTATGTAACCCAGAAACAATTTCCCCCAAAATCAACGATGAACAAGGGCGGCGAGTTACATAACAAGTCTGTTGAAACCACTGAGTCACTCCCTCACGAATGGAAGAACCGATCTTATCAACAAAGCCGCCGAAACCAGCGAAAGAAGGAAAATAAAAATGAGATCTGAATTTTAATATACGAAAGAAGGAAAATAAAAATGAAAAAAATATACAAATTAGATCGCAATTAAATCTGCCTTGTGGCGGCGTCGATGGTGGTTGTTGCGTCGTCGGCAGTGCTGCTGGTGGTGAGAGGGTGATGAGGTGGACGAGTGAGTGAGGGCGGCGGCAACAGTGGGTAGGGAGATCGGATTTTGTGGTGATAGTGGTGGTATGAGGGAAGGAGATCGGTGATAGTGGTGGTAGGAGGACGACGAAGGATGAGTTATGGTGATTGACTGATTGGTGGTCAAAAGAGAGTATAGGGAGATAAGAGAGAGTTTGGCAGGGAGATAAGAGAGACAAGGACGGAAGTTGCAAATGAATTGAAATGAGTAAGATTAGGGTTTGGTAGAGTACGTCTTGCTTATATATATATATATATATATATATATATATATATATATATATATATATATATATATATATATATATATATATATATATATATATATATATATAGAAATAGGATCTCGTATTTAACCTATCTTTCGGTGCGAACTTACTTAACCGACCAAAAAACTAAAACTAATAATACACTCCCGTCATTTTTTGAGATCTAATCCCTTTCCACTCAACCTTTTCTCTACCCCTCACATTCAAGCACCATCGTCACATCTACTTCCACTTCACCCTCATTGGCCACGATGCCGCTGCTCCGACACTGGCGTCGCCGCCAATGCACGACGCAACCACCTTACGTCGTTATTTCTCCGACGTCGATCATTCCTTTGACTGAATACCTTGTCTTTCCACTTCCCCAAACACCATTCCTCCGACCACCACTTCCTTTCTCCGGCGACTCACATCATTCTACTCCCGCCGTCTAATTCCGTCTTTCCTGCGCGTCTCCTTCTCTGGCGAGTTACTTATTTCAAACAATATTTTTGAAATTATTCTTCATTTATTTAAATCTATGATTTAGATTTAAAAAAAAATATGAAAAATGCGTAAATCTCGGTGGTCACTGTGCTCGTTGAGGTGCGTCAATCTGGTCATGGTGGCTCGATGGTGTGAAATTGAGGGTGAATGTGGCTGTTTGTGATTGTGCGGTGGTTTGAATGATAGAAATTGATCTATGGAGGTACGAAACATAGCAATATGTAACCATATTTCAGCTGCAACATTGATGGCAATAAATTTTACTTGCTTGGCCTATTTTTCTATTTAGAAGTGCAGGTTAACAGTTTGTTTCAATTTCCGGTTCTATCTGATTGTGTTTTGGATAGTTTATGTGGGGTCAATTTTTGCCATACTGTGGTTGTTCTCCCTGTAATAGGTCGAGTTACGCTTGTGTGTGGTGGATTTTGGGTCCGGTGACGGTGGCGGCGGTGGGGCTAGTGGTGGTGGTGGTGGCGGCAGTGGTGGAGGTGGTGGAGACAACGGTGATGGTGGATAATCAAAATACCACCCTAGATACACTTTGTATTAATACTAGATACATTTGGTATTACTACTGGATACACATTTATCCACTAGTAATACCATGTGTATCAGTGTATCCAGCAGTAATACCATGTGTGGATAAAGACTAGTCATCTCGGGTTTTAGCGCTTACACAAGCTCCTTGGTAGGGAGAAGACGGGAAGTGGAGAAAGCAATCCTTGAATGTACCAATGTACATATAGCTGCTTCGAGAATGTATAGTTACTACTTTGATTCATGTTATTCTCGTTATATGCAAGGGTGTTAAGGCGAGGAAAGTAGGAATTCTTGGTGGATGCTAGTTTGTATACTAGTTGTAACATATCTTATTCTATTTACTTCTAGTTTTAAAATTTATAAATTGTTCTTTTGACGAACACGACACTAATTTCCAATGCTTACTAGATACACTATTTAAGATGTTAGATACACATCTTTGGCACCCAAGATACACCCCGTTAAGCTATTAGATGCACTCCGTTAAGCTGCTAGATACACTTCTGTAAGTTGTTAGATACACGTCTCTAGCACCCCAGATACACTCCGTTAAGCTGCTATATACACTTCGTTAAGCTGCTAGATACACTTCGTTAAGGTGCTAAATACACTCTTTAAATTGCTAGATACATATCTCTCGCACTTAGATACACTTATTTAAGTTACTAGATACATACCTTTAGTTGGACAGATACACTTCTTTACGTAAATAGATACATACCCTTAGCTAGCTAGATACACATCTTTAAATTACTATATACATGCATTTAGATAGCTAGATACACTTTTTAATTAGCGGATCATCTAAAGGTAAAGAAATAATTTGAAATAAGAGAGTACATAGACATCGGAAAAACTAAAACATGATATTATGCCAAAAAAAAAATGCTCTCACAAAAGGAGCCATATTTCCACAAGAAAGCAAAAATCCATTAAACAACAACGTCCAAATTGGGAAGTATGTCATTGATCGGAAAATAGTATACCCAAGGTCAGATATTGTTTCATTTGTCTCATATTGCTCCCTAAATTCTTGAATTTGGCATGTAAAATGTGTGATTAATTTACTCACAACATTCAACTGTAACATTTGTATCATACTGCTTGCTCCATCCCTATGCTATCATGTTTCGTACTTCTTTCCCAACAATTCCTACTGTTTAACCCATTTTCAATTCCTGCTTAATATGCTGCCTGTGCGGATGTGCCCGATCATTTACAAAAGAGCTACTGCATTGTGGCAGCCTTTTGTGCCCGATAAAACAAAAAAAAAGTACTGAATTCAAAGGCTTAGAAACAAATTTCTTCATCACTCTAGAAATTAGTTGTTAAGCCCATTTCTTCAATACTAAACAACTGAATTCATAGATTACCCCTTTCTTTATGTTAAAATCAAGATTGCGCCGTCGACGATGATGAATTATACTCTAATTCCAAAATTTGAATGAGCAAGTCAACGCATCAAATAAGTGACCATCTTACATTCACTACTGCTTCTCCTCCATCACACCCGACCACTCGAATTCGATGCGCAATTCGACCAACTCTGTTGACCAGCCACAAGAGCAATGTCACTCAACTGAAAGACGAGCACTAGCAGCACAACAAACTCTAAATCCACCACACCACAATCCAGCAGCTCAAGACATGCCTGCCTCGCTACCATGATCACCCACTACCAGAGCAAACCACTATATAATCAGTAGGCGTAATTGACCCGAGTAACTCGACAAGACCACAGCGCCGACAGAAGCAACACCACCATCATGATACCAATCCAGCTAAATAAGGACCACGCCCTAACACCACCCTCGCTGATGACAACGCCGACAACCGTGGACAACGAAGTTGACTTTTCCGGCTCCTCATCTCACTTTTTCTCTTATATCTCGCCTCAAAATATTTCTCCTTGCCGTCATTCTTCACCTTTATCTCCATAAATGGTTCGATTATGCCGGTTATGTGGTTGACGATATTAGAATTTCAGTCGTCGGTGTGTGGTCGGCAACGATCGCCGGTGTCGGCAGCAGTTAAGGTAGGTGTGTGAGTGAGGTGGGTGGAGGGAGGATATAATACAGGGTAGATTTAGGAAACAAGGGGTTGGGATTGGGAATTTATTGTGCAGTTGTGGGCCTTTTATTTGACTCAATCTAATGGCTCCCATTAAGTTCGTACAGTTCGCACCGAACAATAGTTCGCACCTGACCCCGACCCTATATATATATATATATATATATATATATATATATATACTGATCCGTATCCGAAAGTTTCGGTTCGGATATCTGATCCAAACTGTTTTTCGGATCAGATATCCACTTTTTCGGATCAGATCCGGATCGGTTATCGGATCAGTTCGGATAATCGGTTTTTTTGCTCTGCCCTAACGCCCGGACATGAAATTTAGTTTAATTTTAAAGGGTTATGTGTTGTAAAAAAAAATTAGGTACAAAAACCCGTAATGTGACCAATTTATACATACACGGTCATGCTATGTTCTTATCTTAATACTCACAGTATAAATTTTAGCTTAATTGATAATTGCATGTGTACTATGTACACATTGGTCACACACAATATTTCGACCGTGTGTCAACTTTTGGCGTTCTTGTTTTTTTTTTTTTTTTGGAATAAGATATATATATATATATATATATATATATATATATATATATATATATATATATATATATATATATATATATATATAGTGTAAAGATCAAGTAAGTTCACGTCTTTACATTGGTCATGAAGTTCTCTTAGAAAAGCCAATGGATGAGGAAGATGGGTGGTGGAGATCAAAACACAAAAAGGTGATTAATTAGCCAAAAAAAACACTCTCTCTCACTACCTTAACTAATCCACCCTAATTATCACTAATTTCACTATATATAATTTATCATCACACCCATTTATCTCTCATCTCACACAATTCATTCACCTTCTCTATCAAAAAACCCAATAAAATCAAAAACCCAATAAATTCAAAACCTAAAAATTCAAAAAAAAATTCCCCCTCTTTTCCTCACCAACCCACCTCCTCACCCGACACCACCATACCCGACACCACCACCATCTGACACCACCACAACACCAGATCCCACGCACCACACACGCCTCCTTCTCCTCACACCAAAGACAACGGCCACCACCCGACTCCTTTTCTCTCTCCGACCAACACATATCATCTCCCCCACCCGACATCCACCAGCCCCACCACCTCCCTCCCCTTCTTCTCATTCCAGATCAGACGGCCACCAGTTCTCACGGCCACCCTACCACCACGGTACACCACGACCGCCACTCACACCCACTACCAGTACACCGAACGACCGCCACCCTCCTCTGCCGCCAACAACTCCACCACCACACAACCACATCAAATCCCGCACCAAACAAACAAACAAAAAAACGAGATCTTGACATTAGTTACATCATTTTGTCCTCGTGACTTTTCTGATGACTTTGTCTGTCTTTTTGTTTTTGCACTCTTTTGATTTGTTTGTTTTCCTTTGTAGTTTTCCTTTGTGTCAGATGTGTTTGTTTTCCTTTTGTGTCATACTTGTTTGTTTTTGTTTGTAGATGTTACACGCTTTTTGTTTTTCCTTTGTTAAGTTACACGTTTTTTATTCTTTTTTCCTTTTTTTTCATATTAAACAAAAATCAGATTTGGTGTTAATGTCGATAAAGTTTTTGATCTGATTTTTTCATTGTTTTAAGTTTTTGTTAAAACTACACTTTTTTCTGTTAAAATTATATTTTTTCTGCTAAAATTACACTTTTTGTTGTTGTTAGAATTACACTTTTCTTCATTAAAATTACACTTTTTTCTGTTAAAATTATACGTTTTTTTTGCTAGAATAATACTTTTTTTCTGTTAAAATTACACTTTTCTTCATTAAAATTACATTTTTTTTTCTGTTAAAATTATACTTTCTTTTGCTAGAATAACACTTTTTTCGGCTAAAATTACACTTTTTGTTGTTAGAATTACATTTTTTCTGTTAAAATTACACTTTTCTTCATTAAAATTACACTTTTTTACTTCAAAATTACACTTTTTTTTGCTAGAATAACACTTTTTTCAGATAAAATTACACTTTTTGTTGTTAGAATTACACTTTTTGGTGTTAGAATTACACTTTTTTTCTATTAGAATTACACTTACCTCTATTGGACTAATGTTACACTCTCAATGGACTTGGTCATATTCTCATATTCTCATTGGACTAATGTTACACTCTCAATGGACTAAAATTACATTCTCAGTGGACTGAAATTATACTTTTCTGGACTAAAATTACACTTTTCTCGACTAAAATTACATTCTCCTTGACTAAAAATAACAATCTCATTGGACTGAAATTACACTTATCTGGACTAAAATAACACTTTTTGTCATTAAAATAACACTCATAAAATGCTAAATTACAATAACTTGTGATAAAATTACAAAAATTCAAAATATTATTCGTTAAAATCACTCGGAAAAGATTGAAGTTAAACTTGTAAAACGCTAAATTCTCGAAAATATTCCTTAAAATTACACTTTTTGCTGTTAGAATTACACTCGTAAAATCCTAAAATGTCGAAAACTTGTCTCGAAAAAAAAATGAAAAAACCGAACCAGGAAAAATGTTAACAAAATTTTCACAAACTTTGAAGTATAAGACAAAAGGTGGTGTTAATTGTGTATGATAATGAATTAGTGAAAGTATTACTAAAACTAGAGAGAGAAGTAAATTAATTAGTGTTAAGTGTGTTTCTTGCTTTCAATCTCAACCTTCCACCATTCATGATCCAAGGGTTGTGGGAGGGACTTATGGACTCAAAATATATAAGGGACTTAGGAGAACTTTTCTCTCTCTCTCTCTCTCTCTCTCTCTCTCTCTCTCTCTATATATATATATATATATATATATATATATATATATATATATATATATATATATATATATATATTAATTTAAAATACGAAAATCGAGTTTATAATCGTTCCAATTTCACTGGATACCCTTCATACCATATTTGATCACTCCCTGCGACTAAGACCGAGTTCGCAAGCGCATGAGCAACTTTGTTCCCACTACGTCTAACGTGTAAACAATTAAAAGACTCAAAACTACAAGTTAAAGAGAAGATATCAGCAACGATCCTGCCAAAGGACGATCTTTCAACATGTTTCTTACTAATGTGGGAGAAGAGTTTTAAGTTATTCGTCTCAAGGATAATACGATTAGTTCCTCCATCGTGGGCCACCTCAAGACCAAACCGAGCAGCCAGTGCCTCCGTCACATCCACCTCAAAGTCGCCCTCCAACCTCTTACAAGCTGTCCGGTAAACACTTCCATCATGATTTCGAATGACAATACCAAGTCCCCGAAAACCGTCTGGATCAACAGCAGCATCAACATTAAGTTTTAAGAAGCCAGATTGAGGAGGTACCCAAAAATCACCACCAAGCCCCCAGAAGCATGATTGACATTCAGAATCTCATTCGCGTGAACAAACTCCCAATACTGTTATGTAGCTTTATTAGCTACCCCAAAAGGATCAGTCCTTTTTTGCTCGAAGCACCACGAGTTTCTAGCTCGCCAGATGCCCCAAGCCACAAAAGCTCGCACACCGTTCCTTTCTTTCTCATCATGGTTGAAGAGATCTCTAAACCAATCTTTAGCACTCGAACATTTTCTTACGCGAGTGTCAGTTCTTAAAGGAGATAAGGCCCAAACAACACTAGCTTCCTTGCAATCCAGCATCATATGTTCTACCGTTTCCTCCTCTTCACCACATCATATGTTCTATCATTTCCCACACCGTTCCTTTCTTTCTCATCATATCGTTTCCTCCGCTTTAAGGAGCACTTCTCTACCAGAACCCGAAAGGAATTTCTCCTTCCACCCTTTGATTTTTTTCGAGATTCGATCTTTTATATATGGACTGAAAAATCGCTTTCTTTGACCTCCCAACATAAGTCGGCAGTCCAAGGTAACGATCATGGGACTCAACAGCTTGTACCGCTAATCTCTCCTCGAGCTTTTGTTGTATTGTTACGCACAAGTTTCGGCTAAATGATACCTCGGATTTGTCCAAATTGATCTTTTGTCCAGATGCCATCTCATAAGTGTGAAGGATATCCATAATAATTTCAGCTTCCTGAGTAGAGGCTCTAGCAAATAACAAACTATCGTCGGCAAAAAATAAATGGGAAATAGGGGCAACAGAATTACATTTTTTTACTCCATGAAGAGATTTTCTTCTTTCAGCATCACGGAGTAAGGATGACAAACCTTCAGCACAAAAAAGGAATAAATAAGGGGAGATAGGGTCCCTTTGCCGAATACCCCGCTGTGGAATAAAAGTTGTAGAAGGAACCCCATTTAGAAGAATTGAGAAGGAAACTGTAGAGATACATCTGTATATTAACTACACAAATCGAGCAGAGAACCCCAATTTAATCATAATATCACGGATATAGACCCATTCAACACGATCGTATGCTTTACTCATATCGAGCTTTAGAGCCATGAAACCTTTTTCCCCTTTTTTCTTTTTTCGAAGATAATGAAAAATTTCATAAGCAACTAGAATATTATCCGTAATTAGTCGCCCCGGAACAAAAGCACTTTGTGACCAGTGTATAACGCTATCAAGTTGCGTACTTACAGTCCTTTTTTTTTTGGGGATCAAAACAATATGGGTTTTGTTCACACACCGCACATCACCATTACCGTTGAGAATATTTAAGGCAAATTCCACAACATTAGTTCCCACCACTGTCCAAAACTTTTCGTAAAAAAGAGCAGAAAAGCCATCAGGCCCTGGAGCCTTAGAAGGATGCATTTGCTTTAATGCTTGCCAGACCTCTTCCCCATTCCCCAGTGAAAGGAGATGATAGAATATTAACCATATCATCCGAACTGTGTCAGAACACTCGACTGTGTCAGAACTTGTTGTGACTCAATTTCTCCCGTAGATGCAAAAAGATCTTTGAAATAGTTATTAAACACCATTTGAATCTCCTCTTCAGTAATCCGTTTTACCCCTGCATTATCCAATACATATTTAATAGTGTTCCGCCTTTTTCGTTGATTTGCTTTAGCATGAAAGAAACTCGTATTTCTATCCCCTTCTTTTAACCAGACTTGTCTACTTCGTTGGGCCCAGTAAATTTCTTCTTTCCTTTCAAGATCTTCCATTTCATAAATTATTTTCATAGCTTGTAGAACTGTGGCTATCTGGGGCATCGCCTGAAGTTTCTCCATCTCTACCCTATTTGCGGCCATCATTTTTCTAAAGTCACCAAAACGTTTCCCATTCCAGCATCTCAAAGCGTTTTTGCAATTAACAATTTTATCCATCAAATTTACAACCCCCCCCCCCCCCCCCTTTCAACCATGCCTCATTAACCAATTTGCTGACATTGAGGTTCAGTCACCCACATCTTTTCAAAGCGAAATAACTTTGGCTTATGTTGTTGTCTTTTAACCTACATCATTTTCTCCGCTTGGATCACAATTGGTAAATGGTCAGATCGTCGTTTACTTCCGTGCAATACTGAGGTCAGTGGGAACAATTGTTTCCACTCGTCATTAGCAAAAAAACCGATCAAGTCGCTCTTGGATATTTTCTCCATCTTCCCTACCGTTGTTCCAGGTGAATTTGTACCCTTCAAAACCTAAGTCCTCAAGCTCTCCATTAATAGCAGCCTGACGAAAGCCCATCATTTCTCCGACATCTTTTGGTGATCCGTCCATCTTCTCATCAGAGTACAAAATATTGTTAAAATCCCAAAAACAAAGCCAAGGAAGAGAAGAGTAACCACGAAGAGCATTAATAAGGGACCAAGTCTTTGGTTTATTCTCCTCCTCAGGGTATCCGTAAACACCGGTTGCTCTCCAACTCGGCATTCCACACTCATAGACCTCAAAATCCATATGATTAGGACTTAAAGATTTCAACACAAAATCAACCGAGTCATCCGATAAAAAAGTCAGTCCACCCCGTCGCTTTCTACCCTCTCCTATACAACTTACAGCTAGAGAATTTTTTAGTTTAAACTTATCTTTAATTTTACGGTTTTTTCCCATGGTACCCTCGAACTTTATCGTATTACACATGGTACCCCTCGTTTTAAGTTTCTACATATGGTACCCATGTGTTTACCTTTTTCCTTCCTAAAATACCCTTTACCAAACTTCCGTCATCACTCCGTTACTTATTTGACCAATGACCCATTTTTTGTTATTTAATACACTAATCCCTCATATTATACACTAAACTAACTTTAATATTTAATTCCCAAAATCACCCATTATCATCAACTTCTTCCTCACTGCCGGCAGCACCACGCCGACGCCACCACCACATTGACGCCACCATGTCGACGTTGCCAAACCAGTCCACAACCCACCAGTGCCGTCTGTTTCCTCTTTCCCTCCCACCAATCCGTTAAACAAATAAAAGTAGCCACCATAAAAACCACCACCCTTATCAACCCTAAATCCCCAAATCAATTACAATCATCTTCAATCAACATTCATCAATGGTGAAGTGTGAGGTATCAGGACTTAATCGACTCCAAATCGCACTTCGCAAAGAATCCAACATTTCTTCCTTCAATCCCTCTGATCATCTCCCACCATCATCGTCACCGTCGACTCTTCAAGACGCCATTGGTGCCGTCTGATTATAAAGTTGATGTTTGCAATTAAGAGGGGTCTGATGACATCCTATTGTGTTTTTGGGGGAGGTGGAGGGATGATTATGATAGTGGGAGAAAAGTAAGAGGATGATGGTGGCTCGTATGGTGCTGGGTAGAACACAGGATGCGCGCATGACCTCTGCCGAAGCTCCGGTGTCGACAACGATTGGTGGCCGTCGGTAGAGCTGGTGGAGAAAGGGCGTTGTCGTTGGTGTGGGCAGTGGTGATCGAAGATTATGATGGTGGTGGGTGAAAGTGGAAGCTTTTTGGGATGATGATTGGAGAAGATGATGATTAATAAGGATTTTATGTATTATTAGTGTTTAAATAACAAAAATAAAGGGTCATTAGTTAGAGGACTAACGGAGTGATGACGGAAGTTTGGTAAAGGGTATTTTGGGAAAGAAAAAGGTAAACACAGGGATACCATGTGTAGAAACTTAAAATGAGGGGTACCATGTGTAATCTGCCAAAGTTCGAGGGTACCATGGGAAATATCCGTTAATTTTATCCCATTCAAAACTTTTTAACTTTGTTTCCGAAAGGAAAACAAAGTGGGGATTTTCCATAGATATTAAACTTTTAAGCGCATTAACTGCACGAGGGCTCCCCAACCCTCGACAGTTCCAACTAACACCAATCATAGCCCCTGGCGGGGTTGGTTTTCACCAACCTCCGCCATTTGCGTATCCAGATTAAATTCATTTGGTCAGATTGTCAAGCAAGCTCGTTTTTGGCAATCTTGGTCAAAATTACCTCCCTGCTCATTATCCCTTATTGTGACAGAATCTCTCGCATCCAGCTTTCGCTTAAATGTAGGTGTTGAACATACATTAGCCTCATTAATTTCATCATTCTCCTTCTTACTTGATACACCACCAAAACGTCTCCACGTACTTTCAGCCCTCTTATTACCAGTATTTGTAGTCTTCACACGAACTGATTGATCACCCTCATTTGATTGGTTCAAGCATTCCTTTAAAAGACTCTCCTGAACTCTCACACAACCTTCAGTTTCCAACGAACACCTTATGGATTTATCAGTGTTCCCATCATCTCCCGTGCTAGAAATAGAGTCTCCATGATTATTAGCTGCAACCAGTCTAAAATTCTTAGAAGGAGAAGTAGTTTCATCCTCCAAAGATTGTTGTTTACGCATTAAGCTAATTGGTCCTAAACTGACAAAACATTTTCTACCATCCTTAACCTCATTCTTTTGCAGTCCCTTCTTCAATTTATCCGCGAACAAACTCTCCTTAGCACCTTCAGCATCACGTCCATTTCACACTTTTGTGGCTGCTCCGCGTAGCCATGGTCCATAAGGATACACCACATTCTTATTATTAACATCTTTCAAGTAAGAGCATTCCACATCAACATGTCCAATTCTTCCACAAAAGTAGCAAAAATTCGGAAGGCGTTCATATTTGAAATCAACCCACTTTGAAGATTCATTCCCTACCCATATGTTTGTACCCCTAAGTAAGGGCTTATTAAGGTCAATTATCACTTTCACTCTCATAGTTGATTCCCAACCTAATGGATGTGAGTTATCAAGTTCCACAAATTGCCCAAATAAAGATCCAACTTCTCTTGCCAGACTAACCCCATGTTTGCTAAAAGGAACGTCATGAACTTGAACCCAGAACGGGGATGAGTCGAGGACGAGCTCAAAGGGTTGTTGAGAACCCTCGACCTCCTTTAACACCAGCAAATTACCATCAAATATCCAAGGACATCCATCTAGTACAAACTGGAAAGCAAATTGATTGTGTCCCATTGATTTGATAAAGAAACCATCTTTCAGTTGCCAAATAAGATTTAGGGGGTGTTTGGCCAAGCTTTCTAAGTGCTTTTCTAATTGTAAAAGTAGAAGTTGGGTCAAACACTATAATTTAGGGAGATAAAAACTACTTTTGAAAAGTCAGAAGTTAATAAAAAGCTATTGAAAGTAAGACCAAATTGACGCTTCGCCTACTTCTCCAAAAACTCTTGGGATTATAAAACTAAAAAACAAAAACAAAAAGAAGTAAGAGCCAAACACATCAATTTGTTAAAACTTTTTTACAAAAGTTAGGCCAAACAACCGCAACTTTTTCAAAAAGTAGTTTATGAAAAAACTCATTCTAGAAAGTAAAAGCTATTTCACATAAACTAGGCCAAACAGCACCTTAATGTACGCTTTAAACTTGTTAAATTAACAGCGGAATTAGATAGTAACTTACCTATTATAAGCAAAGCTACCTTGTGATCAGCCACTTGTTGCTCGTCATCTTCTATATTTTGTCCAATTGTGGTCTTCTCCTCCTCGCACAATTTGAGATTTTTCCACTTATCAGCATCCTCCATAATTGAGTTAAGATAGCTAATTATTGATTAAACAGAGAAAAAGAGAAGAAACGGGAGATTTTAATGGATGAATTATCAAATTTTCTGGGAATTTTATACTCTTTACTCAAAAGAGGGAAGAACCCTAACTTTACTAAGCCCTACACGTGAGAACACGGAGGGAACTCATGCGTTCTTGTTCTCTTAGCATCCACATTGTTCTTGTTGGTGTTTGTGTATCGCTAATAGCATGGGTATGGCATCATCATGTAGATGATTATATCTTTGGACAATCCACTTCATGATCAGGTGCCTTCTGTGTATTGTGAGCAAGGGAATTACAGGAATTTTAATGAATATTGGTTTCACATCAATTTTGCAGAGTTGCATTGAAGGTCTCAATTAGAGAAGCATAAGAATATAAGAATGATATTGAAATAATAGTGAATAAAAGTGTGAGCACAAACTCACCAGAAGAACTAAACTCACAAGATCCTGTTTCTAGATGGGATCTTGTGAGTTTTGTTTCTTATGGTGAGTTTGTGCCCATACTATTATTCTAGTGTTATTGTTTGTCTAATTTTCTCATCATGTTATCTTTTATTTTATTTTATTTTTTGTGTTACCACATGTTATTCAAGTTTGTTTGTTTTTTTTAGTCTATTATTCCAATGTTATTCTTCTTTTTTGTTCTTTTCTTTTTATTACCACGTGTTATTCTAATGTTATTTTTATGCTTTTTATATTTTATTTTATTTTGTGTGTCGTGCTAGGATCAGTCCCTGTTATTGTGTTGTTATTCCGATATTATTCTGGTGTTATTGCGATTAATATTAAGTCCGGACTTTTGATTTGGAGTCATCGTCATCACTAACATTCCAGCCATTAACATTTTAAGTGATCATCGTACATATATAATCGTAGTATTTAACCACTTAAGTAAAACAACATAGAAATAAAGATTAATATCTTAATGAAATCTAATTTACTTCATGACAATACACTTAATTAAGAGTAATTAGTTAGTTAATTAACGCCTCTGAATTCAGAACGTGAGTTAACCTGCTTCTCACTGAAATCCCACAGCTTTTTTGCCAATATCTCGTCTCTCGTAAACGCACTAGGCTCCAACTCATTATAATCCACAAAATATTTGCCTAAACACCTTTCATTTTTGGATTCAGAGCAACGAAGCATGCTGTTGCTGCACCCTGAGAACAGTAAATAAAAAAATCAGTATATTAGCATTGTATGCGATGCTAACTCATACATTGGCGAACAGCAAAATCGTTCAAAGACATCATGAATCTGGGAATCTGATTAATTTGCTTCAAAGACATCTACTGTGTGTTTCCTTTGAGGTCTGTACAATTTCGTCAGTTCTCGATTGTATGCCTTAGAGGTATTCTGTGAGAATACGTTGTTGGTAAGATCCTCCTTCCTGAGAGCAAACACAAAGAATAACTCAAGAAGCATCTTTGAAGTAGGTAAAACTGTAAGAGAATGACATACATGACACAGTTGTATGATCAGTGTTTATTTCTTACTGTTCGGATCAACACTCTTGTCTCGGTGGCCTGCTCTCCGATGCCACCAATTCAGGCCATCCACGAGCCCAGAGAGCCCAGAGCACCATATTCAGCCACGAATTACAGAATTAGTAGCTGCAGCGGCATCGACTAGAGTTCACTCGCCTAGTTGCGACCACCACTCAGACCTTGGTGAGCCCAGGCCGAGCACCACGCACCATTTGAGTTACAAATGATGAACCCGGAACCGAAACCCACATAATACTTACCAAATCGATTCTGATTACTCTTTCCGTCTCAAAAAATCATTTTTTTGTGATCAAAGTTGAACACACGATTTAACATTACATATACCGAACTTAAGCTATTAATCGACAAATTGAAATTAAATTTTACTGACGACAAACAATAGATCTCAAGAGAGTAACTTGGACCTTTAATTCTGAAGTTAGAATTAGCAACACATTGTTAATATGAAACAGGCCTAAGAGAGTTGGGCAACTAGTCATTGTCCCTTCTGAAGTTGGAATTAGTAACCAATTTAGGGGGTGTTTGGTTCACCCAATTTAGGTATGAGCCGGTATCAAACTATGAGGTATGGGTTTGGAATAAATCAAACCCATACCATGTGTTTGTTTGACAAAATTAAAGGTTTTATACCCATACCTCAAACCCATGAGGTATGAGTTTCTCATACCCAGGGAGGAGGGTGGGTATGAGATTGATACCCATGGTATCAAATTACAAATATTAAAAAGTGATAAAAACAATTGTAAAAAAATCATTTTATATATTTATTTGATTAAATTTTCTCTACATGATTTAATAGTATAAAAATTATTATTAAAAATATTTTTTGTTTAAAGAGTTTTTAGCTTTGATTGATTTCTAACCCCATACCCCCGAAATTGAACCAAACACAAGGTATGAGGTATCGGGTTCCAACCCGATACCACCTAGGTATGATTTCCGATTCCAAACTCATACCCACACGTGAACCAAACACCCCTTATTGAGGATAATAAATTAATAATCATCTTTATGGCCTAACCAACTTGAATTAAGTAATCATCTTGGCCAAAGACAAGTTTCAGATGAACCACTTGATCAAACCCAAAAACTAGTCAACTACCTACCACCGAGTCACCGATTCAACTGAACTATTAATAAATACATAAATAGCAACCTACCTATTGGACCAAGTTCTCCTCTCCTTGCATTTGAGCTTCGAAAATTTATTGAGAGCAAGAGCAGAAAAATGATGGTATTGATTGCGCAGCTATAATCTTAATTAATAAAAGAATCAAGATAGTTGTATTAGAAATCTTCAACATGGATTGCAGAATTTGTGGCCTAAAAAATGATGGTATTGATTTTGTGATTAATTCTTCGAAAGATAAGATCGAGCTAAGACGAACTATGGATTGCAGGATTTGTAGCCTAGAAAAAATAGACTAGAGGAAGAGGCAGAAGAGAGAGAGAGAGAGTTAGAAAGAGAGTACATTATCAGAATGAAGAAATCCGCATACACAAATTCATTCTCATTGAAGACGGACAATATCCGTCACAAGTTGAAGACAGATAGTACCCCTCTCACAATATATAAGTGCCATTATCCATGAGGTGCTCCATTTTCCCCACTTGCGCTTTATCGCGAGGAGAACACTATCCGTCTTGAACCATGACGGATAGTGTCGTCATGTTAAAGACGCTTTTGATCCGCATAATAGAGGGCTAGCACGAATTTTTAATATCTGGTTTTGTTTGATTTTTTATTCAATCTCAGTCATTTATTTTCTCGTATTCAATGGCTGAGATTTGTAAGCACAAACTCACCGTAAGAACCAAACTCACGAGATCCCGCATATATATATATATATATATATATATATATATATATATATATATATATATATATATATATATATATATGTAATTGGATCACATGAGTCACCCTATCTTCTTGAAGTCGTGAGTCCATTATAAATATCACACGTTATATTAAATAATATCACAAATTTACTGATGATCACACGTTATACTAAAGAATATCACAAATTTGGAAAAAAACTTTTTCAAAAAAAAAAAAAAATTGAAAAAAAAATCGTGATATTGTTTTGTAATACAATATCACACGTTATGCTAAACAATATCACACGTTATACTAAACAATATCACAGATTTCATGAAAAAATTGGACTCATTCTATTTTTCAGTTGAATTATTTTGAATGTTACGCCATATTCCGTACGACTTAGCAAACTCCAACCTGCAATCAAAAAACAAAACAATCTGGTAAAGATCAAGTAGCAGATACTTGTAGCTTACTTACCTTATTTGGCTAAATCATACGTTTTTATACTTACTCTGCCAGGTTCTTGATATCGATACAAAATCTTTTGGATCAAGTAGCAGATACTTGTAGCTTACTCTACAATGTTGAATTCGATTTAGAATCCACCAAGTTCCTAGTTCCTTTTCAAAATAATTCAACTGAAAAATAGAATGAGTCCAATTTATTCAAAAGATTCCAAAACACTACCAAACACCGTACTCATTCAGATATAATAAACTGAGATCAGAATTTTTGAAAAATAGAATGAGTCCAATTTTTGTTTTAGGAAGGCAATGACGGGTAGGAAACGGAATATGAACAGTCTTGTGTAAGTAAGGGATTCTTGCGTTCATGTTGCGCGGATAGGCTTATTGTTTGGTTTAAAAATTTACAAGTGATATTCTTGTGTGCAGCGTGTGATATATAAAGTGGACTCATGAGACTCAAAAATATAGGTGGACTCATAGGATCTTATATATATATATATATATATATATATATATATATATATATATATATATATATATATATATATATATATATATATATATAAGTCGGGATCCGGTGAGAACTACTAAATATTTGAGGATTGAGTAACGAATGAAATATCACGCGTTCTTCTAAACAATATCACTTTCTGATATTTAAAAAAAAACACACTGAGACTTGTTCAAAAATCATAACGCGCGACAAATTAATTTGACTCCACACTTTCTCTCTAAAACCTGAATCAAAAACAAAGGAAACGAGGGATTAGATTGGCGAATCACTCAAAATTACGAAGCAATAACGATCATTCTTCAATACAATTGCGTTTTGAAGCGTAATTGTGTACAATTTTTGCCTTAATGCTCTCAAATTTTTGAATTTAGGAATATTTTAGTGAAATAATTGTTAAAATCGAGTAATTATTCAATAAATGTAATATTATTGTTTTGAATCTGCGATATAATCAAAAACTAGGTATAATTATGGGAAATTGTTCAATTATTTTCGATTTTTGATTCGTTTTCCCTCCAATTAGGTATACAAATTATTGCTAAAATTTATTAATTTTCATATAATTGAACCAATTACTATCATCAATTGTAGTTATGGTTGTTAATTAGATGTTTTTTGTTCCAATCTCGAAAATTAGGGTTTAATATTGTTCAATTGTGAAATTTAGGGTTCAATATTATTTAATTGTGAAAGTTAAACAAAATTACTGAGTTTTGTTTAACGTTAACGAGAGTCTAGTTTTACAGGAGTGTAGTGCTCAACATATCTCACTTAATAGAGTTGTGTTTATATTTGTTTTAGTGTGTTATCACGTACGAAGTGTGGACCAAAAAAAATGAGAGTGAGATATGTGGTATCCCAATTGGTCTTTAGTTTGTCATACATCTATTCAATTCTTGCTATTGTTGATTGCGTTCTGTATGTAATGCTACATGAATTAGGGCAACTAAACTCTTTGGATTAACAACTTACCGGTTTTTGTAAATATTTCCAAAGTGTCAATTTTTTTGATTCACTAGAGATGGTGAATGCTCAATTTTGGAAGTGTAGGTTGGACTTGGACCCTTGATTGATGTGTAGTCATTTTGTGTTTTCTTTGTTGAATTGTCCGATATCTATTAGACATCATGTTCGTTCGGATAAGCTAGAAGGAAAACTGAGTAAATGGGGAGTAGATTATCCGACTGAACTGGTTTCAAATGTGTGTTCTTTTCAAGCTTCCTAGTCTCTACCATCTGTGAGTATTTTTAAAAGGCTTTTGTTGTCATCATTTATTAAGTTTGAGGACTAGTGGACCATTTTTAATCCATCCACTTACAAAAGAAAATCGTAGCAATTACGAACTCGAAGCTAGTAGGGAAGAATTATTATATCTTCTTGGATGAATTATTTTTGTGGTGGTTGTGATCTGTGTAAGATGGGATGAACTTTTGATGTTTTTCAATGAGTGTATAACTTGCAACATTAAGAGCTAGCCTTGTAAGGACCATCCTACCCAAATTTCTGCCCCCTTTGAGAGTGTTTTGTAGTGTCGACTTAATATCTTTGGCTATATGAGATTATTGGCAGTTGGAAATTCACATATCTATTTTCTTACTTGCAGACTTGTGCATATGGGCTTTTTGGTTTTCAATGCCATCTTGGTGAGAAGTTTGTCTGTAGTTTCGTGGTGTGGGAAGTCAGTGTTTGGGAAGAAAGAAAATAGCAGGGCTCTAATGCTAGTTTGCAGTCATGTTGGTTGATCTGGTTGGTTAATCTGTTTGCTGAGCGCATTTGTGTCGTCAAATTCATCTATGTGAAATCATTAAGAAATACATATAAAAATCCCCTATGTAGCATCTCAACTTGCTGGTGCGTTATTAATGTAACGGGCTATAGGGATTGAAAATGGATGGTATGACACTTTAGAGGGGTTTAGCATTCCTCTTTTTTCAGTTGAAACATTAAAAGACTAAAAGTGAAAGTAGATTGCATTTATACTCGAACTTGAGCAATAAAAATGACTCCCTTTCTTGATCTAGTTCCCCTGTTTCCCTGTCTCGTTTATTTTCCCTTTCTTATTTATAAATCAATGCTACTCCTTACTCGAACTTGTGGTATTTTTTTGCTTATCAATATCAGGAAACCTCAGGTAGATTTGTTACTTGTATTTTACTTTTGTGATACTAGGAAACAATATCACACGTTATTAAAAACAATATCACACCTTATACAAAATAATATCACTATTTCACAAGTGCTTTAAACGACTCTCCAATTTTGTGGTACTGTGAAACAATATCAGAACCTTTAAAATAAAATACCACAAGTCCTTAGAAACAATATCACATTTTTGTTATTAATGTGTTGAACTTGCTACTGACATTATGTTTTCGTTCTTTGTTTTCTTTTTTTTTTCAGTTTTCTTCACTTGCGGATGTTGTTTAAGAGCTTGTGTGCATGCTTAAAAAGTCTATATTACATCATCAACTTAGCAAGATCGTCTTTTTTTACTCATTTTATTCACATATACAAATTCTTTTATGCTTAGATGTAATTACAAATGGCAACAATTTTGTATTCTTTCTCCATTTTTGGTTAACAATATCATAAAACCTCAGAATTAATAATATAGTGTTACCAAGGTTTGTCTTTTGTATTTTCCAATATCACACATTATTGTAAACAATAACACACTTCATTTGAAACAATATCACCGTTCTTCTGAAACAATATCATCACATCACGCTTAATTGTAGACAATACCCCTTGTGTGATACTATTATACAATATCACATGTACTTGTGAAAAATATTACTCTGCATACAAAATAATATCACGGTTAAAAGTATTTTAAAATGAGTCTCCAATTTTGTGCTACTGTGAAACAATATCACAACCAGGTAAATAAAATACCACAAGTCATTAGAAACAATGTCACACTGTATATAAAACAATATCACATTATATACAAAACAATATTGAAGTAAAAAAAGATTTTTAAATCCCTATCCAATTTTTTTATATGAGAAACAATATCACAACCATTAAAGTAAAATATCACATGATATTTGAAACAATATCACACTTTACCAAGATATATATCGAGCAAAAGAAATTGTTTAGCCATAACTACTCTTGTAATCTTGAGATACAATTTTCACCTACACCAGAAATAATTGATGATTGAGTAACGAATTAAATAAGTTCTAGCATCATTAGTTCATTACATCCATGTACTTCCAATTACAATTTTTTGTCCAACATATCTAGTTGTCATTATAATTGCTTCCTCTACCTTAGGTTCTTCCTGGAACTTAGGTTCATGCTTATTAGCCTTTAGTTTGAAGGTCTCAATGACTATATCATAATTCATAATGCTCATAAAACTTGTCAAAACCAGCTATCAAAGCTTCAATTTCCCTGATCTCGTCTTTAGCTTGAATAAACTTAAAATATGCTTCCATGTACTTTTTCCAACCAACCTTGGACTCTAAAACCTTCACCTCAGAAGAAAGTAGAACATGAACCTTCTTCAATTTAGCAAGTATCATTTCCAACTTCTTTGTCTCACACTCACAGTGTGTAAGTTCACGGCATGCTTCTATATATCTGCTTCTATAGACAGCACTTCTACCTTGGCTTTGTACAGCTAGTCAGATGCTTACTGATGCTTACTGCAAGGTTATGGCAGTTCTAGGTCCTGAAATAAATCGAAAAAGTTTTCATGTCTGCTCATTGTCATCAAAATCCACTCCATAATCCGTGACCAAATGAAAGAGACACCTATAAGTGCAACGGTCTTAAAAGGACCCCAACTGATATATTTTTTCTTCAAACATCTAATGATCCGACCTACTATAATTACTTCATGCGTGTGAATCAATATGCTAAAAACTTCCCCACATCTAGATGAGTCATATGTGCCATAAAAGTACTCATTGGTGATTATGAGTGAGTGTCTGGAGACATCATAAATTTGTAACTTCTTTAAACAGTCGCCCTAAACAGTCTAAAAAACGAATTTGAAGGCTATAAATCACTCACCAAAAGACTTTCCAGGGTCACGTTTAAACCTAGAAATGGAATACACAACTTCATCTATGCTCGTCATTATAGTCCTTTACCTAACTTTTCAGACAAGACACTCACATAATTAAATCAACTCAATTTATCACTTAATATACAAATTGGACAGAAAAGCTAGCTCAATTAACGCTAATCGAAAGCATATCTAAGCATCGAACTTTCTTGTTCAAACGGAAAACCTACACGCAGAAATAAAACATCACTATAAACCAAACAACAAAAAAATACGACAAATATCCACAATTGCTCAATACAATCAATACGATTTACTCAATCTATGATTAACTACCAACATATTGAAGAACTAGACAAGTTTCTGTAGTTGATAAAAGAAGTAAACACACAAACCCTAAAAAATTACACAGTACAATCAAAACATGTAAATCACTTGAAAAAATTAGGGAAAAACAAATGCAGTAAACAATCATTTGGATCAATTGAGTTTATTGATGAGATTTCAAAATCAATTACGAAAAATTCTACAAATGTCCACTAATTTGACATGAAATCACTGAGGCGTCACAATAGTTTGCAATCAAAACCTTATTACGAGTAATGCACAAACCCTAAAAATCAAAATTGAACGGCGAAAAAAGATTGAAATGGAGAAAAAGAACCTGACATGTCAGTTTTGAGTATGAAGAGAAGATTAATCATAAATCAGAGTACTACAGCAGGCGCATACAAGGATGCTTATAAATTCGTTATCGAAGATTGATTATGTTGCGCAAATCATACATGAATTCAATTTTTAATAGATCACCTCAAAGAGATTAAAATAAAAATTAAATTAATCATAACCCTAACATAATTATAGCATAATAACATATAAATTTGTAAGAAACTAAGCATTCAAAACTCGATCGACTCGGAAAAGATGATTATTAAAGAGGAAAAAATAGATAAAATACCTGACATCGCGTTCGGAAGACGAAGACAAACTTCGAGGATGATAATCGCACTAGAGGAAAACGCAAACAATAAGAACGAAAATGATGTCGAGATGAAGTAGGCGGAAAAATTGGAGGAAAATCAGAGCATTTGGCTGAAGAGATAGGTTAGAGAGAGAAATAGACTAAGAGCTAATGATGAAATAAATTAAACCTGTGATAGATGGACTTATATATTAAAAACCAAAATGACGGATTTGCCCTTAATTACGAGCGCAATAGATGGCCATTAGATCTCTTAGATCTGACGGCTAGTATTAATCCTCAATCCTCAAATATATGAGTCATACTTACATGATCTCATTCCTATATATATATATATATATATATATATATATATATATATATATATATATATATATATATATATATATATATATATATATATATATATATATATATATATATATATATATATATATATATATATATATAGATTTAGGATCCGGTGCATATGATCACTCGGTGCAAAAAGTGAGAACGTTCTTCAATTATAACTTTATAAAAGTATACTCCGTGAAACACAATACTAAGGCAACAATTTATTCTTTTAACCAAATACACACCTGTCATTCCCAATTATCACTCACCCCCGACTCCCTGAGTCCATGACCACCCAACCACCACTCATCATCGGCGACCACCAAGTTACGCCGACAACACATGAAATCACCAACAACAACAACACTTCAACCCACGACCACCACCACCTCTAAGTCGACATCGGCATCAACAACCGAAGCCGCCATTTTTTATTCAGGCTATGTCGACGTCTTAATGGGAGAACTCGTTGGCGATTTCTGGTTGAGTTTGGGTTTTTTTGCGGTGGGTTGTGTCGCACACCATCACCAGTATTATTTGATGTTTGTAAATTGTAACCACTATTTAAATGTATGTTTCCATTGAATCATTGATATACAAAATTAGCTAGTAGGTACATTAAAAATGGTGTAAGATGCGCTGTACTCCGGCAAGGTGGCCCGTGCTCAGGCGATATGGCCGGGTTGGGTGACAATGATGAGGTGGGAGGTTGAACCATTTGTGTCATGATTCTAACACTAAGGTAATTTTGCGAGCTTTGTTTAATTTGGAAGTTTTTTCTCCGGCATCGGCCCTGGTTGCCGGCTATGCACCCGTGGCGTCTGGTAAAACTGATCGATGACAACTAATATACACTAATTTTTTATGTACCTAACGACTAATGTTGTGTATCTAGCCATTAATTTAATGTACATTATCATAGATACAATTTGATTACGCCGCCTGCCCACCATGACACCGACAAGACAACATTCTCGTACTGCACATAAAATATATGGAATACTAAACAATGTGGTTCTAAAGTCTAAACTATGGAATTACTGAATACATTTAAGAGATGTTATTACCAATTATGAACAGGCAGGCTTTCCAACTTCCTGTTTTGCTTTTCAGGACAGGCTTCCCATTGACATCAACAGACCCATCTCGAGTATATAATTCACTGTCCTTAATCTTAAATCATGAACAAAATATTTATATTAGTATGTAATCAAGAGCAATGCAGATTGCAGACAGTGCAAACCAGTATAAAATCTTAGTTTAGGTCATTGCAGCACTATAGTTTGTTGCAGCCTAACATTGTAAGTTGCAGCCAATATCTCCTCAAAATACGGCAAACCTTTATAAACCGGCTGTGTTTTGGTGTCGCGATTTTGATTTAATACCCTGATGCATCCCATTATCAAGACCAAGAAATCCATAATTGATCTCCACCAAATAAATGAATTCATACATGATCAAATTATAATTACAGTCCCCGGCACAATTATCTCACCTCCTCCCCTTCGTTGATTTCCAGGCTGTTTCAATGCATCTACACTCGTTTATTTTGTATCCACTCACAATTTTAATGTATCTAACATAGATACACAAAATTAATTTCTAGGTACATAAAATTTGGGTTGAGATACATTAATATAGCAATCAGACACATTAATTTCATGTAGTGTAAATTGATTTTGTAGCCCAAAGTGATGATGGTTGGAAGGAGAAAGCAAAGGTGGTGTCGAAGACGATATGTTCGTCCAGTGGTGCACGAGGTGATTGAAGGTGATTCGAACTCGGAGTCGGGACGTGAGAGAGTGAGAATGAACAAATATAGTTGTGCGGCGTCGCGGATGCTCGCCGGTGGTTCTGAGGCGTTCTTTGGTGATTATCGTCAATCAGCGGCGATAGGCGATGGGTGATGGTAGATGGGGATACAGACCGGGGGTGTGTTGAGTGGAGACTAGACGGGAAACCTAGTAAGGGAGGGGTGTGGTAGTTATCGTCGGCGACTTTCCGTCAGTCGTTTACCAAATTGATTAGGGTACATACGGTCAGGGATAGTCGCTGGAGTTGCGTCAAGCCGTCAACACCGGCAATTTTATCTGGTTGTTCATCGGTGTTCTTTGGTCATCGTCGCCGTGACGGTAGGTGATGATTAATGACGTATTGATGGGGGCGATTAAGGGTGGTTACGGATTATGGGGTTATGGTGAAAATGCGGTGGAGGCTGTCAGTATGGGTGTCAGTAGCGGCTGTTATGGTGGGTGTTAGTGGAGGCTACCGGAGTTGCTTTGTGATAGGTGAAGTAGCAGATGGTGATGGTGTTAGTATATGGCCGACTTACCGTTAACAATGGTGAACTAACGAAGGAAGTAGGGGGAAGGAGCTTATGGTTTCTTTGGTTTTAATTGAAAATTGGATTTAATTGAAACAATCTCAGCCGCAAAATTACTCTAATCTAAGGGGGGTGACGGTTGTTCTCACTTTTTTGCACCGAATGTTCGTTCTCACCGATCCCTCTCTCTCTCTCTCTCTCTCTCTCTCTATATATATATATATATATATATATATATATATATATATATATATATATATATATATATATATATAGAGCGATTCTTATAAGGCCCTTACATCCATTGAGTCCCTAAGTCCTTATATGGGCCTTTGGATGGAAGGGATGGAGGGATGAGATTACATCTCAATGGATGGCCATAAATCTCCCTCCCTAATCTCCCTTCCTAATCCATGTACAACTCCATCCTAATTTGTATAACTCCATCATCCTTCTAATTCTCCCTTCTCACTTCCTCATAATTCACCCTCTCACTTCTCTCTCATTCACTCATTCTCTCTCATTTCCGTCTCATTCTCACAAAACAAAAACAAACCAAATCAACAAAAAAACCCCCAAAAAATACCCACTCCCTCTTCCACACCTCCGGCTGACCACCACCCAACCCGGCCACCACTTCCTTCCTCTCCTCTTTATCACCCACCACAACAACCTCACGACCACACCCTGCGACCACCCAACAACCACCGCCACACCTCTCCTCCTTCTACCCCCGCCACCTTCCTCCACCCCCACCACATCAGCAACAACAACCAACAACAACAACAACCCGCCAACAACAACAACAACCAACAACAACAACAACCCGCTTCACAACCCGCTGCCATCCTCCTTCTCTTTTTTTTTTTTTTTTTAGATCTGGGGCGGAGGGTGACGGTTGTGCCCATTGTCGGATCTGGACGCGTCACCACCGAAAACCACCTCAAATTCCGCCGGCAGCCTCCTCTTCTTATTTCTTTTTTTTTGGTTGTTTGTTTTCGTGTGGTGGTGTTCGTGGGTTTGTTATCGTGTGCGGTGGTTGTTTGTTATCGTGTGGTGTTTGTTTCGGTTGATGGCAGTCGAGTCGTTTTCGTGTGTTTGGTGTTTGTGCATTTAAATTGGTGGTTGTTTCCTGTGTTTCCTGTGTTTGTTCATTTCATTCATTTTTTTTTGGTGTTTTTTCTTTGTTTTTTTTTGTTTTTGTACTGCGATTTTGTTTTTTTGTTCTTTGTTTTTTGTTTTATTTTTGTTTTTGTTCTTTGTTTTTTGTTTTGTTTTTGTTTTTTGTTTTTGTTTTTATTTTTTATTTTTTTATTTGGTTGTTATTGTTATTTCATTTTTTGGACTAAAGTTATACATCTTGTCTATTAAAGTTATACACTGCGTGCATTAGAGTTATACACACGCTATTTAAATTTGGTTTTTTTTTATTGTTATTTGGTTTATTTCAGATTTCGGGTTGGGTTGGGTTGTTGGTTTTTTGGTTTTATTATTGTTATTTGGTTTTTTGTTTTTGTTATTATGAGTTTTTTGGTTTTTGTTATTATTTAATTTTTTTTCTGATTTAATATTTGTTGATTAATTACGGTTTTTCATATTTATTTGGTTTTTATAAAAGTTATACTATTTACGACTAAAGTTATACACTTAAAACATTAAAGTTATACACTGGGTGCATTAAAGTTATACATCTTGTCTATTAAAGTTATACACTGCGTGCATTAAAGTTATACAATTTTGGACTAAAGTTATACAATTTTGGACTGAAGTTGTACTCTTATGGAATAAAGTTATACAATTTTGGAATAAAATTACACAAATTTGGACTGAAGTTATACAAATAAGGACTAAAGTTATACAAATAAGGACTAAAGTTATACAATTTTGGACTAAAGTTATACAAATTTGGACTACAATTATACAAAAAATGATTGAAGTTATACAAATAAGGACAAAAGTTATTCAAATAAGGACTAAAGTTATACAAAAATGGACTAAAGTTATACAAAAAAGGACTGAAATTATACAAAAATAGACCAAAGTTATACAAAAAAGGACTAAAGTTATACAAAAATTGGACTAAAGTCATACAACAATGGACTAAAGTTATACAAAAATTAACCAAAGTTATACAAAAATGAACCAAAGTTATACAAAAATGGACTAAAGTTATACAAAAAATTGAACTAAAGTTATACAAAAATGAACAAAAGTTATACAAAAATGAACCAAAGTTATACAAAAATAGACCAGAGTTATACAAAAATGCACCAAAGTTATACAAAAAATGGACTAAAGTTATACAAAAAATTGGACTAAAGTTATACAAAAATTGGACTAAACTTATACAAAAATGAACCAAAGTTATACAAAAATGAACCAAAGTTATACAAAAATTGACTAAAGTTATACAAAAAATTGGACTAAAGTTATACAAAAATGAACCAAAGTTATACAAAAATGAACCAAAGTTATACAAAAATAGACCAGAGTTATACAAAAATGCACCAAAGTTATACAAAAAATGGACTAAAGTTATACAAAAAATTGGACTAAAGTTATACAAAAATGAACCAAAGTTATACAAAAATGAACAAAAGTTATACAAAAATGGACTAAAGTTAGTCCATATTTGTATAACTTTAATCCATATTTGTATAACTTTAGTCTTTTTTTGTATAACTTTGGTCTATTTTTGTATAACTTTGGTTCATGTTTGTATAACTTTAGTCCATTTTTGTATAACTTTGGTTCATTTTTGTATAACTTTGGTCCATTTTTGTATAACTTTAGTCCTTATTTGTATAACTTTAGTCCTTATTTGTATAACTTTAGCCCATATTTGTATAACTTTAATCCATATTTGTATAACTTTGGTTCATTTTTGTATAACTTTGGTTCATTTTTGTATAACTTTAGTCCATTTTTGTATAACTTTAGTCCATTCTTTGTATAACTTTAGTCAATTTTTGTATAACTTCATACTTTTTTTGTATAACTTTAGTCCATTTTTGTATAACTTTAGTCAATTATAAGATTAAAATCAACAAATTATAAGAATTTTTATATGGCTAAGATTAAAACAACAAATTTTATGAAAAATATTTTAGTAGATCTTAGATGAAAAAAAAGTATCTCATAAAAAAAAACGAGATTTAAAACCCGAAATCTTAAAAAAAAAAGTATAACAAGAAGAGATTTGAGAAAATGAATAAAAAACGAGAAGTAACAAAATAAAAGAAAATAAAAGACAACAACAAAAAATGAATAGAAAAAACAACTCAAAACATGAAAATAAACACCAAACGAAAAAAAAAAAAATAATATATAAAAAAAAAAAACCGAGGCGAAAAAAAAAAAAAGGTGGCGGCGGTGCGGTGGTGTGGTGGCGGCGGTGGTGGGTGGTGAGTTGGTGTCGGGTGGGATAGTGGTGGGTGGTGGTGAATGAGGAAGAGAAGAATGAATGATTTATTTGGGTTTTTTGATTTAATTGGATTTTTTGGGTTTTTTGATTTAATTGGATTTTTTGGGTTTTATTTATTTATTTGGTTTTTGGGTTTTTTATTTATTTGGATTTTTTGGGGTTTTCTTTTTTGGGGTTTTAGAGAGAAGATGAGTTGTGTGATATGTGAGAAAAGTGGATGAGAGGAAAAGAAGTTATAGTGAATTAGTGATTAATTAGAAAGATTAGTGAAGGAGGAGAGAATAAGTGATATTAGTCCATAAACACACTTTTGGAGGTTGATCTTGGCCATTCATCTCCCTCCATCCAATGGCTCACAATAAGACTAGAGCTGATCATATGGCCCAGGCCCGCTAGCCCGACCCGGCCCAGCCCGATTTTTCTCCGGGCTTGGGCCTCGATTTTAGGCCCGAAAAGCCCATGGCCCGAAGCCCATGGCCCGATTCAATATAATAGGGCCGGGTTGATCCTTCCTCTATATATATATATATATATATATACTATATATAGAGAGAGAGAGAGAGAGAGAGAGAGAGAAAGAGAAATTGCATCCGGTGAGTCTAGGTATCTTAGGTGAGTCCGTCCCGCGATTCTCCACCATTAGATTTTTGATTGAATGAGCGGCTGAGATTAAATCTAGAGCCGAGTATATAACCTGCGTTATTAAGGAATTATATGGATAATCGCGCCTTCACTTTCTCTCTCTTCGTTCACTTTGTTCCTCTCTCTACGAAATTCTCTGTTTCCTTTCCTCGCTCTCACGTAAACAAAAATCCAGCAAATTCACGAATCAATTCCTATTCAACAATTCTTATTCAATAATTCAATCAACTTTTTGTCATATCGTTCAATTCAATCAACCTAATTTTGATTGACCGCGGTTTTCGAATTCTATCCGTTCATCCAATTGCTTTTTCCTTGTTTTTTCGCTTTTTGTTGCTAGTATGGATTCCGATTCTACAGAGCACATCATGCGCGCAAGTAATTTCATAAATCCTTTGCTTTTAAAGGTTTTTCGTTCTTCAATTTCATGTTTTCAGTGTTGTTAAATTGATGGCGCTTTGCAATTTCTTACGATGCTTTAAATTTTCTGCTATTAAGTTCCAGTTATCATTAAGAATCCGACATAGTGTGCAATTCTGTTATTTTATGTCGCGCTTACGATTTTACGCTCATTCGCACCAGATTTAGGTTTTGTTTTGTTCATATGCAATGTTTTGATTGAATTGATGTAGGTATACAAATTAATTGCATTTACTATTTCAATTTCTCATGCGAGCTTCTGTATTGTAACACATTAATTCGTCGACATCAGTTGAATCTTAGGTGAATCAATTTAGAAGGATTTAGATTATATGTGTTCAAAGTGTGTGTCAAAAAAATTTAGTTCTGACATAGTCATATTTAAACCTGGATTAGCTTTATTAAAAATTGGAGTAACTCTGCCGATTAAATCATCGTTCTTAAAAAATTTGACACCTGTTATGTAATATCATTACTATAACATTACAACTTGTAGTCAACACTGAACTTGATATAATTGTAAAAACGTGTTACTATATAATTGTGTAAGTAACAGTAACAACGTTATTGTAACATGACATTCTTTTGTAGTCCCGCTCGTCTATTCATATACATAATACTTCTCTTTTCCCTTTCATATTACAGAGTCCAGTATTGGCAATCCAGTCCTTTCTACGCCAATAGCACAACAACAGCCCAATGTTCAACCAAACAATCAGCTTGTTTTGTCTCATACACCTAATGGAAGCGAGAGGTGGATTCGTGTAGTTGAGAACAAGTTCAGACCTACAATTGGTACAATTTTCAGCTCAGTTGAGGTAGGAATTGAATTCTACGGGGTTTACGCACGCGCATGTGGTTTTACTCCCAGGAAGTACACTGTCCAAAAACTTCGAGGTGGCATGGTACACCAAAAATTTATAGTCTGCAATCGTCAAGGGTTTAGGGGAAATAAACAAAAACTGCGTCCCATTCCTGTCGATGAGCATAATAATGGTGACAGCTCTTCCACAGTTGAAACAGTTAAAGGCGTGTTAAAATCACAAGAATTGGCTGTAGAGCTTATGTTAGATTTGCTCTTCTTAATGGCCTTAGGGACCTGCTATGATTGACGACTTTTCTGAGTTCCATAACCATCATTTCACCTCTGTTTCTAATCGAGATCTCGAAAAGATTTCGAGATGCCTTGACATATTTCACAAATAGCTTATATTGGACAATTCTAAGTTGAACATCGGGGCTGCGAAGACTTTCAGACAGGTTAAGGAGCTTGTACATGGGTACAAAAATATAGGTGCTACATTGGTGGACTTTAAAAACTTTCAAAGAGCTATCAAGTGTTACATAGGGGAAAGAGACGTTGACCTTTTCCATGATAGTCTTGAAAAGCTCAAAGCCACCCAACCCCAGTTTTACTTTGCCTATGATGTTGACGCATCTAACTGTCTCACGAAGGTTATTTGGGCTGATTCCACATCAATTAGAAATTACTCATTCTTCGGGGATGCTGTCAGCTTTGACCCCACCTATGGCACAAACAAGTACGATATGGTTTTTACACCATTCACAAGTGTCAATCACCACAGAAAGTCGGTTTTTTTCGCTGCTTGTTTACTGTCACACGAAGATGAACTGTCATTCAAATGGGCCTTTCAGCATTTCTTGACTGCTATGGGTCAAAAGGAGCCCCAATTCCTTATCACGGATCAATGCCCTGGTATTAAAAAGGCCTTCCCCTCTGTCTTCAAGCAAGCTCGGCATCATTATTGCATGTGGCATATAACGCAAAAGATCACAGACAAAGTGGGTTCAGCACTTTGCAAAGACACCGACTTCCTTCATCGGTTCAACGCTGTCGTTTGGGACTCTGATTTGGAACCGTTTGAGTTTGAAAAAAAGTGGTAGCAACTTATTTCAGATTTTCAACTGGAAGATAACGAGTGGTTATCTACAATGTTCACTGACCGAAAACATTGGAATCCTGCCTACCATCGTGACCTTCCCATGGGGTGCATATTAAGAACAACACAGCGATCCGAGAGTGCAAATTCTTTTTTCAAGTGGTATGAGAATCACTTTGGTACACTGGTCGAATTTTGGATGAGGTAAACAACCATCTCTGTTTTCTTTGGTCACAATATCTCTGTACATAGATTAACTTACAGTAACACCATTACTGTATCATTGTTACATAATTCATATGTTGTTGTGCCATTGTCACATTATTACTAGGTTCCAAACTGCTATGGACCAGCAGCGCTACACACAAAGGTGTGATGATTATGACAGCGACCACTCATTACCTAACCTAGACACAAACCTACATTTAGAAAAACATGGTGCTATTGTATACACACATGATGTGTTTAAGATGTTCCAAGAGGAAGTAAAGGCTGCTATATCATGTGGTGTCGCTGACTTTGACAAGGAAGATAATCTGCGGATAATTTTTGTGGATGCTGAAGCAAACAGAACTTTCAAGGTGACATTCAACCTTTCAACCACAGATGCAGAATGTGCTTGCAAACTCTTCGAAAACTAGGGTTACTTTGTAGACATATTGTGTGGGTATACAAGGGCAAAGGAATTCGGCAGATACCAAGAAAGTACATTTTAGATTGATGGGCCAAGAACTCTTACGCAACTAACAGGTTAGATTCGAAAACTTTATTACGGACTCTGGCTTACTGTTTCACTTTGTGCCCTCACTCCAATAATTTGTTACAGTAATATTGTTACCATATAAAACAGTAACTTGCTATTCCATTATCAGGCTTGATCCCAATGGGAATGTCATGGAGGATTCAAATATGGCTCACTCCGATAACAGCCTTATGTGCAAGCTATGGGCAAAGTTCAGTGCAACAGTTGGAGTTCTCAAAACTTTACCTCCGGTTCACATGGACGAATTAGTATCCCTTCTAGTTGAGTTCCACGAGAAGTTATCTGTTACACCACTTACAAAAGATCAAGAAATGGAGATGCTCTTGGGCTGCAGCTCGTCGTCTAAAGTCATTATTCGGCCTCCGGTTAAAGCACACAACAAGGGAAGCGGAAAAAGATTAACGTCAGCAAAAATACAAGCCATTCAAAAGGCATCAAAGCTAAAGATACTATGTGCATACTGCAAGGAAAAAGTTGACCACGACAAGAGAACATGCCCTCTTCGGATAGCTGAAGAAGCATCTGCAAAAGCATCTAAAAAAAAGAAAGTAGTCTGATACTGTCATGCTGTTAAAATTACATGTCACACCAAGAAGTAGTAGCATACTGTGTTGCTTTGACACTAATATACCACAGCAAAAAGTAATCAATTTATGATGATGAAACAATGATTTTTCATTCAAGAATTGACATGGAAACTTAATATTTCAATTAGAGTTCGATGGTTTTATCCATCTAGTCACAGTGTTACTATATGTTTGATTATGAACGACCTTTGACTAAGGAAAAGAGTTTAGAGTTGGATTAGGCGGCTCCACGAAGCGGTGACGCCTAATCCAACCCTAAACCCTTTTCCGTCCCGTTTTAGAAGCGTTTTTCCCCTCTTTTAATCCCATCCACGACAGGGTATCACCCGTCCCTCCCTAGGTTTTAGTATTGGGCTTTTCCACTTCAAACAACCTTTGATTAAGGAAAAGGGTTTAGGGTTGGATTAGGCGGCTCCGCGAAGCGGTGACGCCTAATCCAACCCTAAACCCTTTTCCGCTCCGTTTTAGAATCGTCTTTCCCCTCTTTTAATGCCATTCATGTTTTAGAATCACAGTGTTACTATATGTTTGATTATGAACGATCTTTTCCGTCCCGTTTTAGAATCGTCTTTCCCCTCTTTTAGTCTCATCCACGACAGGGTATCACCCGTCCCTCCCTAGGTTTTAGTCTTGGGCTTTTGCACTATGAACGACCTTTGATTAAGAAAAAGGGCTTAGGGTTGGATTAGGCGGCTCCGTGAAGCGGTGACGCCTAATCCAACCTTAAACCCTTTTCCGCCCCGTTTTAGAAACGTCTTTCCCCTCTTTTAATCCCATCCACGACAGGGTATCACCCATCCCTCCCTAGCTTTTAGTCTTGAGCTTTTGCACTACGAACAACCTTTGACTAAGGAAAAGGGTTTAGGGTTGGATTAGGCGGCTCCGCGAAGAGGTGACGCCTAATCCAACCCTAAACCCTTTTCCGTCCCATTTTAGAATCGTCTTTCTCCTTTTTTAATGCCACTCATGTTTTAGAGTTGCAGTGTTACTATATGTTTGATTTTGAACAACCTTTGACTAAGGAAAAGGGTTTAGGGTTGGATTAGGAGGCTCCGCGAAGCGGTGACGCCTAATCCGAGCCTAAACCCTTTTCCGTCCCGTTTTAGAATCGTCTTTCACCTCTTTTAATGCCATTCATGTTTTAGAGTCACAATGTTACTAGATGTTTGATTATGAATGACCTTTGACTAAGGAAAAGGGTTTAGGGTTGGATTAGGCGGCTCCGCGAAGCGGTGACACCTAATCCAACCCTAAACCCTTTTCCGTCCCGTTTTAGAATCGTCTTTCACCTCTTTTAATGTCATTCATGTTTTAGAGTCACAATGTTACTATATGTTTGATTATGAACGACCTTTGACTAAGGAAAAGGGTTTAGGGTTGGATTAGGCGGCTCCGCGAAGCGGTGACACCTAATCCAACCCTAAACCCTTTTCTGTCCCGTTTTAGAATCGTCTTTCCCCTCTTTTAATGACATTCATGTTTTAGAGTCGCAGTATTACTATATGTTTGATTATGAACGACCTTTAACTAAGGAAAAGGGTTTAGGGCTGGAATAGGCGGCTGCGCGAAGCGGTGACGCCTAATCCAACCCTAAACCCTTTTCCGTCCCGTTTTAGAAGCGTCTTTCCGCTCTTTTAATGCTATTTATGTTTTAGAGTCACAGTGTTACTATATATTTGATTATACACGACCTTTTCCGACCTGTTCTCAAAGCATTATTCATGATTTCATGTTGCTAAACAATTGGTTTGTATTTAGTGTCACATTGTTACAGAAAGAGTGTTATGTTAGTATAAATTATAAACAGAATAAATTGTACAATTATTAAATTAGGATACGTTCATTCATGAAAAATATCTTCTTAGACAAAATGTCAAGTCAACAACTACTAACAAAACTAAATACTCCGCAAAAACTAACAGTATTTAATTTTAAAATAAACTGTAACAGCGTGTTGCTACAGTAACAACATGATGTTGTACTGTTAAGAATATATCGATTTTTTTAGCCCCTTCTAGGACGTTTGTTCCTGGAACCATGGAAGCTACTTTCACCCTCAAGCAACTCCTCCTTAAAACGCTTCCTGTAACCTCCCATCTCTTCAATTGCTTTCACAACTATAGGCCAATTTACCTTATTCAACAGGTGGATTTTGGCATATGCTTCCCTTAAAGCTGTTACACCAAGGAGAAATTGCCTGTCTAGATCAGCTTCAGTATATTTGTTCTTCTTGTTTTCTTCTAGTTGTCTCGCAATACATTTTTTTTTTCTCCAATCAGAAACTTGACATGCGCTTCAGCAATCTGCAAATCTTCTTCAAGCAATTGTGCACGTTTTTCTAATTCGAGAACTTTGGAATCATTTGCCACAACCTCTTCAAACAAGGAATCCCTATGCCTTGTTGTTTCATTAAGCTCATTCTATGTCTTTGCAAGTATCTTTTTAATTTCTTCCATCTTCTTCATTTCTTCCATTATTTTGACCATTAGTCTCCGTACCAGCGAAAACAAAATATATCAATAAATAAAACTTAAACTGTAACGGTGTTACTCTTTGTAATAATATTCCAGTAACGCAGGTACGATTAATAGAAAGCAAGGTATTACGATATTAAAATCGAAATACATTGACATTTTTAATAATAAATATTTGATAATTTTTTAGTGGATTTAATATTGCAAAACAACAACAAAATTAAAACAAAAAACCTTTTGTAACTAAGGCAAAGTTGCTGTGTTTTGGAATTGAGAAGTGCATATGTTGAATGGAAATGAGTGTATTTATAGACAACTAATAGGAAGTAGTTACATTTTTTAATTAACTGCTATATAATAAAATTATAATTTAATTTGGAATTGAGAAAGTTAAAAATAATTGTAAATTGATGTAACCCATGCTGGATGTTCCCCATGATTACCTGTCCCCCATGATTAAAGACCAGTAATAACTGATGCGGAGAGTGGAGAATTCGAAGCGTCACATTCTTTAACCGTCACATTGTTATAGTAACATGATTAATGATTTGTGGTTTCAAATAACGTCCAATAGCAGTTACAGTTTTGAATTTAAATTGGTTAAAAACAATTTTCAGAATTAATTAACTGCTATAAAAAAACTGTTACTTTATTTTTTGGAATTCAGAAAGTTAAAAACTTATTTGAGAAGTTAAAGTAAGTTTAAAAATTGATGTAACCCACGTTGCATGTTTCCCTTGATTAAGAGCAGTTACTTATTAATGATTTGTCAGTGTTACAGTTACTTATTAACGATTTGTCGTTTAAATTATTATCCAATAGCATTGTATTAAAACAATACTGAATTTGACAAGGTAAGATGTTACGTAATTAAGAAATTTCACTTCTAATTAGTCACTGATTAATATCATCGTTGAACATTACATAATAATAGGAATATTTGAAAATGCAACACCACTATGATACTGTTACAGTAACATTGTTTTACAGTAGACCTAAGTTAACATTACTTGTTATTTATTTTAAAACGAAGGACAGGCATTTCAATGTTGATTTTTTTTTGTTTCTCCTGAACCGGTTCTTCGTCATCTCCTTGTAACTCCTGAACGTTATCTGGTGCCTTTCCTTTGGCCTTTCTAAGGGCTTCTCTCCTTGCATATATGTCAGGCCAAAGAGTTTTCTTGGATTTGATGAAGATTTCCACAGCGTCCAGCAATTCAGTCCTTATTTTATTGATGTCTGCTAAGAGCAAAGATGCAGCGATTTGAGCACAACATGCCCGCTGATATAACTTATTGTGGTACCAAGACTTATACGGACGTCCCTCAAAGTTGGATACAACTATCATAACGAAACAGGCTGACTCTTCATATGTAGGAGCCCGACACTGCCATTCCCACTTCAAATTTACCAAAGGAAACTTGTCCATATTTTGTAGCCTCGGGTCACCCTTCGTCTCCAAGAAGTCACTCATGCAACCGGCCTGTCAGAAACAGAATATTCAAATTGACATATAGTAACACTGTTACTTTAATAATCTATTTGTAATGTTGATGACACTAATATGTAAAACAGAAAACTAAGGGTACTTACTGCTACTGATGCGACATTGTAAGTGTTCGAGTCCTCCCAGTTGTCATACGATTGATTGTCAATCACAATAATCTGCTGAAGGTTGAAGTCTGCTGAAGGTTGAAGTCAATACAAACAAAGAAGTAGTGATTATCGACCAAACAAGGTATAAAAATAAGTTGGGCATCAATTCTGCTATTAGCCTTGCTCGCATGGATGAAATTATCCCAAATCTCAAACAACTCAGTCTTTAAATTACCCTGTTCACTTTCCTCTTGCATCACATCCAATAGAGCATTCTGTATTTCAAAAAAAAAAAGAATTATACAGTAATAATGTTACAGTAACACAGTTACACTGGATTCTGTTCGAATGTTAGATTTGATTTGTAAAAGCATTATATCTGATTAAACAGAAGCAGACATTTTACACCGGTTGAACTAACCATGTGACCTAGTCCAAGGTGAAGTATTGTTGGGCCTTGTTGCTCTTTTGTTGTTCTCCACATGATTTAAGAGTAGAGACCAATATTCGAACACAATCCAGTTCGTGTGACTGTTTGGATGTAGTGAGAGTATATCTGCCCTTGTCAAGTTCCTTCTCTCTCCAAACACGGACAGGGTCTCACTGTTACAGCAAATTGAAGTCAGACTAGTCAAGAGCTTATACAGTAATAATGTTACAGTAACACAGTTACAGTAACAATGTCACACTTTACCTTTTATTGAAGTTGACATCATCAAGGAACCCATAATCAAGCACATTCCTTCTCAGATTATTTGTGGAGGACAATAGAGTCTGATTTTCTTTCATAAATTCAGAGACCAGGAACAAATCGGTGTCAGTAGGCGAATAACCTAAAGAACAACCCATTGCATCATCTGCGCGAAATTTTACTATTCTCGTCTCATCTTGATCAATTTCTTTAGGAGAATTCCCCTTTCTGGGATACTTGTAAGCAACAGACTTCTTTCTCACCACCTTCGTCTTTGCTTCTAATGACTGTTCCTCCTTTCTTTTTTCCTTTGCCTCCTTATTTTTTTGCTCTTCCTCCTTCCTTTTTTTCTCTTCCTCCTTTATTTTTTCAACTAGCTTTTCCTTCAACTGTTCCCTTTTTTCCCTGAATTCTGATATTCTTTTTAGGACCTCTATTCGTTCTTTGTTCAAGTCGCTTAGGACAAGCGTTGCACAAATTTCAGCACGGTACAAAATTCTTTTCTGTTGATCAATCAACCCACATTCAAATACACTTCCCGTGTCATGTGCAGCATCATGAAAACACCATAATCCACATTTTTTGCATTGCTCTGCCATCCAAACTTCATGTTCTTAAGTGGGTAATTCTGCACCTGAGATCCTTTTTCAACACCAATCTGCACCATCAATTTCCTCATGATATTTGCCCATATAAAAATGTAACATTGTTACTGTAATGGAAGTTAAAAGTATTACTATATATGAAAAGCTGATAATATATAAGTAGAGGAGACTTACTGCATTCCTTGCCATTTTTGCTTTTCGCGATCTGACATAAAACGGTTTATTGTCGAGGTAGTCAACCCTTTCCGCCAAAAAATTTATACAAGCACAGAAGAAGTGCATGTCCAGAATGAGCGGGATGAATATCTTCAATTAAGCAGATATAATTGTCAAACATATATATATATATATATATATATATATATATATATATATATATATATATATATATATATATATATATATATAGAGAGAGAGAGAGAGAGAGAGAGAGAGAGAGAGAGGAGTTCTAATGAGTCCAACATGTGCCATTGAGTCCATAAATCCCTTTAAGGGTCATTGGATGGACTCAATGGATGGTTGAGATGAATTTGATTAAAGGCCATTAAAAAGAAAAGGAAAAAATGTGGATGGTTTGATTGAGATGGGCGGTTGAGATTGAAAATTACCAAAAAAAAATTACCACTAATCAAATTTCTATATACTAATTAATTTTTCTTTCTCTCTCTAGCCCCTAATTAATCAGTTTTGAGTTTCAGATTTCAGAAGTGTAAATGTAATGTTGTATGAGTTTTACAAGTGTAAATGTGATGTTTTACGAGTGTAAATGTAACATTTTAAGAGTGTAAAATTTATTTTTTGTGACAGAAATTTTGAATTTATATAATTTTAACATTTTACAAGTGTAAATGTGATGTTTTATGAGTGTAAATGTAACATTTTAAGAGTGTAAATTTGATTTTTTGTGACGGAAATTTTGAATTTATATAATTTTAACATTTTACAAGTGTAAATGTGATGTTTTACGAGTGTAAATGTAACATTTTTATAGTGTAAATTTGATTTTTTGTGACGGAAATTTTGAATTTATATAATTTTAGCATTTTACAAGTGTAAATGTGATGTTTTACGAGTGTAAATGTAACATTTTTAGAGTGTAAATTTGATTTTTTGTGACGGAAATTTTGAATTTATATAATTTTAACATTTTACAAGTGTAAATGTGATGTTTTACGAGTGTAAATGTAACATTTTTAGAGTGTAAATTTGATTTTTTGTGACGGAAATTTTGAATTTATATAATTTTAACACTTTACAAGTGTAAATGTGATGTTTTACGAGTGTAAATGTAACATTTTAGGAGTGTAAATTTGATTTTTTGTGAAGGAAATTTTGAATTTATATAATTTTAACATTTTACAAGTGTAAATGTGATGTTTTACGAGTAAAACTTTTGTCCTTTACGAGTGTAACTTTAGTCCTTTATAAGTGTAATTTTGTCCTTTACGAGTAAAACTTTAGTCCGACTACCAAAAAACGCCACCATCATCGTCCTTCCCCACCAACTCATATCCACAAAAAATGTGAGTGCAAATTTATATAATTTTAACGAGTATAAATGTAAAGAAATAAGAGTGTAAATATAAAGAAATAAGAGTGTAAATTTAAATAAAACGAGTGTAAATGTGAGGAAATACAAGTGTAAATTTAAAGAATTATGAGTGTAAATATCCATATAAATTTTATTTTTTAGTCAAATCATATCAACCACCATGTAGTACAACTTTGGTAAAAAAAATACAAGTGTAAATGTAAAGAAATATGAGTGTAAATGATAAGAAATACGACTGTAAATGTTAAGAATTACAAACTGTAAATGTTAAGAAATATGAGTGTAAATTTAAAGAAATACGAGTGTAAATGTGAGGAGATACAAGTGTAAATTTAAGAGAAATACGAGTGTAAATGTGAGGAGATACAAGTGTAAATTTAAATAAAAACGAGTGTAAATGTGAGGAAATACAAGTGTAAATTTAAAGAATTAGGAGCGTAAATCTGACAAAAATGTATAGAATACGAATGTAAATCTGAAAATAAATATATTTATTAGATCTAATAATAAAAAACATGACAATATGATTATTTTTCAATAATCTACTATATATTTTTTTAGATCTAAGAATAAAATGTGGCAATTGTCTTTAAACACAAATAAGAAAAAAAAAGACAAAAAAACATAAAAAAAAAAGAAAAACGAGAAAGAGAGGAAAAAAACACACACAATACACGAGAAAGAGAGGAAAAAAAAAACACAAACAACACACACAATAAACGAGAAAGAGAGGGAAAAAAACACACACAATACAAAAAAAAACACACACAAACATAAAAAAAAGGAAAACACACAGAAAACGAGAAAGAGAGAAAAATGATCTTACAAAAACAAAACAACACAAAATACACAGCGAGAAAGAGGAGAGGATAGAGGCAGAAAAATGATCTTACAAAAACAAAACAACTCAAAATACACAAAATACATTCAGATCTGGATTTTTTTTTTTTAAAAAAAGTTGAAGGTGGTTGTTGATGGCAGCGAGAAAGAGGAGAGGATAGAGGCAGCGAGAAAGGAGGCCGGGAGTGCGGAGGTGCGTTGTGGGGGTGGGTGGGTGTGAATAGATCTAGTTTTTTTTTTTTTTTTGGTTGTGGGATGGTGGTGGTGATTCGTTGGTGGCGGTGGGCTCGGATCCGGTGAGGAGGGTGATGGCGACCCTGTGTAGGTGGTGTGTGCGCCTTGGGGTGAAGTGAGGTGGGTGTCGGTGGTGGGTGTTGTGGGGCAGCGGGGTGGTGGTGGTTGTGGGGCAGAAGGGGATGGGGGTGGTGGTGGGCGGGGTTTCGACAATGGTGGTGGTGGGGCAGTGGGGAGGCATGCATGGAGTGGTAGTGGGGCTGGGTGACGTGTGGAGGAGGTGAAACGGGAGAGGAAGAGGAGAGCAGTGGAGGAGGTGATGGTTGTTGTTGTCGGGTTGTGGTGGTCGGGTAGTGGGGTGGCTGTGGTGGTATCGTGAAGGGTGGCTATGGGTGTTGTTGGTGGCGCAGTAGTGGGTCGTGGGGTGGCTATGGCTGTGGTGGGTCGGGGGTATGTTGGGTGAAAGGTGGGTGGGTGAGTGAGGAAGAGAGGAGGGAAATATTTTTTGGGTTTTTTTGATTTATTTGGTTTTTAGAGAGAGGAGAGGATTGATATTTGTGTGATAGGAGAGAGAAGTGAGTGGAAAAAGAAGGTTTTTATAGTGAAATTAGGATTGGATTAGTGATGGTAGTGAGGGAATCTAAGGGGGTGTTTGGTTGGGGGTATGGAATGGATTGGAATGGATATCACTGATTCAAGTGTTTGGTTGACCACTTTTGGAATGGATTTAGAAACCCAAGGGTTTCTCAATCCACCTCAATCCCTTGGAATCCCATACTCTACTCCTCCCCCAAGTTTCTAAATCCAATCCCCCTGGATACAAAACCTAAAATTAAGAAAGAAAAAAAAAACCCAAATTGCTGTTGTTCTACTCTACGTAAGTCTTCATCTCCTACTTTCATAATATTTTTTTTTGCTTTTATAAAAAATTTGATTGTGATTGTTCATAGGTATACATAATTCGTTGCAATAATACATGTGTCTATTGCTTTAAACAATATTTACGGGTTGTATGACGACTCGTATGACAATTGCATTAAAAAATTGTGTTGTTGTATAAGTAATTTTGAAATATGCACATGATTGAATTATTTTCGCAAGATTGAATAGTAGAGTTCATTGTCTATGGCCAGTTACATTCCGTCTGTTGATTGAATTACAATCCATTACAAAATTGAACCAAACAAGTGTTAAAAGGTATGGGGTTCTAACTCCATTCCACTGTGGATTCTCATCCCAATCCATTCCATTCCCACACTTTGAACCAAACAGCCCCTAATTAATTAGCATCAATCCCTTCATTTTAGCCTTAATCCCTTGTTTTTCCTCTTCAATCTCAACCCTCCATCCCATCTTTTTAAGGGCTCTAAATGGGACTTATGGACTCAATGAAAAAGGATGGACTCACTTGATCCTTCTTCTATATATATATATATATATATATATATATATATATATATATATATATATATATATATATATATATATATATATATATATATATATATATATATATATATATATATATATATATATATATATATATATACACATATACACACACACACACTCTACTTATAGAACAATAAAAAATAACAGTAATGTTGTTACCATATCACAATCAAAATTAAGTGGATTCTTGCAGTATTTGACCCAACATTTGAAGGTCTGCACAACTTCAGCTTCAAAATCTCTCTTAGGATCGGGTTTTGGAAGAAGCAAACCTTCTAATGCCCCCTACAAAAACAAATATGAACATATCAGTCAATAACAATAGCGCATAACAATAGACAAAAAGATATTAATAAACATTTATTTTTTATAATAAACATACAGATTGAGCTACTCCCATGAATATTCTTGATGGTGTATCACTTGCTACCTTTTGGAAGATAAGGTCATTGAGCAACATTGCCCAACATTCAATCACCATTGTATAAATAAGCTCACCAAGAACCAATGAAACTAAATTTTCCCTAGGAATGAAGTGATTCTTCCCATACGAGACCAACTTTTCCCTGTTGGACAACGAGAAGTTTGTGTCAGAATACCATTTTTTAGAGTAATGATGTTTATCAGAATAACAGATTTAAGGTACTACAAGAATAAGTGTTAAAGAAACCATATGTCCATAACAAGTCAAAAACAAAAAGAGTACTTACGAATCTCGGAGGTCCTCATCATCGTCAAGGAACCAATAGTCAATTGTTTCTTTCCTACGTTCAAGAACAGGCACCATTAACTGCTCATATTTTATCATAGTCTCGGACACAAGTGTTAGATTCGGAGCTGGTAGCCACAATCCATTGTGCAGCCGTAGCAAGGATCCATCACGCGCATCCACTCTTCAGTTGTTTCAGAATGTAACAAATACTGGTCGCCTATTTCTTCATCATAATTTTCATAAAGAACCTCATTGCTACAATCGTCGACATGGTCATCTGAACTGCCGTCATCCACAATATCAACTTCTTCATCATTGGCATCTTCTCCTACCTGACTACTTGGTTCTTCTTCCCCAACTGACTCATTATCGCCCTCGCTTGTTTTTCCTTCACCACTTTCATCATTCCGAGGGCCCTCTTCACTACCATTTCCTTCATCCTTGTTACTGTTATCTTCGTTTTTATCACCAGGACTGTCTTCATTGTTATCACCACCATTTTCTTCATCTGGTTTTTCATTGCTATCACCCTCCTCTTCATCCTCATCATTATCTTCCTCTTCATCTTTCTTGCCCGTTTGTTCTTCACCATCCTCTTCATCCTTATCACCAGATGATTTTTCATCTGCCTCACTGCCTGGTTTATCATCATGCTGCCCTGATGCATCTTCATCCTCATCAGTGTCACAAGTAATTGAATAAAGGTCATGCATAATTCAAGTATTTAAAGAAGTAACAATAGTACAATAATATTGTTACTCTATTACCTTCACCAGATCCATCTTCATCTACCTCACTGGTTGGTTTGTCATCATCCTGCCCTGATGCATCATCATCAACATTTTCATTGTCATCTGTGCAACAAGTAATTGAATGTATATTACTAATAGCTTTACTTGGATGTTTCTCTTAAAACTGTGTTACGGTAAGAAATATGCAGTAACACTGTTTCTTCAGTAATACCATTACAGAAATAATAACACTTTATTACCTTCAGCAGATACTTCATCATCTGCCTCACTTATTGGGTTGTCATCACCCTTGCCTGATTTATCATTATCAGCCTCTTCCTTTTCATCTGTATCACAATTAATTAAATATTAATTAAACAAATTCTAAAAAGAAAATTGCAAATTAGCTTCACTTTGTTGTTTATGTTAAAACAATGTTACTGTAAGAAATGTGATGTAACTCTGTTTGGTCAAGTAATATAACTACAGTAATAATATTACTCTATTACCTTCAGCAGATCCTTCATCATCTGCCTCACTTGTCGGGTTGTCATCACCCTTGCCAGATTCATCATTATCAGCCTCTTCTTTGTCATCTGTGTCACAATTAATTGAATATTAATTAAACAAATTCTTAAAAGAAAATTGCATATTAGCTTCACTCTGTTGTTTGTGTTAAAACAATGTTACTGTAAGAAATGTGTTGTAACTCTGTTTGGTCAAGTAATACAACCACAGTAACAATATTACTCTATTACCTTCAGTAGATCCTTCTTCAACTGCGTCACTGGTTGGCTTTCATCACCCTGTTCTGATTCATCATCATCATCAACAACATCCTTCTCATCTGCATCACATGTAATTGACTATTACTAAATTTTTATTAACGGAAAACAAAAAGGCAAAAATTTGGTTATAGCAACACTGGTTTTGTAACAGTGTTATTCTATTACCTTCACCAGATGCATCTTCATCGCCCTCCTCATCATGTTCCTCATCTTCTTCATTTGAATCATCCTTTTCGTCTGCATTAGAAATTAAAATATGTTACTGTAACACCGGTCTCGTCAAACTGTAACTATAAGAAATAATTAGTTACAGTAATCGTGTTACTATATCACCTTCACCAGATTGTTCTTCATCCTCTTCATAGACCTCCTCTACATCTGAATTCTCTTTATCATCATACTTTTCAATGACACCCTCCGGATACCTTTCTTTTCTACTGCTAGCCTCATCATCGTCGTTGTCATCATCCCCGTCGTCATCATCGGCCTCCTTGTCATCACCCTCCTCATCATCCATCTCCTTGTCAGTCTCCTCCTCATCATCTTCCTCATCCTCTTTATCATATTCCTCACTTAACTCCTTCAAAACATCCTTTACAACGTATTCTGATGGGCATGGTTTCATTTTTTTACTCAATTTTGAGCTCTTAAATGATGGGAAGTCATTTTCCCTTCTCTTTAGTGATTCAGCCTTTCACACCACGTCTTCCGTATATCTACGGTAGTCAGCCTTTAGGGGCGATTTTCCTTTCTGCTTCGATTCAAAAATTTCCAATCGGTTAAGAATTGACTGGTGAACTAGGTCTGAATCCCTCTTCAGCAGCAACAACATCAGGTGTGTTTCCTAAGTAAATAAACAACACAAAAACAGAAAAATTAGATATTAGTTTCAACTACTGTAACAAATCCACAGAATTAAATTTATAAAAAACAACTCACGTCAATAGCTTGTTCTTTCAACTCGCCATCTGTTTCAATGCCAGCAAGCTTCTCCATCAATATGTACTCCTTCCCCTTGCCATCCTTATGACAGACAACCTCCTCATCCTCAGACTGATCAGCTTCTGCATATTCCATTTTACAGAAACATATTAAAATATAACAATGTTACAGTAAAGCTGGTACAGTAACATTGTTACTCTAATATAGTTGAGTAACATTGTTACAGTAACGAAGACTGTTTAACAGTTGGAAAAAAAAGCTATTTTACCTTCATAGGGCACTCGAATGCTTTGACAGATAGGGTAGTCTGTTTCTGTCATCTCACCACCCCCTAGATAACCTAGCTTTTCTTCATCCTTGACTCTCTTGGATAGTTTATTATCTGACCAATGTTTGATGAGAGGTAACTCAGAAGGTTACCAGTTATAATGTTTGATTTTCTTCACATCGTCCACCGCCTTCAACAGCTTGAAATCAACTGAATATTTTGTCGTCGGCGCTAAAAACGTGGACAGTGCATAGAGAACAAACAGCTGCTTGAACTCATCACCACATGCACCCTTGTTATTCTTAAACCAATCTGACACCAGATTCAGGGTTATGTTCTGACTACCCACAATGTTGAACTTCCTTCTCCATTTCTGTTTTAACTCAGTATCCTCAGCCTGTAATGCGCGACCATTTGCGGTCAGCTCTACATCCTTACCATCCATGGCCAGTAAAAATATGTCATGGACATCAAAGTTTGATAGAACAAACTCCTCTGTATCAGAAACTTTGACCTTGAAACTGTTATGATCAAAAGCCTCGACAAGCAGGCCTGTTAGCCCAGAAGGAACTAATGTTATCTTCATGTTCAGAAGTCCTCCAAAGACAATTTCTCTAATGGCTCTCCTTTGTTGTGGAGAAAACTTGCTCATAACATCGACCAATAAATGGGCCCTGCATTTATTTGTGTATTTATCCGGTCTGTCATGAACATGAACAAGCCAACATTAGCACCACTGCTTAAAGAGAGTTGCAATGTTTATGTAAAAAAACAGCAATAAGATTCAAAGCAATAACGTTATAGTAACAATGATACAGTAAACGTGTTACTGTAACACTGTTACATTATATTTTATTGTTTGCCAAGCAGAAAAAATATATACTTTTTGGCCATATGTTCTTCTTCAGACTTCACGACCGTCTTTGCTTGTCTCTTCTCTGTTTTACCCGCTTAATTGAGGTTTTGGATTTGTCGCTTGACTCATTCGACACCTCGTAATCTCCATCACTTTATTTGTCAGATGATACTGGCTTATTTCTAGGTCTTTTTTTTGTTGCTGTCATTGGTTTCTTTGTTTCAGTCACCTTCGTATTCAAGACTGTTTTTTTCGGTAATGTTTTTCTAGGAACTTTCTTGTTCTCTTTTTTGTTAACTACCTTTTCTGATTTCTCTGTCACTGGATCCTTTGCCGCTGAAGTCTCCTTGACTGGAACTTTCTTTGTTGGTACAACCTTCTTAATAGGTGTGGTTTTCACCTTCTTCTCTGCTGTCTTTTCGGTTTCTTTATCTGATCTCATTTCTGTTGCCACCTGTTTTGCCAACTTTGAAGATTTTGCCATTGCTGCCTTCTGGGTCTGCACCTTTGTAACCGTAACATCTTTTGGCAACTTTTCTGTCTGCTCCTTTGCCACCGTCTTTGATTGCTGCATTGGCACCTTCGTTGCCTTTTTGGTTGGTGCAGTTGTTGCCTTCTCCATTGGTGCAGTTGCAGCCTTCTCTATTGGTGCAGTTGTTGCCTTTTTTGTTGGCACCATTGCTTTTTTATTGCCTTTTCTGTCGGATTCGTCATTGCCTTCTGCATTGTCACCTTCAATTCCTTTTTCGTTGCCGTTTGTGGTTCATTTTTAGTTTGTTGGGTCGGCGCCTTTTCTGCCAGCTCTATTGGAACTGTCGTTGGTTTAGGTACCTGTTTGGTAAGAGTATTTGTTACCTTACATGCCTTTTCAGTCGGCGACTTCTTTGCAACTGTCTCTGTTACCTGACCTATATTCTCAACAGTATCTTTCCCCGCCTTCTCTTTTGTCGGAATTGACAGCTTCTCTTTCTGCATCTTCTTGGTTGGTTCAATTTTACTCTTCTTTGTAACATCTGATTCCTTGGGCACTTCTGCTTTCCTGACATTGTTTTTCCAAAATTCAAAAATCAGAATAAAAGTAACAGTAAAACAATAAAAATTATTATAGTGAAAAGGAAATTATGCTGCTCAAGTCTGAGAAGGAATGACAAATGGAAAAAGAAGATAGCTCAAAAAAGAATGCAATTATGTTACGGTAACATTTAATATTTTTTAGATTTCAAATAATTATATTTAAACATAGGAACTACATTTATATTGTTACTGTAAAAATGTGACAATAATATTAAGTACTAAATTTCCATAAATTAATAACCCTAGTAAGTACTTACTCGTGCTCATGAGAAAATTTGACTTCCTTCTGTACTGTCGGCTTTGATAGCTTCTCTGTCCCAACCTTTTTAATTGGTGTCTTCTGTGATGCTGTCACCTTAGTCTTCTTTATAACAGATGATTTATCCAGCAACTCTGCTTTCCTGAGATTGTTTGTTCAAAAATCAAATTCAGAATAACAGTAACAATATAACAATTACAACTATGTTAAATGGGAAAGGATGAATAGTTTTATAGAACATAACATACGACTGTAACACCATTACTGTAACAATGTTACATTAATATTAAGTACCACATTTCCATAAATCATAAACCCGAGTAACTAGTTGTCAAGCAAACATTTATAGGGACATCCCTCCGGGACTTACTCGTCTTTATGAGAAACTTTGACTTCTTTCTGTTCAGTCGGCTTTGACTGCTTCTCTGTCTGCACCTTTTTTGTTGGTGTCTTCTCTGACACTGTCACCTTAGTCTTCTTTGTAACAGGTGATTTATCCGGCAACTCTGCTTTCCTGGCAATGTTTTTTCACAAATTAAAATCAGAATAACAGTAAAAATATAAGAATAACAACTATTATACTAAAAAGAAATGATGGTAGTCAAGTCTGAGATGGAATGTCAACTGGAAAAAGATGAATAGTTTTTTAGAAAAGAACATACTACTGTAACACAGTTACAGTAACAATGTGACATTAATATTAAGTACCACGTTTTCATAAATCATGAACACGAGTAACTAGTTGTCGAGCAAACACTTATATGGAAATCCCTCTGGACTTACTCATTTTCATGAGAAACTTTGACTTCTTTCTTTGCAGTCAACTTTGACTGCTTCTCTGTCTGCACCTTTTTTGTTGGTGTCTTCTCTAGTGCTGTCACCTTTGTCTTCTTTGTAACCGTTGATTTATCGAGCAACTCTACTTTCCTGATAATGTTTTTTTCAAAAATGTAAATAAGAATAACAGTAAAAATATTAGAATAATAGATATTACTGAGAATGACCATAGTAACAATGGAAAAAGAAGCATTCATGTAAAAATGTTACACTAATGTCAAGTAAGTATTTCGAGTTAAAATAATATTGTTTAAATATCATAACACAATGACACTGTAATTATAACAGTGTGACACAATGATCAAAGAATCGGTGCTACTCTTTAAACATTGTTACAGTAACATTGTTACTGTTCTTTTTATTAAGCAATATTGTTACTCTATTTAAACAAGCGATGTTCGTGTTTTTAAACTATAGTGCTAACACAGTTGCAGAAAAAAAAGAGTACGAATACAGTTGCAGGAACAAATAAAAAGCGTGTAATACAAAGGTTTTGGGGAAAAGAAGAACACGAAGAACAGGATAAACATAGAAATCAATAGCATGTATAATTAGAAAAAACATTAATCATTGATTTTTCACAAATCATAATCCCTAACTTTTAGGGGAAAACTAAAACATAAATTTTCACAAAATCATAATTCCTAACTTTTAGGCGAAAACTAAAACATGAATTTTCACAAAATTTAACTGCTATGAGAACAAAAAACGAGAATATTATTTCTAGATTCCTAAGTTCAAATTACCAAACATACATGCGATTGACAGTTTAGTTATATAATAATTTATGATCAACAACAGCAACATCTAAATTAAACCTAATTTTAACAAAAAAAATCAATTAAGCAGTTCGTGTAATACATTAACCCTAGTTTATTCAATTAATCAAATATAATCAACAACAACATCAACGACAACAACAATATCAACAAGAACAACATGCAGTAACATAAAAACGCAAAAAAATTTACTTATATAATAATTCATGATCAACAACAGCAACATCATAATTAAACCTAATTTTTAACAAAAAATCAATTAAGCAGTTCGTGTAACACATTAACGCTAATTTTTTTCAATTAATCCAATATAATCAACAACAACATCAATGACATCAACAAGAACAACATGTACTAACATAAAATCGCGAAAAACTTTGATTAAAACAAAAACGGTAATAATGATCGATTGATACTTTTTCATTATGAAGATTTTTTGAAGTTGTTCACTTTACGTTTTGAAGTTATTCGATTAATTTTAGTGAAAATTTGATATGATTTTCGAAGAATTTAGAAGAATTTAGAAAGAAAAGTTGTGAAGGGAAGTTTTGAATTTTTACTGAATATAATATGCCGCCTGCACTGCAGTTAATTTTTGTCAGTTATTAGAGAGAGAAAAAAACAGCGGTTGGTAGAGAGAGAAAAATAGTGCAATTATGAGCTGCCAGGTCTGCGCCCCTTCCCTTTATATTCCCGCCTTTTTTTTGTTACACGTGGCTTAATTCCAGCGGTTGATTCCATAAATCCAATGGTTGAGATTCGCGGGACGGACACACCTAAAATGTTGGACTCACCGGATGCTTGCTATATATATATATATATATATATATATATATATATATATATATATATATATATATAATCAGGATCTCGTGTAAACTAAATTAGGGTGCGAATTGTACGAACTATTTCATAGCCCTTAGATCAATCTATCAAAGGCTATTATTCACACCCTTATTACTCATATTTCTCGTATCCCTCTAAATTCAAATACCAATTTATTATATCTCCCTCATCCTTACCCATTAGACCACCACCACCATGTAGATAACCGATATCTGTTGAATCCCCAACAAACACCCGATAATTATCGGACTACACCATGCTTAAGAATCGCTACGCTTGATCGACAGTTTATATAACTACGCGTCGGAAAACTCAAAAACGATTTTGAAAATGAAAACGTTTTCAAAATATTTCAAAAATACCTTGAATGTTTTATGCACGACGACGGGGCCGCAATTACACTAACTAGAGTCAATACCGACACTGGACCAAAAACGGACTCAAAATTCAAATCCCGACTCCAACAACGAGTCAAACCGAGTGAAACTCAAAAAACAAACCACACACAAATGTTTCCATGCTAAGTATACACGGTATACTTGGTGCCCAAGTACAAATATTATCCTACAAAACCTAGGATAGAACAAACCACAAATCCATATGCGTGATAGTGACAAGACAACTCGAAGACCCGCGGACATGCTCGCGCCTCTTCAGGCAGCTTATACAGCCACATTGCCCAAAATGGACAACACCACACAAATCCTCTATGAATACCCCTCAAATGCCACCATTTGAAGGCACCCGAGAATCCGCCCCTTCTTTTCTCCCTTAACATTCTAGACCTCGACTTCTCGAGTCAACAACCGACACGTATTTTCGACCTACCGATTGAAAATACGAGCCTTACACATTGTTTGGTACCGTCATCGTGCATTAAATCACTTGACTTACCACTTCGACCAACTACACCATCACTAAAGCAAAGCAACACTCCATATTTTACAAAAATGGTTTTAAATCGAGTTTTCCGACTCACGAGCTTTTACACTTTGTCGATTTCTCATCAAGCAACCTAGCATGTAAGTATAAGGGTGTAATTAATCCTCTTCTTTCATGTTCTTTTTATCTTTTTTCATGACTTTAACATGATAAAACATGCGTAACATGATCCAAAATACGGATTGATCGAGCGAAAACCGAGTTTTGACTGGAGACAAAGGCTGGTAGTCACCACTACCAATCTCGTGCCTCTTTAGACATCCCCAGTCACAACTCAAACGTGTTTGAGTTCATCTTTCTTCTATTTTCGTTTCTTATTTGCTATCAGTTTTTACCATTTCAAATACTTCAAATCATTTTTATGATGAGCATTTTTAACCATGAATTATATTCGCCCTTTGTTCCTTATACCATGACGGTTTAATCCGTGACTCGGTGATAATATTTGGTTAATAACATTTTTAAAGGGTATTTTAAATCCCTCTTATTCATTTGTTTATATTTACAAAAACCATATTAGTCATACATGGATAATCATCCTTGGTTCTACATACCATCTCGGTTTAACTCGGGTACGATGATAAACTTTGACTAATTACAAAGCAATGAACTTAATATAATTAGTTCATATCAAGCATTTTTACACCTTTCATTTACAAAACTATTAATGTCAAGCTTGCAAAACCGAACCTGACACCGAATATTATCGAGACAATGACAATCATTCCGAGTCACGTTCTTCATATTAGCACAAAAACAGTCTTAACGACCTTTTCAACAAAAGCGGGTTTTAACACCCTTTTACAAACGAGTTCACAAACATTTTCAGCAACCAGGAGACATCCCTTTGGGTCGTCACCTAGCTCGCGCCTAAACATGCTCTCTGAATTCCTTTTTTCAAACCTGGGCAGACCCCTTTGCATCGCCAACAGGCTCGCGTCTCAATGGCTGCCTGGCACTGCTCCTGTCCCATTTCCAGCACTCATCCAGGACGATCCCGACTTCGGTTAACCCGAATACAAGACGGATCAGATTGATGAGTTTGCATTTTACACTTTGCATTATAAAACATTTTTAAGACAAATGGATCATGTTAAGCACCATAAACCTAACTCGGTAAATAGATGTTTAATTTCCGTCTTGCATGCAAATTAACATTAAATCCAACTCGACATCAATTTCTTGATACTTGGATAAACACCTGAGATACCAAATCTCATATATTAGGTTTAAACTTGTGGATGCGCATTCATGCATTTAACCCGTTTTATCAACCTTTGCACTTAACCAACCAAGATCGATCAGTAGAGGCCGTTACCGCGGGCGGGATTGGGTGTTCGATTAAAAAGCTTCCCAATACATACCCTCACCTCTTACTCGGAAACTTTGGATAGTGCACGACCTTATCCAGGGCGAACGAGAGTCATTCTAGCGATAGGATGCTAAAGAGGGACGATTCCTTATCTTTAGTACCTATGTCAAGCGCCGCTTTTTTGCTTCGTTTGACTAAGGTACAAAGTGGATTCAAACGGTTTCCAGGCATCCCATAATTGCTTGGTGGCGACTCCGAACATCTCTAGCAATCGTTTCGAGACCTTCACGAGACAAAACTGACCGATCTAAAGTGATCTGGTCGAAAGCATTTCTACGTGCCGAGCATTGCTTTTCGACTACTGCACGTGCAGGTGGCCCATGTCCACACACCACCACCACCATAACACCACCGGAGCTCCGACGTCTACCTTGTCGGTGCAGCACCCTAAACCTCTGTTACCGCCGATCCGCGCACACATCCCCTCTTTATCGTGTTCTTTTTTCTCTTTGACTCGTCTCCAGCTCGGTGGTCGCACTACCACTGCTACCACAGAACTTTAATAGTTGTTGTTCATAATCAACTCGATTTGATTTGACATGATATGATCATTATTGCATTCTGTTTTATAAAATCTTCTTTTTTTGGTAGATCTATGATTTAAAACCCAAAGTTTTAAATGACACACTCAGTGTTCGAAGATGGATTGTCGCCGGAGATGCCGACAAATAAAGTTCTCGAAGGTGGTTTTTTCGGTTTTATTTAATCTTCCTTTTTAGTAGATTTTATTTACCTCCGGAGATTTCCAGTACTGACTAATTGTTTTCCAATGATTGGTTTCATTTGATTCTTGAAATTTAATGGTAGATGGGATGTTATTGTGGTTTTCCAATCATGAATTGACTTTAAAGAGTTACTATCGTGATGTCAGGTGGCAATGTAAGGGAGGTCAATTGGCAATAGAGGTGATGCGTGCATTTTATATAGTTATTTTGTACTTTATTTGCACGCATTTCTATGCATTTTGTGTAGTATTTAGCTACAAATGTCCCCCGAATTGGCTACTTTGGTTTGTCTTGTATTATTTGCAGGTATGAACCGGAAAGGAGTATAATCAAGCATAAAACATGTCCTTATGCATGCATTTAGGAGATGAGTTGAGTCGGAGCCTTAAGACTACTATTTTGAGATGCGCAAAGGAGTAAGACAGCTAGGCGAGCAAAGGAAGAACTTCAAATTGCTAATGCATTTTACAAATTATTTGGTCGAAACAGAAATTTTACAGCAATTTGTCAGAAACTTAGGTCAACTTGTAAAAATTACTATAAAATGTCAAAATATTTTCTTGCAACGTGGCTTATCAATTTAGAAACATATACGAATCTTTTAAACAGTAGAGTTGGAATCACACCTAAACAATAAGTAACTTTTAAATGGCAATTTTCAAAAAACATGGGAAGAAAACGTAACTCTGCAGGAATATTCTGACCACTATCCACTAAAATATTTATTTCTCCTAAACCGTATATTATTTAAATATGAAACCAATGGCATGTGAAAGCTAACTCACAAGGCTATCACACATAAAAATTTCGTGCACAGACACTACACAAACAATAAATGGCAGCCAAAGAAATCAAGGGTAAAATTTCGAGAATTCAACCAAATCACATTCTTTTCAATTTCACGCAATTTCCGTAATACTTCACATGCTAATCATAATTACGCCTCCCACATACATGCCAACATACGTTTATTATAGCCACATGCTTATACCAATGATTAAAATCATATCACACCCCTCTCCTAAAAAGCAAGGTTACGTCCCCGTAACCGCAGACATCAATGAAAACAATATTCAAACAAGGCAAACAAAACTCCTAAGACAAATAAACGATATTCATTTTAAATTACCCCACACTATAATATCTCTCAAGGTAACCGGTTCAAAACTGAAAGAGCCAGGGTACGAATTAAAGGATCCTTCTTAACCGCACAAAGAGCGGCTCCTAACAGTTTCTACCCGGGGTTCATTTTATTAGACACATCCTAAGTTCATTATTATTCATTGGTTAGGCATGAGGATCGTATTGCTCTGATACCACTATGTAACACCCCCATTTGTTCAGGAGCCTTTAGCTAGACATTCTCAAATAAATAGGACTGTTACCATCTCCGTTTCCGAGGTAGTGAATAACAAAGTCCAATTCACCAAAGTACTTTAATAATTTAAACTGAAATAACGGTTTTATTACAGCATGACTAAACCCACCTTAAATAATAATCAATACAAACTCGCAGCGGAAATAATGTGAATAGACTATTAATTAATTTGTGATGAACTAATCAAGTCAGCTAGACGCCTAGGCCACGATCAAGTCCTCACGCAATCCCATAAGCTCCCAAGTCAGCTAATCTTTAGTACCTGTCAAATCTGCTCCCCATTATGGTTCATCACAGGTGTTCACGAATACACTGTCAACCACGAGGTTGAGTAGGATAAAATACATTAAAACAACCAATCTATAATAATCTCACAACTGTCAATATGCCAAATTCCAATGTCAATTGTCCACATGTCATATCTCGACATCAACTGTCCATGTTATCCACCAGAAACCAAGCCTGGGGCCTTCCAATTAACCACACACGTTATGCACCAGAGACTAAGCCTGGGGCAGTCCAATTAATCAGACATGTTATCCACCAGAGACTAAGCCTCGAGCAGTCCAAATACTCACACACGTTATCCACCAGAGACGAAGCCTGAGGCCTTCCAATTAATCACACACACGTTATCCACCAGAGACTAAGCCTGGGGCAGTCCAATCACCACTCACGTTATCCACCAGAGACGATGCCTAGGGCCGCCCAATTCTCATAAATCATTGCACAATATAATCGTATAAAATATGCACAACTCCAACAACTAACAATATTAATCACTCAATTAACTTAATTAAATAAGAAGTCATAAACCAATCATCCTTCTAATAACATTCATGTATTTAACACGGAAACAGATATAGTTGAGTAGATTATCCTACCTTTTCGTAAATCTTCGAGTCACATAAGCAATCAAAATTGACCCTTAATAAATCTATAACCTACAGAACGTAATTATGTACAATTACTACATAAACAACCAACTAATCATGCAGTTATCCTATGCCCATCACGTCCTAATCCTTTTGACAACTTTAAAGCTAAATATCTAATCCTACCGTTTTACAGCACAATTCAGTCTCACCATAAAATTCATAATTAATACAATAAAAATCAAAACGATGCAAGGCCAATGGGGTTGGAACCGTAAGACTCAGATCTACAATTCTTGTGAATAGACTTTTCTCAAATTTCAGACTTATCAGGGTTTTCTTGAAGGATTTATAAATACTGACGAATTTCGTTGCATAAAAAGTATTGATTCTTAAAACAATTTTAACATATGATTTTTCATAAATTCTTTTTCCTAGCATCATCTAGAATTTTCAAAGTTATTGTATTAAAAAGACCTAACTCAATTTCAATTTATAAATAAGGTTCACGAATTAAACTTTAGACTACTAGTGCATTCATGGTTTCTCAGTCGACATGTCCATAAAGAATTTATTCTGGAAAATATACATTGTCGGTTGCTACGAAATTTTACAGGCATCAACTAGGCTTGAAAACAACCTAAGTCTATTCTTTACGTTTTCGAAGACAACAACTTTAAGACGGTCTGATAATTCGTTTAAGACAACTTACAGATTTACAGAATTGCTGTAACTTTATTCTTTAACAAAATTGTCACAAATTTAACTATAGATGATTATATTTAATCTAGACATGATTAGGTGATGAACTAAAAGTAAAAACATGCTTATAAGGATTAAAGATTAAAACTCTGAAGGATTAAAGATGAACTTATAAAATAAAAGATTGAATCGAATAAAATTAGATGCAAAATCCTCAAATTGATTGCCAATATCCCCTTTCCCTTTTTTCTTCCTTCTTATTCTACCTCTCCCTCTCTAATTTATGTGTGATATTTGTAAAAGTGTAAAATGATTTATGAATAGGTCTAGTCTTGTATTTATACTAGTAAAAGATAGGTATAAGGAAGGTACTAGGAAATTTCCTAATTCCTATTTTATATTTATTATTATTATTATTATTATTATTACTACTACTACTATCGTATTTGTAAATTACTATTATTATTATTTTTTTATTTTTATTTTTTTATTTTTTTTTATGAAGGATGCGCGCAGCTATCATTAATAGAAAAACAAAAGTTTACATGAAATTGGTGGGGAGCCGAGAGACAACCTGGGCTCCCACACCCTTAGCAATAGCAAATCTAAGTCTACTAAAAATGTAAGCGGCCACCCGAGCCCCCGCATCCTGAGATACCGAGAATTTCTGGATCCGCTTGAGCAAGGCAACAACATCCGAACCTAGCTCCCCAAGTGAAGAGAAAGAGAAAGGAAAGAAACCATAACCCGCTACCGCGCACAAATCCCCATACTTAGCACACTTTCGCTTAGCAGCATCAGCGACAACCCGGCCAAGCACAAAATCCGTCATTCCAGTCTGAGTCAAAGGAGAAGAACCTGTCAAGTCAACGCACACATCACGCCCCCTGTCCCAAGAATAAAGCAATAAATCCGCAGGACGAAGAGAGCCACCATGTCCATCAACCAAACCGATATCAACCTCATTTCCCGCAGTAATACGAGATTTATAGCAGATGTCGAAAAGAGTGTCCCGGACAAGGTTATGCCGATGTTTAACGCCCACAGTACCAGTACAAGAAACAGCGTGGTTTCCAAAAACATCCTCAGCAAAACCCGAGAGCAAGCCGGACAGGGCCTAGATACCGTGAATAACGGAACACCCAGACGATACCCCAGCACACTACGGTAAGTCCTCCCGTTCATAGTCTGAACCAACCCCGAGATAGGAACCGCACGTAACCAATCAGAGGAGTAAGAACCCTGCTGAGACTGCCATAAATCAAGCTGGCGCGGTGTCAAAGAGAAAACGGACTGCGAGCAAAGAAGAATCGTCGCGAAATAAATGTCCGCAATTTCTTCATAAGTTTGGGGGCAGCAATTTCACTAGGGTTACCTAAAATGCCAGATCATGTAGTCACAGTAAACACTTGCGCGGCATCATCATCAAAAGCGGGGCCTGCAGCTACAATACTGAAAGGGCCGAGGAGCTTAGCCTCGCAAACCAAAGCAGATCGCAAACGGACGCAATAAAAGCATAAAATAAAACATCTCCCGCCGCATAGACACCAAGACCACCAAGCTGAAAAGGGAAAGTAGCAAGGTGCCACTGCCAATCCCCAAAACCCAGCCCTGATGCAGTGACAATACATTCCAAGCTAGAACGAAGAGCGGCATCAAAAGGAAGATGGACAGGCCCAAAAACACTAGGGGAGCAAGTACGAAGTGAGAAGTAGAGCTTGGAAATACCAGTACAAGCTCGAAGAAGAAGCAACTCACATTGCGGGTCCTCAATCCTCGCAACCAAATCCATTAGCTCAATGGTCTTGGTTACTCTCTTCGCCACAATCCCACTGCTAAAATCAGAACAAGCACTGACAGGTCCACCCAAAACTGTAACACCACGCAATGGCCGAGAAATAGAAGGGGGGAAAACCCCAGGAAGCCGACTCCGAGGATCCTCAACAAGCCAAAAGACCTCCGTCTTGGAGACATTAAGATGCAATCTAAAACGAGGGCCATCCACCATAAACAAATCCAAGACCTTCCCCACCTCCAAAGTATCACCCACGATGGTGCCATCATCTAAGTACCACGCCTGCAAAGTAAGGTCAAAAGTGTCCCGGATCTTGCAAACTAATGGATGCAAAACCAAAGCGAAAAGCAAAGGGCCTAACGGATCACCCTGCTGAACACCCTGACAAGATCACAAGCAGTGCTCCCCATAAAAAAGACGGGCGGGGCTGGAATAACAAAACTCCACCCAACGGGAGAGAGTCGGGCAATGACGGCGGACCTCCTGAAGCATGGTCAAACGATCAACAAGGTTGAACGCATTCTGGAAATCAACCAGCAACATAGAAAGCCCCACCTGAGCCCCCGAGCCTCAATGAGCCGGTTCAAGGCATGCAAGATAACCTCTCCTCCACCGGACACACCCACGCCGAACTGAAGCCCTTCAAAATAAGAAGATAAAGATGGACCAACCATAGAAGCACCAACCTTAGAGACAAGCCGTCTCCAGACCATACCAACAGCAATAGGACGAACCCCACCACCCGGTTTAACGAGTGGCGTGAGAGGGGCGCTGGCAATGTACTCACCCAGAGGAAGAGGACACCGGCCCTCAAGAAAAAGATTAACCACCCTAGTAATAGAAGTGATCAAATCGTCATAGATAGCCACAGCAGCGCCACTCAAACGATCCATAAGGTGCTAGGCACGAAAACCATCCCTCCCACAAGAGGTACCACGTGGGAAACTCTGAATCATATCCAAGACCACCGCCGAAGAGGCAACCAGAGGATGATGATCCCCAGACAAAGGAGGTAATGAAGGAGGCGGGGCGACAGGATGCTTCTCACGCAGGGCCACAAGAGTGGCATCGGAGTAGGGGGCAACCCCAGAGGAAGAAAGCACGCGGACAGCAGCAGTATAGTGGTCATCAAAAATCTTCCGCCGACATTGGCGGAGGTTAAGCTCACTCAGATCCAGATCCTCATCTACAGAAAAAGAAGAAGGACCCTCATCAAAACACTCCTATAACAACTGAAACCCCCCCCTCCCCCAGGTTCCCCCCAAGCAAGGATAGCCCTGGCAATACTCTCCTCCTGATGCTGACGCCGAATAGCAGTCCGACACTCATGATTACTCCGAGGAGCGAAAGTCCTAAGCAAACAAAGCGGCAAAACTAGCAAACAAACCCAGCGGGAGAGATCACTAGGGGCATCAAACACCGCATCCAAGGCCCCTTTCAAAGCCCGAGCAAACCCAAGACGGCATTTAGGAGGAATGGATTTCACTGTGTGAAGGCCTAAAGACAATAAACGATCCAGCGAAGATATAGACCACTGAACGAGCTCGACACTATCATCAGAAGAAATCGAAGTAGAAGGAGCCAAAGGTCTCGGAATACCATGAATATGGAAGGTGTAGAGGCCATCAACACACTCTGGATGCATCACAAAATCACCCCGACTATGCCGACATCTAGCTCTAATAGTAGGGGTTTTAAAACACACCCCACACAACCAGAGCCCCATCCGTCTCAAAGAACTCTCGGCATTGGAATAAACAGTCAAACTATCAGTAAGAGTCTGACGCGTAAGTTCCAACGCACCATCCTGGCAATGTCGGACCTGTAAATGTTTCTGCCAAGCTGCCTTAGTAAGGCCCTTACCAAAACCATCCCGACACACATGAAGACCCGTTGCATGAGCTACTACACACCGACACACGGTCCAATACACGGCCCAACTCCCTTTTCCCGACTCGTTCATTATTTTATTATTTTATTTAGTCTCACAACATAATTCATTAATTAATAAATATAATAAAACATATTTTGAAATATAATTTATAAATCACATTTTACATTTTCACTGTTGACTAACCATTGACCATGTCCTAAAATACGGAGTATTACAGTCTTCCTTCCTTAAAAAGAAGTCCGTCCCCGAAGTTCACCCACACTTAACGATACTCCACATAACATAACAATTTCACGCTATCAACATACCTACTACGAATTTCACACTGCACAATAAAAGACAACAACTAAAATGGTAGTATTACAGGTGTGCTGTTAGTCCAGAGGTTTGCAGTGGTGCTGATACGGTGGTGGCAGTGAGAGTGGGCGATGGTGGTGGGCGGTGGTTGTGGTTGTAGTTGGTGGTGAGCCGTGGTGGGCCATGGTGGGCATTAGTATATATCGTTGGGTGGTGGGTACACGAATGATTATCCTAGATACACTTAATTAATCTTCCGGATACACAAATCAATTTTGTGTATATGGGGTATTAATGAAGTGTATCTAAGATAATTAATCTAAGTGAACTCTAAGTGAAATGTGTAGAGGGACTATACGAGCCGAAAACAAGATTGGGTTCAAGGTCACCAAAGTGCTACAATAAATGCAATGAAGGTCACCCATGAGCGGTTTAAGTCTCTAACTCACGAAGTTTCAATTGGCTCCGACACTTGCAGCCGAGTCATGTCCGAGTTTTGGATATGACTCATAATATAGAAGTTGGTGTTAGTGGTTGTCGTAGAGTGGCGCTCATGTTAGCTCAGTATGTTTTTTACTTCACAACGTAACTTATTATTGAATTTCTTATGTTACCTCAGTATGTTAGCTGCAACTTAATATGATCAGGAACAATGATAATGCTAACTACGGATATGATTATGATGATGAGTTTGATGAGTATGAGGGTTATGTGGATCATTGTAATACTACGGGTTTCTATGTCTCTGGGTACTCTATCGAGTGAGACTTACTTTGTCGAGTAATATATTTTTACGCAAAACAGTAGTCTGCCTGATGGGTACTCGATCGAGTACGTGTGGCACTCGATCGAGTAAGTGAGTCTTACGGGTTGTTTTACCGGGTTTTGTTAATAACGCGTGAATAGTATAAAGGATTCCGCCATCTTTCTTAATCAGTTTTTCACGTTTCTAAAAACCTTTCAAGAGGGGGAGTTAAATAGTTCACATTCGTCACGTTATTAACAAATCCCAAAGGCTAAGGTGGTCGGATCATTGAGTTCTTTACGCCGTTGAGACCGTCGCATTGTGGGTAAGATTCTAGTATAGTTTTTATATCGTTTCATTGATTTTAGTTGAAACCCTAATTTGGTAAATTGGGGGTTTTGGGAGTATTGTTGATGTTAGATTATTATTGTATGATTGTATGTTTGATAGGAAGTAATTTCAGTGAAGCACGATGTTGATTAGCTGATTGTGACGATCTTGGTGATTGTTGTTTCACGTAGGGTTTCCCTACTCAGTATTAATTACATGATGTGTGTGGTGGTAGTATTGTGATTATTGATTAACTATATTGCTGGTGATTATGACGGTGGTTGGTTTATATCGTTGATTGTTGTTGTTGTTGTATAACTGTCTGTGATATTCGGGGCACGTCCCTGGCTGAGTGAAGTCACTTGTGGGAGTGGATTCACGCCCTTGGTTCGTCTCCTGTAGAACCCGCTATAGGAGGGATGTGCACATTAAGGAAACTTGGGTTTATCGCTCGATGAAGATGAACGGGGATTTTGTGGGTACGGCTGCGGTCCCTCGCTGGCGGCGTGGAGTACTTGTTGCGATGGGTACTATGCAAGACTACACACTTTAGTGTGTAGTCAGTTATGTGGAGTTTGGAGATAGAGACTGGGGATTTGTGTGAACTGCTTGAGTTATTTGTGACGTTGTTTCTTTGTGGCATTTGTTTTTATGTAATCAGTACTGACCCCGTTTAAATGTTTTAAAAACTGTGGTGATCCATTCGGGGGTGGTGAGCAGTTATTGAGCGGGTATGAGACGATGTGTATGGGATAGCTGGGATGAGTCACCACGTTACAGTTTAGAAGTCTTCCGCTGTGTCAGACACTTTTATAGTTTTGATAGTTTTGATAGTAGACAGTTTTGAGAACCTTGTATTTCAGTTTAACAGTTTTGGAGTTGGCATGTAATCACTTTAAACATTATTTTACTTTTAAGTATGTTTCGCTATTGTCTTAAGATTATCATTGCCTCGGGAAACCGTCATGGCCGTGATTGTAGTAGTTCGATGTTTATGAATGGGAGAATACTTCGATAGTGTTAACAGTTGGATGATGATATTTAGGAGTTCGAGAGTGTTGACAATGTGATGATGATGTTTATAAGTGTGAGTAAACTTCGAGGACGAAGTTTCTTTTAAGGGTGGTAGAATGTAAAATCCGTTCGATGTTAAGAGTGTCTTGATATTGCATTTTCTAGTGGATAATATGTTACGGAGCTAGCAGCGTTTGTGGATAGTAGTTGGTAGTGTTTGGAGTTGGTGTCGAGAGAGACTATGAGGTAGTTGATACGATATCGTGAGCCGTGTTGTGGAGGTAGGCATAGTTGGTGGAGTTGGTGTTAGGAGTTCATGTTTTATAGGTTGGGGTTTGTTTTGAGTTCGTAGTTGCGTTGTTGTGTCTTAATCGAGTTAGTATGTTTGTTTTTTATGCATGGGTTGAGCTTCGGGGACGAAGTTCCTTTTAAGGAGGAAAGACTGTAATACTACGGGTTTCTATGTCTCTGGGTACTCTATCGAGTGGGACTTACTCTGTCGAGTAAGTATGTTTTTAGGCAAAACAGTAGTCTGTCTGATGGGTACTCGATCGAGTACGTGTGGCACTCGATCGAGTATGTCACTTACTCGATCGAGTAAGTGAGTCTTACGGGTTATTTTAGCCGGGTTTTGTTAATAACGCGTGAATAGTATAAAAGGATTCCGCCATCTTTCTTAATCAGTTTTTTACGTTTCTAAAAACCTTTCAAGAGGGGAAAAGAGTTACGTAGTTCGCATTCGTCACGTTATTAACAAATCCCAAAGGCTAAGGTGGTCGGATCGTTGAGTTCTTTACGCCGTTGAGACCGTTGCATTGTGGGTAAGATTCTAGTATAGTTTTTATATCGTTTCATTGATTTTAGTTGAAACCTTAATTGGGTAAATTGGGGGTTTTGGGAGTATTGTTGATGTTAGATTGTGATTGTATGATTGTATGTTTGATAGGAAGTAATTTCAGTGAAGGACGATGTTGATTAGCTAATTGTGACGATCTTGGTGATTGTTGTTTCAGGTAGGGTTTCCCTACTCAGTATTAATTACATGATGTTTGTGGTGGTAGTATTGTGATTATTGATTAATTATATTGCTGGTGATTGTGACGGTTGTTGGTTTATATCGTTGATTGTTGTTGTTGTATAACTGTCTGTGATATTCAGGGAGCGTCCCTGGCTGAGTGGAGTCACTTGCGGGAGTGGCTTCACGTCCTTGGTTCGCCTCCTGTGGAACCCGCCATAGGAGGGATGTGCACATTTAGGAAACTTGGGTTTATCGCTCGATGGAGATGAGCGGGGATTTGGTTGGTACGGCTTCGGTCCCCCACTGGCGGCATGGAGTACTTGTTGCGATGGGTACTCTGGCAGGACTACACACTTTAGTGTGTAGTCAGTTATGTGGAGTTTGGAGATGGAGACTGGGGATTTGTGTGAACTGCTTGAGCTATTTGTGACGTTTCTTTGTTGCATTTGTTTTTATGTAATCAGTACTGACCCCGTTTAAATGTTTTAAAAACTGTGGTGATCCATTCGGGGGTGGTGAGCAGTTATTGAGCAGGTATGAGACGATACGTATGGGATAGCTAGGATGAGTCACCATGTTACAGTTTAGAAGTCTTCCGCTGTGTCAGACACTTTTATAGTTTTAATAGTTTTGATAGTAGACAGTCTTGAGAACCTTATATTTCAGTTTAACAGTTTTTGAGTTGGCATGTAATCACTTTAAACATGATTTTACTTTTAAGTATGTTTCGCTATTGTCTTAAGATTATCATTGCCTCGGGAAACCGAGATGATGACGTTCCCATACCTTTAGTGGTCCTGGTAAGCCACTTGGAGTATGGGGGTGTCACAATCATCATATCCAATGTTAATCTGATGGAGCCATTAATTTTGTCAGTCTAGATTGATTTTATTCGGGAAACGGATAATGCAATAAGGGGTAACTGTGAAAAAAGAAAAATCAAAATTTAATCAATAAAGGGATATTCTACAAGGTACCCCTCAACTTTTTGACTTTCTACGTGGTACCCCTACACTTTTTAAAACATACATGGTATCCCTAATTGTTGGCATTATCATTAAGTGCACCCCTAAACTTTATTTTCCGTCAATTAAACTCAGTTTTAGACGTTAGGTGATGACTTTGGCGCGTAACGAAGTTTGTCATTTATTATCCCATGACATATGGACTCTATTAGGCTCAATATCCATCTCGATCCTAATATTTATTGATATATATGGGCTAAAAAATTTTTGACGGAAAATTTTATTGATCCCATGCCAAATTATCACGTCCAAAGATGGATATTGAGCCTAATAGAGTCCTTATGTCATGGGATGATAAATGACAAGCTTGGTTACGGGTCTAAGTAATCAATTGACGCCTAAAACTGAGTTTAATTGACGGAAAATAAAGTCTAGGGGTAGACTTATTGATAATGACAATAATTAGGGGTACAATGTATGTTTTAAAAAGTGTAGGGGTACCACGTAGAAAGTTCAAAAGTTGAGGGGTACCATGTAGAATATCCCATCAATAAATGTATATTTTTCCTGTTTTGAGAGTGGCAGCTCTCTTTAGCTCCTTTCATTCCTCTGAATTTGGTTCAAGCCTTGTTTGGTAACTGGTTTTCACGGTTTGTATTGACATATAACATCTCATGGTTAGTTATAAGGTTGTTATAACAACCATAGAGTGAGTTATACTAAACTAGAGTTAGTTAGCCCATGTTGGTAATCTAGCTACTATAAATACTTAAGGTTGTATGATCAAAAACATAAGTTTGATTAATGACATTCATAAACATTCATATTACATAATTCTCTCATATTCTACCATCAATACACGATTATTGTTGGTTTGCATGGTATCAGAGCTACTTGTACCTGTGGTAAATTAGCTACTTGTACTTGTGCTTTAATGAAGAGATTTCATGCTCGTGATCAACAAAACAAGTTGATCAGGTTCTTGATGGGATTGAATTCTAGCTATGACACTGTTCGCACTCAGATATTGTCCATGGATTCTTTGCCTAGTGTTAGTAAAGTTCTTGGGCTTCTTCAGAAAGTGGAGAAGCATAAGCAGTTAACTGACATTGTAGAACATGTTACTGATGCCACTGCTTATACGAGCTATAGACCTGCTGATGCTATGAATCAGTCTGCTGCTGTACAGAATACTTCTACTGGAAAGTATTGTGGTCATTGCAAGATGCATAATCATAGTTTGGATGAGTGTTTCATGGTTAATCCGTGTCCATCTTGTGGTATGATTGGACATTCAGCAAACAAATGTTTTCTTATTGTTGGATTTCCAAACAAAACCAACAAGGGGAAGGGAAAGATGACACACAACAAAAATGCAAAGGTTGGTTTCAAGAAGACTGCTAATATTGCTGATGTGTTAAGTGAGTCACCTCTGGATGAAAATCATGGGACTGTCACTGGCAATGGGTCTCAGTCAGCTTCTTTTGATCCCTCTATGGTTGATGGATTGGTCACTTCTGTCATTGACCAAGTGTTAAAAAGGATTTCTGATAGAAACCAGAATCTTTCCTCCTTCAATTTTGCAGGTATGTTACATCATGTTCATTCTGCTAATTATAATAATTACTTGCATGATTGGATCATAGACACAGGGGCTTCAGACCATATGACTTATAATATGCATTTGTTACATAATGTTAAACATATAGAGCCCCCAATAATGATTGGTTTGCCTGATGGCTCTAGTAAAGCTGTGAAAATTTCTGGTGATGTTAGTCTAACACCTGATATAACTCTATCTAATGTGCTTTATCTGCCTGATTTCAAACAAAATCTTTTATCTGTTAGTAAGCTTATAGATAACAATACTTTGTCTGCTGTTTTCTTGTCCACCCATTGTTTGTTTCAGGACATTTCCAGTAAGAAATGTATAGCAACAGGACAGCGGATATGAGATCTTTATAGAATTCAGGATGATAACACAAAGTTGCTAGTTGATAACATTGCTGCTGTTGTTTTTAATTTGCTGTCTAAATCAAATGTTCAGTCTACTGTAGGAACTTGTAATTCAGCACTTACTGATGTATCTTTGTATCATTCTAGACTTGGACACATTTCTTTAGATAAGTTAAAAGCTGTAAATAAGAATATTACTGTTAAGACTGCAAACTTTCATTGTGAAACCTGTATACTTGCTAAGCATCACCAGTTGCCATTTCCTAAAAGTCATTCCAGGGCATTAAATAATTTTGAGCTTTTGCACATGGATGTTTGTGGTCCATATAAGACTCCAGCTTTGTCAGGTGCTAAGTCATTCTTAACTATCTTGGATGATCATTCCAGGAATACCTGGACTATTTTGTTTCAGACCAAAGACCAAGTACCTAATTTGGTTAGAGATTTCTTTGCATATATTGAGAAACAATTTCAGGCTAATGTCAAGGTTGTTAGGAGTGATAATGGCTCAGAATTTTTACATCATGCTTGTGGTAGTTTGTTTAGGAGCAAAGGCATATTGCATCAAACTAGCATTGTTGGCAGGCCACGGCAAAATGGCCGAGTTGAAAGAAAACATAGACATTTGCTTGACACTGCTAGATCTCTTAGGTTACATGCTTCCCTGCCTGTAAGATTTTGGGGTGATTGTTTACTTACTGCAACTTATCTGATTAATTTGATGCCAACACCTATTCTTGCTTGGAAATCACCATTTGAGGTGCTATTTGGAAAAATTCCTGATTATTCTATATTGAAAGTTTTTGGTTGTTGTTGCTACTCTTCTATGCCACCCACTTATTCAGACAAATTTGGAACAAGGGCTAGGAAGTGTGTCTTCTTAGGTTACCCATATAACCAAAAAGGCTATAGATTATATGATATTAATACAAGAAAAATTTTTGTCAGTAGAGATGTATTTTTTAGAGAGAATGATTTTCCTTTTCAAACTCCTCTGTCATCTCCTTCAGAATTGGTTAATCCTGCTACCTCCACACTGCTTATTTCTAACTCTGATAAATCAAGTCTGATTGACAACACTAACACCTTACAAACTGCTGACAGTACTACTGGTTCTGAAATAAATAATGAACCTCCTGAGTCACTACCATTAAATAGCCCACACATTGAGTCCAATAATAATGATCAGGTGAATGCTAGTGTCCCTGAAAATAATGTCAGAAGGTCTACTAGGCCTAGACAACCTTCTGTAGTATTGCAGGGATATCATTGTCCCCTAAAGCTATCAGGTACTCAGAATATTCCTGCAACTGGATCAACCCCTAGTGCCTTGCATACTGCTGTATTGAACCAGATACAGGGTTTCAGTGATCAATATGTAGCATCCCTAGCTACAGCATTTCAGGAGCATGAACCTTACACTTATTATCAAGCTAGCAAGGATCCAAGGTGGATAGAGGCAATGAATAAAGAGATTCAGGCCCTTGAATCTAATCAAACATGGACTTTGATGCCCTTGCCTGATGGTAAAAAAGACTATAGGCTCAAAATGGGTGTTCAAAATCAAATATAAGGCAGATGGTACTATTGAACGGTTCAAGGCTAGGTTAGTAGCTAAAGGTTACAATCAAGTCAAGGACAGGGACTACACTCATACCTTTTCTCCAGTAGCCAAATTCACAACTGTCAGGGCATTGTTGGCAGTAGTTGCAGCAAAAGCTTGGCCATTGTATCAGTTGGACATCAACAATGCGTTTTTACATGGGCAATTAGAGGAAGAAGTATATATGAGACCTCCAGAGGGATATAAAGTGCAGCAAGGACAAGTTTGCAAGCTTACCAAATCTCTTTATGGCCTGAAGCAGGCATCAAGGCAATGGAATAAGGAGTTTTCCAAATATTTGATTAGTCAAGGATACACACAGTCAAGACATGATTACTCCTTGTTTACAAAATCAGATGCAGCAACACAAGAATTTACAGTGGCTCTGGTATATGTAGATGATGTCTTGCTCACTGGGAATAATGAGCAAGAGATTCAGAGAATTAAGAAGGGACTGGACACAACTTTTTCTATAAAAGACTTAGGACCTGCAAGGTATTTTTTGGGACTAGAGATTTCTAGGAATGCCACTGGTTTACTCATTAACCAGCGAAAATATATTTTGGACATCCTAAGTGACATGAAAATGGAGAATGTTGATACTGCAAATTTCCCAATGCAACGAGGTCTTAAACTTAGCACTGATTCAGGAGAAGTATTGCAGGATCCAGAGAAGTATAGGCGTTTGGTTGGTAGGCTCTTGTACTTGAATATGGCAAGGCCTGATATTTCATATTCAGTGCAACACCTTAGCCAGTTTGTGAGTCAACCAAGACAACCACACTTTCAGGCTGCAGTTCATGTTTTAAAGTATCTGAAGAAGACAGTCAACTATGGTTTATTTTATGCAGCAGATTCAGACCTGAGCTTGACAGCATTCACGAATGCAGATTGGGGACAGTGCTCCTTTAGCTGCAAATCCTTGAGTGGCTACTGTATCTACCTAGGCAAGTCTTTGATTTCTTGGAAGACTAAGAAACAAAAGACCGTTTCAAAAAGTAGTGCAGAGTCAGAATACCGCAGTATGTCATACACCAGTTCTGAGTTAGTGTGGCTTGACAGTTTACTACAAGATTTTCACATTACAGTACCAAAGCTTATCCCACTGTTCTGTGATAATAAGGCAGCCCAACACATCTCCATGAATCCAGTTTTTCACGAGAGAATTAAGCATCTCAGTATTGACTGTCACTACGTGAGAGATAAACAAGATGAAGGATTTCTACTCACCAAGCACGTCCGGACAGGCCTTCAGATTGCTGACATAATGACCAAAGCATTAGGAGCTGACGACCATCAATTTTTATCAAACAAGCTTGGACTACTTTCTACTCCATCTCAAGCTTGAGGGGGGAATATTGACATATAACATCTCATGGTTAGTTATAAGGTTGTTATAACAACCATAGAGTGAGTTATACTAAACTAGAGTTAGTTAGATTCTCTCATATTCTACCATCAATACACGATTATTGTTGGTTTACAGTTTGATCTTGATCGTTGTGCTATAAAATGAAGCTGATATGGTCTATTGTAGCTCTTTGTGATCTTGTCGCTCAATGTTGGTAGGATGTTATTTTTCAGTGTGTGACATTATAGCCTTGTTGCATTATTCATGTGAGGGAATTGGTTGTAGAAGTCGAGTCACAGATATTATGAAGCAAGCTTATGCTGGTTACATGTGAACATGTGACAGCTCCGAGTAATGAGTTAATGGAGTGGACCATTATTTATGCGATTAAATTGTAAATCACAAGGTGTCAGAATAATATGCGATAATTTTTGAAAACAGTATCACTGTATTGCGGAAATTGATTGCAAATTGTGTATGCTACCACTCTACCAGCCCACCATAATAATAACTTTATAATGAAGAAATTCAGTTCACAAATCAATTACACTTGTTTTTGTAAAGCATCTATGGCACTTTGTGGAGTTGACTTAGGGGCAATAGATGCGTGATTGGTACTGCTTATTTATGCTTTTCGTGTTTTAATCATTTTTCTTTGGTTTTGTTCTTTAAAGCATTCACATTTAGTACTCCATTTTGTTGCTTGATGCGCGCAATAGTTTTGGGTAACTTGGGTGGTTGCGTCATCATTGTTATTTAAACTGAAATTATCATTAATTTGTACTCCGGATGGAAAAGGTTTGTATTTATTGTTTTAATCTCATGTTTTGTTGTTTATCACTTTATCCCGAACTGTATGTTTTGCAATTCGCAACTGCTTATTCTTTGCTTCTTTGTTGATTATGTGATAAGTTGGAAACTTGAGTTCATTTGTAAATGCTGGAGTAAACATACTTTCATGACCAACTTATATTCCATTTTACTGAATTACTGTCATATTTGTGGGAGAAGATGATTTATTTACTGTATTATTGTGGCTTCTTGTATAATTTGAACTCCTTGAGATTATATAGCTGTTGTTGGGCATGTCATTAGGCCGTGTAGTAATACTTTAGACTACTTAGTGTTTCTTTGGAGATGAACACTTGGATTGGTTAGGTGTCATTCCATCATGGTAACTTGTTTTCCTGTGATATCTAGTTTTATATCTACAGGGGTAAATTTGACTGTAATGCTCTCTTACTAAACCTACTTGTTGTGAACTTTAAATGAGTGGCAAGAGTGAGGAAGGGCAATCTCTTATTTTTCAAGCTATAAAGTTGACATTAAGTAAGCATTTTCAAATATCAAGGAGCTGTAGTTCATAAAGTTTGGTTTGTTGGCAGATGTCTCTTCAATTCTAGAGTAACAATTTATTTCCCTTTGCCTTAATAACTCCAATGTGCAGGCGAAGCAGCTGCATTGATTCAGGAGGCAGGAGGCAGTTAAGCTCGGAGTAAGGCATTGTTCCATCTTACATATGATCATGATAATGATAAAAATACGACCTATTGTGAGATATTTGGCGTGTTCCTCTAACCAATACTGGCAGTTCATGCAAGATCAGTGTTTCCTAAAAAAGATACTCATACTTGTTTGTTTATAGGAAAGCAAGTGATATGATGTTGTTGTAACATTGAGGTGCAAATGGCAGATCCTTTGGCAGCGTTGTCCCAGGAGAAAAATCAGTCATTTGTGAGATATTGCGAAGATGACGAATTAATTCTAGAGGATGAGAGCCTTTCATCTGAATCCAAGAACCTTAAATATATTAGTGGTAAATCCTAAGGGGCTAAGCCTTGTAACACAAAGTGTAGTAGAATTGACTCAATTTCTACCACTAAAAAGGCACCTCAAAAGGGTAAAGAATGGCCTATAGTTCAGGTGGCTAAGTGTAGTGTGCTGAGAAAAGAAAGGGAAGCAGCCTTGTTAGCAGCATGAACGTAAGGGCCTAGAGAATTGAAGCATGGCGGTAATCTATAGTTCACTCTTCTCCACTTTCATCATGCTTGATGTTTAAATTGGGTATCATGGAAAACCGTTGTCATTCAATGCCTTTTATTTTTCCTTCGTCCGAATGATTTATATCTTGTATGTTATGGAGTGACGATTTCTTAATCTGGTTCGAGTTTCATTTATTTCTGGGTTGCTTTGACGTTGTGAAAGCTAGCATTTGCATCTTCGTATGCATCAAACCTTTTGCTAATAATCCGTGACGCTTTCTTAAGCTTACAAAAGCCCCATCTTCAAATGGCATACCTTTAGTTACTTAGATACATTCCCTTAAGTTACTAGATACATACCATTAGTTACCTAGATACATTCCTTTAAATTACTAGATACATATACTTAGCTTGATGGATACACCCCTTAAAATTATCAGATACATATATTTAGCTAGCTAGATACACTCTTTATGGCACCCTAAATACGCTAAATAGAGACATGTAACTCAAGAATGAGAGTGAGTGTTATGAAACAATAATTTATTTTTTTGCCACAAAATTGAATAGGAATATCAGTAACAAGCTGAGATTACCTGACTTTTAATAGTGAATCCCAATATCCTATTACAGCTCAGTCCTACGCAAAAACACCAATAACATCACCAAGTAGTATCCGTTAATGTAGTACTCTTAATTGGTTATGCATATTCATTTATATTTCGTTCACGATGACCTGATGAGGTATGTCGCGATAATGATAATTAATTCGAGTAAAAGAATATATGTACTAAATGACCTTTCAAAAAAATTTGTCTTTGTAACAATAATGTCACATTCGCTCAGAGATAACCCTCCTTTTTTAGGGTTAGTTTTATCGTTTACCTGCGTCTTTGTTTTATTCTTTGTTATGAGAAGAGTATATATCAAAGTAAAATTAATAACTTTCATTTTATTTTCCAAAATTTGCCCTCTTATCGAGAGTATATTATGCTCTTACTTCTAAAATAGGAGACGAACAACATAGAGGTAACGCCTTAAAGCATCCCAAGCACAATCGTTGGTTAACCTTTACCTTGCAAGCTATATACACTCCTTTACCTTGCTAGATACACATCTTTAATAAGCTAGATACACTCATTTACCTTATTAGATACGTACCTTTACCTTGCCAGATACAATCGTTTACTTGATAGATACACATCTATGGTAAGCTAGATACACTCCGTTACCTTGCTAGATACGCATATCTGGTAAGCTAGATAAACTCATTTACCTTGTTAGATGCGTACATTTACCTTGCTAGATACACTCCGTCACCTAGCTAGAAACACCTCTATAAGTTGTTCGATAAAACTCTTTAGCTTATTAGATACATTCCTTTAAATTACTAAATACATACCTTTACCTTGCTAGATACCCTTCTTTAAATTGTTAGATACATACCTTTAGTTATCTAGATACTTACATCATTCATTAGCATGATACTAAGCTAGCATGTTTGTGCGTCAACTTGGTATATTATATAATTCAAAACCACCATCTCAAAAATCATACAGAGTATCTTCTACTTGAATAGCTACCAAGTAATTTGTGGATCTACGCAAGTAAAAACGTGTATCTAAAGTCTATTACGTACGTATTTACAATTTTACATCGTCTCACTGCCAACCACTCTACCCACCACTGCGGTGGCACTGCCACACCATCATCGACTCAACACCCACGCCTACATTGTCACCGGCCATCCATCGACCCTACCTTTAAAGTCGATAAAATTCTTTAGCTTATTAGATACACTCGTTTAAATTTCTATATACATACTTTTAAGTTGCTAGATACATTTTTTTAGGTTACTAGATACATACTTGTAAGTTGGTATGTACTCTTTTAAATTACTAAATATATACCTTTAACTAGCTATATACACTCCTTTAAATTCCTATATACGTACTTTTAAGTTGCTAGATACACTTTTTTAACTTACTAGATACATACTTGTAAGTTGCTAGATACTCTTTTAAATTAGTATATACATACATTTAATTTGCTAGATACACTCGTTTAAATTTCTATATACATACTTTTAACTTGCTAGATACACTTTTTTAAGTTACTAGATACATACTTAAAAGTTGATACATACTCTTTTAAATTACTAAATAGATACCTTTAACTAGCTATATACACTCCTTTAAATTCCGACATACATATTTTTAACTTCCTAGATACACTTTTTTAAATTCCTTTACTTGAACTAGGATTATGCATTGAGATAAACAGAAACCTGTTTGAGTGGTAAAATATTGGCGCTAATCTGTTTCTAGAGTATCAAACCAGACCGCAGAACCTCCGTGACTTGCCTTACAAAAATGAAACTCTGCTCACAATGTAGCCACATGGACACATGGTTAATGGTGGAGCCACAATATCTTGCTCAGGCTGTTTTAGTGAAAATATCAAAGTTATTGCATGCCTTAATCTTTAGGTTTTCCAACTTATTTCTGCAAAAATGGGTTTAGATACTCAATAAATTTTGATTTCGGGTGTCCTGTAAACCGATGTGGTTGAACAAATACAAGATATAGGCAGTATTGACCAGTCAGTTTCCGAGGTGAATAGTCAGGACTATTATACTCCCTCCGTCCCGGTCATTTGTTGTCCTTTTCCATTTTTGGGTGTCTCAGTCATTTGTTGTCCTTTATATTTTAAGAATGAACTTGATAAGTAATTTGATCATTCTCATTCAATTTGTTCCACTTGTCATTTAGTTATTGGTCATCTCCTCTTTCCTTGGTCTTTGTGCCAAAACCAAAAGACAACAATTGACTGGGATGGAGGGAGTATTTCAGTAGTTCAGCTACACTACAACGGCGCCTAACTCGTCTCCTCCTTTACTCAATCTCGTCGCGAGCTCACCATTCGACTACCATGGCAGCCAGAAAACCCGACAATGAAGTAACACCAGAGCTATCATTGTTCAATTCGCCCATCCTTACCAGTTATCTGAGTACCATCGCGGTGTATAAATCAATCCAAATCCGAGCCCAAGCATAGCATAGTTCAAGCTCCAATCAATCAAAGAGAAGGCATTCAAGACGGACCCGCTTGGGTCGATAATTGAACCAGTCCTCGTCCCAATCTTAAACACAAATCCATCATCTCCATCTCGCACCCCAACACTCCTCTGGTAGGCACCTCCCTACGAGCCACCCACCCATATTACCCAACTCCGACAAATCCAAATCCCACCATTAGTTAGAAACTCCACTATTTATGGCACCAGATCATCTCCGTCGACATCAAAGTCGAGATCTAAATGCCAGATCTACATTAATACGCCGATGGTGGGGCTAAGGATCATCGACGATGAATGGGACGACGAAAGTTTCCCGTACTGGCATGTCGTGGAATTTCAGTCATAAACGGAGCGCTGAGATGGTGGTGACGATGTGTAGCCGGAGCTCCGGTGGTCGCCATCAAGAGTTTGTTGTGCGGGTGAGAATGAGATAAGACTGACATAGGTGATTGAAGGTGACGGTATAATGTGTGGAGGAATAAGTTTGACTTTGCATATTTGATTAGTATGACTTTTTTAGGTTAGTTCGTAAGTTTGTATTGAACTCTAGTTTGCACAGGACCCCGACCCTATATATATATATATATATATATATATATATATATATATATATATATATATATATATATATGATGTAGCTAAATTGGTATAAATTTCTTGAAAAGAGAAGAATAAAACCTAGTCTTATAATAACAACAACAACAATAATAAGGCCTTAATAGGATAGTATTTTGACCTTAAAGTGAGTGCTAGGTAGCACCAAAACGGACATGGACACGGGACACGGACACGTGACACGGCATCCCTTGATATTTAGGACATGGGACACGTTATTTAAATTTAATAAAATATATATTTTATAATTATAAACGTTTGATTTTATTTTTATAAAAGTATTTGATATTAAATTTAAATAAGTGAAGCTAAAACTTGCCCTTGATTATAACTCGTTTTCATTTACCATCCAAACGAATCTTTTAATCAATCTCTTTCGACAGCTCACTTCACGCTTAAAGAACATCATTCAGCCCAAATGATGTCCAAATGTCATGGACACGCGTCGGACACGGCCGAAATACCATGGACACTCGTCAGACACGTGCTCAAATAAATGTAGAAAGTTAGACACGGCTTTGTAGGTGTCCGACACGTTTCTACGTGTGTCCGAGGAGTGTCGGTGTCCGACACGGTGTCGGACACGGGACGGCTGATTAGGAGAAGTGTTCGTGCTACCTAGCGTGAGTGCGTGACAGATATCTCTATAAACTTGAACATGTTGTAGTAAAACATGAGTTAAAAGGCGTTAATCGGATTATATTTTGACCTTAACGTGGGTACGTGACTTATACCTTTATAAAACTGAACATGTAGCCCTCGAGGTTGAACTTAGAGCCAGCAAACAATGACACAATCCGAAAATATAACACGAATCCGACACGAAATTAACTGGATTTGATTAAGATTTAACTGGGTCTGGTGTGGGTTGAGCTCTCTATACACGAACCCAACACAAATGATCTGTTTTTTAAGTTAATCTTACTTTGTCTTGATCCTCGATCACATAAATATATATGTATATTTGAAAACTGACATGACACGAAAACACAACACGAAATTAACGGGTTTGGGTTGAGACTTGATGACCTAGTTATTTAAGTGGGTCGACACGAACACAATACGAGATTTAATTGAATCGTGTTTGGGTTGAAGGGTTTATAACCCGTTTACATGTGATACAAATATGAACTTGACACGACCTGATCTATTTGGAAGGTCTACGATCTACTTAACATGTATAACCTAGAAGTGTTCAAATGCGGGCTTGGGTTGGACATGGCCCGAGCTCATGTTTAATTTTTGGCCCACAGACAAGCGGGTTAGCGGGTTCAGACCGGATTACTGGGCCGGGCCTTTGTATTTTCTTAAAATGTCTTGTCCGTACCTGCTTTTTCAACGGGCGGGATGTGTTGGGTTCAATGGACGGGACGACCCATGAACAGCTAAAATTATGAAAAAAATAATGTAAATTATTAATAAATTATACTCTGTATTGAAGCAAAGTATATTAATCGTATAATAAAATACTACTATTAATTTATTTTGTGTAAAATTCTAATTATAACCTGCCAAATAAAACCCAAGATTTGAAATCGCATAATAATATGTTAACAAAAAAGAGTGATATATTTCACTTTTTTTTTTGAGGAAGATATATTTCACTTTTATAGGAAACTTTTATCATATAATTTTTTTTTTTTTTTATGGTAACGAGGGAACCCGTAGCCGCTACCTTCGGTGCGCACTGGGTAAACCCGCGGGTGTACGTGATAGCCTGCAAACCATGTATACCAGGTAAACCACCCGAGGGTGACAGACTCGAAGTCTATTAGGCATGGACTCACGCCATGCTCCACAAGATTTTGCTCTTGAGAGGTTTGAACCTGGATTTCCAGGAAATTTCACCCAAGTTTTAACACTAAACTCCTCTATCATATAATTATTCGGTATTTCTTCCAAGAATTGAGCATCAAGGTAAATTTTATTTCCACATGTTACTAATAATAAGAAAAGGTAAAAAAATAGATCTCACCAAATATATGAAGAATAAAAAAAAGCAGTAAAAAGTGGGAGGTAGTTGGGAGTATTTAATCAAAGCAACCAGCCTATTTTAATGCATTTTGACCGGAAAGTGTAAACTGGAGAGGGATATAGGGAGAGAAAGAAACGTGAAATAGAGCAAACCAAACGAGAGGTAAAACTCATAAATTCTCTACTCCATTAATTAACCTTTACGGTTTTACCCTCTTTAACACGCACCCCACTCTTTCAAGTTTTTAAAAGAATTTTATTATTAAGTTATTAATTTGTATGTTCTTTTCCTCTAAAATATTTCACTGTTACTTTTCTGATATTAAACTGTTACAAAAGTTGAATTCGTTGATAGTCGTTTTTGACATTTGCAATTTTTTTCTGTAATTTTTTGCATATACATTGTGTTAAATCAGATAATTACCAAATTCGTTGTTATTTTGCAGGGTTTTTGAGAGAGTTAAGGTTTTGTAAAAGGTTTAAATTAAGGGAATTGAAGGAGATTTATGTCGGCAAAGTCTCAAATTGAATCAGGGATAATTGGAGCTCATTCATTGAAGCTCTGGAAATTTTATTATTTTAATACAACATTGTTGGTCATCTTCATCTCTCACTGTGTTCATCATCTCTGCTGTTCATTTCAGCAGAGGAAAAGTTTACGTTTTTCACCCAATTCGATGTGTTTGAGGCCGAAACGGTACGATGGGTTCTCTTATTTGTCGCTTAATTTCAATACCCATGTTTTTAATTTATGATGTTTTGAAATTTTTTGTTGCAGAATTTTAGGGTTTATGATTTAGGGTTTTTGTGTTTTTTTTGATGCAGGACTTGTTCTGGAGTAGAGTGTTTTGGGGGTTTTCACATAAAACGATTCATAGATCTTTTCCTTTTCTCTGAGGGACGGTTACATCATAATTGTCAAAATTTTGCCTGATTTTTTTTTAGTTTTCCATCATTTGTGCATTGGTGAGGTTTTGTTGGGGTTAATTTACTTTCTTGATCACCAAAACCGAAATTCTGAGTTTTGTTGAGGTTTTGCGGGTTTAATTTATTTTTCTGTTGACAAATCACTTGAAATCCCAACCAGTTTCAAAAATGTTTCAAGATCGACACTTTTTTCGTCGAAAGCCGAAATTTGCTGCCGCCAAAACTGTGAGAAAGGTCCGAGTGATTTGTCATGACCCTGATTTAACGGATTCTTCGTCTGATGATGAAGTGAGAGGGATTAGGAGAGCGAAGCTTAAAAACAGAGTTATCCATGAGATTAATCTGCCTTTAAGGACGACGGGTAGCACAAACAACCATAATGTAGTTGCTGAGACTAAGAGTTCTGTCCAAGACAGCAACAATGGGATCAAAAACCCTGAGAAAAAGAGGAAGGTTTCAGGAAATACTCCCACTTCAGTGAAGTACAGGGGTGTTAGGCAGAGAAAATGGGGGAAATGGGCGGCTGAGATTCGACATCCTATTCGCGGTGTTCGCATTTGGTTGGGGACTTTTAGTACTGCTATAGAAGCTTCTGAGGCTTATGAGCTTAAGAAGATGGAATATGAGGCACTTGTTGCGGAGAGAAACCTGAATGCTTCTTGTTTTGTTGTGTCCGAGGAGTCTGATAGTGCATTGTCGAACAACTCTCTCGCTATGCTGCCTGAGATTGATACTACTTCCAATTCGCAAACCAATAAGGTCGACATTTCTGAAGTTGATGATTCTAAGGTGAAGCTTTCTAATGCAAAGGAAAGTGACGTGATTCCTGTTATGAGCACTATTAAGGAGGAATTCCAGAATGACATTGGCCAAGGTCTTGACTTTGAAATGGACCTTTGTTCATCGCTCTTGGTTAATGATTTTAGCGAGCTATTTGACGGGTTTCCTCTTATAGACGATTTTATTGGTAGCGGCTTTGACGACCTTGGACACACTGATCTTCCTGATTTTGATTTCGACCTGGGAAACAATGAGCTTGCATGGATTGAAGAATCTCTCAATTTCTCTACAGCAACAGCCATGCTGTCATGAAGTAATTTATAGGCCTATACAAACAAGTATGGAGGTTTGAACTAAACAGGTCTTAACAGGCTTGAAATCAGAGTTTTACCTTTCTTTTTTTTGTTAGTAAGAAATGTTTTGCAGAGAAATGAGCTTTTGGTTTGAGTTTTGTATGTCTAAGGAACAAGTACTACACATTATATGAGTGTCTCATAATAATTTTATAACGGTGTTTCGTATGAGAATTATGCCTGATAATATGTGTACCAGTTCTGCAGTTCAGGAGGTTCATCATTATTTCCAGGTTTTTCATTTTTAATCAACTCTCAAATTCACATCAATAGATACAGACTTCGATCAAGAATATTATCATTGTTATCCCAGTGCCTCGTGTTTAATCAGAAATAGAAACAACATTATTGTTTTTTTTTTTGGTTACAAGAAACGGACTTAAATTGGAAACGAAAGAACAAAAAAGAAAAACATTATCTAGGAATATAAACAACAATAATGCGTGAATAAGAATCGAAATGGGGAGTAGCTTATCAGTGTTTTTATTCCGAATAAAAAGTCATAGTCAATAGGATCTTGCAAGTGGGTTGGAAAGTAACAACATTCCTACCGCATACGATTCGCATTGCAGATACGGTTGGAAATATTGTATCACTATAGGGGCGAAGATATAATTAGAGAATATTTGTTGTTGTATCGTGGTATGGAGGCCATTGAATGAGAAACAAAATCGCCCCGACTACGGTACAAATCGATATAGGCGTCGTCCCCCAAGGTCACACAACACTCCTAAAAGTTGTGTACTCAACCATTAGGAGTTGGAACTCATATGGTAGGCTCAAAATTATCATAGAGAAATAGTAGAAATATATGGAAGATGTGTGTCTCAAATGACTACATACTTCTCATATTTATAGTGATTAATTAGCACTATAAAGAGGCATAACCACTACCATAAATATGGAGTTAATGGGGTTATAAACATGCATTTAATGGAGAGAGTGGAGAGATTCTCTTACGAGGTAATAGAAGGCTTCTCTACAATGTAATGTATCTAGACGACATTGCTAGCCTTTGCATTATTTCCAACAATCCCCCACTAATGCAAATGATAAACAAAATTATGAGCATATTAATAAGGATTGATACTTAAGCATTAATATCTTTCGATTTGAATTAACACATAGTGAAATGGAACAATTCTTTCATCACCTAGAGAGTGAACGAATCTTGAACTCCTAGACTCCGGGGTAAATTCCAAACACATATCTCACCTTAAGTTCCAAACGAGTTCTCACAAGTGCTCTAGAGAGAGAGCCTAATCTCTCATAGAAGGAGGCCAATCCTTCACACTCACGTAGGTGATTCCAACAAGTCTATCTCCATATAAACCACTCACGCATGAGCTATAGAATCATTAAGAGCTCTAAGGCTCAACCTCTCAACATAGTGGTGAATTCATAAAGTCCTTCTCAATAAGACCACCCAAATAAAGGGATATAGATTCATTAAAAACTCTAAAGCTCAACCTTTCAACATAGCGGTGAATCCATCAAGTCCTTCTCAATAGGACCACCTAAATAAAGGGATATAGATTCATTAAGAGAAATATCTCAACCTCCTTCATTACGGTGATCTCATCAAGTCCGTCTCACAAGGACCACTCAATTTTGGGCTATAAGACCATTAAGAGCTATATGCTCAACCTTCCAAAATAGTGTACATGTCATAGGAATGGGATGTGTACACAAGTATGAGTTTTCTATGGCTTCGTTAGACCACCCTTGCATAACAAGTTCCGGTATCCACCACAAATTCCTCAACTAATAGGCTTTTGCCCCATTTCCCTCGACAATTCTAGGACTTCTTTCTTTCTTAGTCCATTAGCTTAAATATGCTTCACTCAATTTTCACAAAGATAATAATTTGTGAGCGTATTATTCTCAATCAACTTTCTCAAATCTCAAATCTGCATAAAATGTGTAAATCTGCATGTCATTATACACATTATTTTAGCATTATTAAGTTGATATTTCAGCATTATTAAGTTGATGTTAGCATTATGCTAAAGATAAACATTAGGCAAAACTACATGCCCCAAAAATTAAGTAGTAGCTAATAATAGCTTCACAATCACCCTGCATCTTACCCTGCAAGATTAAGAGTAATATAATATGCTTACACAATAGACAAGGTTATAATAGTCTTCTCAATAGACTTAAAATAAGATCACCATTAAAGGTGGAAATGTATAATACTCACCATAGATCTCACCTTGTCGATCGTCATTACCTTTTGGTTGATCCAATATCTTTCTAGATATCCAACATAGTACAATTCTTAATATTGCACCTTAGGCACTTCACCAAATGTGAATGATATCTTTGGTAATGAATACACAAACAAAATGTAATTAGCTGCATAAGCTACATTGAAGCAACTATAATTCTATATATTAGACTTCTCACAATAGTCAAAACATGTTCTCTTATAACTCATATGCATCATTGTTCTAATTAAATATAGAGCTCGTACTCTCATGTCGTTTAAAAGAACAAATAATCTTCTTTATTATTTTCTCTTTCTAATAAATTGACATAGAATAAAGCATACACGTAGTGTTTGTGATTTTGCACCCAAAATCATATTATTTACTAAAAGCTCTATATACATCATCATTCTTATATTAAAAAACAACGAATCTCGATGATTATTTCACTTATATTTACTCTTTGTAAATCCACAATATTTTACAAAAAGAATTTGACTTCTTACCAACATAAAATCAATCATCATAATTAATCTCATATAGTGTGGTGTAAGCAAAATGTAACATAAATAATTGAACCTTACGCAACCATTATTTATATTTCATAGCCATTATCCAACAAATTAATACTTCTAATTTTGGTTCAATTAGTCATGTATAAAACATGCGATTATCATTTTCTCTACATCCCCACAATCAAAGATATACATGCTCTTCACAACTTATAAGATATCAACTCTAAACATGATAAATAAATTTATCAAATAAGTTGAACGTCTTCCCCCACATGTTGTCACGCCACAAATTAGTGACAAACATAATCGTTCAAACAAAAAAAATACACATTATTTATTCATTCATCATCTCAACATTTTTTTTTTTTTTTTGGTGACGAGGGGTTGAATCCCCCCGGGCACATGCAATACCCTCAACTTTTAGATATCATATAATCATTGACAAATTATGTTCTCCATAATCTACTTTTATGAATCTTTGACAAATAATCATTTCCAATTTTTGTCACACATATCCAAGATACTATATCAATTTAAAACAAAATATTTAGCCCTCACATTTGGTTCATAACTCAAATATCAATTTTAGTTCATCTCATAATCAAAACTAAAAAATCAATCCAAATGTGTGAAATATTTTGCTTGATAAACATATTATACACATAACAATATTTTGGTCACTCAATCATTCTAGCTACTTGTCATTCAAAATCTTGGAACAATTTCATTCACTTAATCTCGAAATCAATTATCAAGTAATTTTACCAAGATTATAGACATTACCAAGTAAATTAGTAGCTTAAACATATGAACGATTAAGACACATATAATTTGACCAAACATTCATATTTATCATCATAAATATTTGTAAAGGTAATTCACGGGAACATACCTTAATCACAAGAATGAATTGAGCAATAAAATTATAGATAATACCATTCTTTTATGAATCTTCATAAACTTTCCAGCACACTACCATGACATTGTTGGCTATTTTAGGAAAGCTAAATGACAGAATCTGCTCACGGCTTAAACTACAAAGTTGTAGCTCTTATTCTTATCTTTCCAACGCCATATTACACGCCTCAAACAAAGGTCTAGAGACCGAGTTATGGCCAAAATACCGACGTGCTGTCTAACTCCATACGGGCTGAATCTTCTAGACGAAAATAAATATTTTCTCCAATCAAAAGATTCTCAATGAAGAGAATACAACAACAATAATAGTGACAAAATTTCGTTTCTCAATTGTTGGAAATATTGTATCACTATAGGGGCGAAGATATAATTAGAGAATATTTGTTGTTGTGTCGTGGTATGGAGGCCACTGAATGAGAAACAAAATCGCCCCGACTACGGTACAAATCGATATAGGCGTCGTCCCCCAAGGTCACACAACACTCCTAAAAGTTGTGTACTCAACCATTAGGAGTTGGAACTCATATAGTATGCTCAAAATTATCATAGAGAAATAGTAGAGATATATGGAAGATGTGTGTCTCAAATGACTACATACTTTTCATATTTATAGTGATTAATTAGCACTATAAAGAGGCATAACCACTACCATAAACATGGAGTTAATAGGGTTATAAACATGCATTTAATGGAGAGAGTGGAGAGATTCTCTTACGAGATAATAGAAGGCTTCTCTACAATGTAATGTATCTAGACGACATTGCTAGCCTTTGCATTACTTCCAACAGATACTCGTAACACTAACTTGCGGATCATACAAAGCGTATAACTACTGTATACTCGTAGCACTCAACTTGCGGATCATACAAAGTGTATAACTACTGTATATGGAGACAATGGAGTACAGTGACTGGGCGACGAGGAGGCCTGAAATTGCGTGGCTAATTTTTGAGGTTTAAGATTAAGAGAAATGGGAAATACAACTGCAAGATTAATTGTGTTTCCAAGTTAGCTCTTTTAATCACTCTGCTTTTACTATTTTTAGACCCTGTTTTTTTAGACTTAATTTCAGTTGTAATAAGTTTAATTCGGTTCAGTTCAGTTCAGTTCAGTTTAGTTCAGTTCAGCTCTATTAAGTTCAGTTCAATTCAGTCCAGCTCCATTCAGTTCAGTTCAGTTCAGTTCAGTTCAGTTCAATTAAGTTCAGTTCAGTTTATTTCAACATTAATAATACTATTTTTATTTTATATTCTTACTGTTATCATTATTAGTATATTAATCTATTTAATATAATTATTATTATATTAATATATATTTATTATATTACTATTGTTTTTATTATTATTTTTATTATTTTATTTCTATTTAATATATTTATTTATTATTATAATAAATAAATGTTGTTACTTTCCAAGTAGTGTGTCTGATGCTTCGCTATTTATTTATCGACAAAGTTCTGACACTGCTTATCTCTTACTTTATGTCGATGATATTGTTATCACTGCTTCTTCCTCACATTTCTTGCATCTTATTTTCCAGTGCTTGTCTCGTGAATTTGCTATGATGGATCTTGGTGCACTCCACCATTTCCTAGGTATTACTGTCACTCGCTCCAAATCCGGTTTATTTTTATCCCGAGGACAGTATGCCAAATCCATACTTGCACGAGCTAATATTACCGGCTACAACCCCTCTGTCACACCCGTAGACACATCGGCCAAATTGAGTGCCACGAGTGGACCTCCTGTTGCTGAACCCGCCTTGTATCGAAGTCTGGCAGGTGCACTTCAATATCTTACCATTACTCGTCCTGACATTACTTATGCAGTTCAACAAATTTGTCTTTTTATGCATGACCCCCGTGAGCCTCATTTGGAATTTATGAAGCGTGTTCTACGCTATATTAAAGGCACCATGGATTTCGGTTTCACCCTTTCCGCCTCTAAGTCACACCCCCTCAATGCTTATTCCGATGCCGACTGGGGCGGATGTTCTGACTCTCACCGGTCCACCTCCGGTTATTGTGTTTTCTTGGGTGATAATTTGGTCTCTTGGTCTTCGAAACGCCAGGTCACTGTCTCTCGTTCTAGTGCCGAGGCTGAGTATAAGGGTGTTGCAAATGTAGTGGCCGAAACGACTTGGCTTCGAAATCTCCTGTTCGAACTACATATGCCTATTCGTCATGCCACGTTGATTTACTGTGACAATATTTCCGCTGTGTACTTATCTGGTAACCCCGTACAGCATAGCGCACGAAACACATTGAGCTTGATATCCATTTTGTTCGTGAGCAAGTGCGGGTTGGATTGGTTCGTGTTCTCCACGTCCCTTCGTCGCTTCAATATGCTGATATTTTTACTAAGGGACTTCCGCGTCAACTATTTTCTCAATTCCGATCCAGCCTCAGCGTCCGACCTCCTCCCGCTGCGGCTGCAGGGGTGTATTAGTAAATAAAAATTGTATATTTGTGTATCTTTAGATTGTCCATATTTGTTGATATGTTCACACTTGTATCACCGAGTATATATTGTAAAACCGTCACAAGTTAATAATTACGGAATTCATTTCTATTAGAAATAGTCACTTATAACCCTATAATTTAGCATGAAACACCTATATTCAGGAAGAATCTCATAATTATGCTCTAACTCACAACACGTGATTTCCATCATCGTTTTTCCTTTCGGAAATCTAGCATCTACTACAAATTTGCACCCAGTAACATTTGAACCTTCATGTTTGCTTTCTCCACCTTTCTTAATTACACATCATTCTCATTCGCTTGTACATAAAAAACGTGATTCCTTTTCACCCGTCGATAATCGACTTATGCCATTCGCTTTATACTCTTCTTTAAATTCATTAGTTCTTAAAAAAAGCTCGAAACCACGTTTGTATGCATAAGAATATTGATGCGTGCATATTATATAGACTTTTACGGTCTCTTTTGGCACGCATTTCTATGTATTTGAGTGATATTATGTCACTTTATACTCCGAATAGGCTACTTTGTGCTTTTATTGCTATTTTGCAGATTGGTAGCGGAAACCAACCTTTAGTGGCCTCAAGATAGCATCTCTGGAAGATGGACGGGAAACAGGACGAAGGAATCATGCATGGGGAAGCGTGAAGACGAAAGTTAACCAATTTAAGCAAGTCAGAACTACTACGGAGGCTGAGAAGTGACTGAAGATCTCGATCGACCACATTTGGCTGTCGATCGAGAACACAGAAGAACACAAGCCTTCGATCGAGCTGTCCTGTGCTCGATCGAATTGTGAAGGCCTCGATCGAGATGTCCTGTTCTCGATCGAGGGAGATACTTAAGGGAAGCTCTCGATCGAGCAACTGTGGAGTTCGATCGAGAGGCCACGCGCTGATGGGCTTTATTTCGACTGTGTTGTTATTTTACAACGCTTGTTTTTCCTTGCTATTTTTCTTATAAAGAGGCAAGGAATACTAGAGACCTAATTATCACATCCCAGACATAGAACGGAGACTGTTGCTTTAGCTTTTGGATCGGAAGTACTTTTAATCGCCATTTCTCAATTTTCCTTTGGTTGAATTCGGTATTATCATAGCATAATTTCAATTCGTTTTCGTTTATTATGTTACTTATTGTTATTTGCTTTACTACTATCGTTCCTCATTTCGATCATGAATAGCTAATCGCTTTGCTAGGATTTAGGGTAGCCATGGCGTAGGAAGGGGAATTAATTAGAATACCGTAGTCTAGTTGTATGCATCCTTTGCTTTAATTTCTCTTAATTGTTTGAGTCGACGCATTCAATTAACTGTCTCGATATCCCCTTCTCCTAGATCGAAAGATTGGAAAAGGAATAGTTCTGCAGCGTTTCATTAGGGTTTATGCTAGCTAGGGCGAAAGCTAAACTAGTATTACCTAGGGCGAACTAAGGACCGAAAGGTGACGTTTATTACCCACAGCTTGGATTTAGGGCATCTATATTTTAGTCCGGACTTTAGAAGCCATGGTGAACCGACAATCCTAGTACCTTTCTCCCTTGTTCATCTCTATTTCATTTCTCTCTCGTTCCTTTTATTCTCTCCTTTACTCGTAGTTTTTAGAAAACAAACAAACAAACCCCCTATTTTGGTTACTTTTGACAGACTTAGTTTACTATAGGAGTCCCATCTCCCTGTGGATTCGATACCCGACTGCCTCTACTACATTTAGTTGAGACCCGTTGGTTTTATCTTTGACAGGGTTGCGACAGCCGTGTCAAATTTTGGCGCCGTTGCCGGGGAGACGGTGCAATTTTATAGTTTCTTTGTTTGTCTTTTGTCTCAGGGAATTTATTCCTTGGGACAGTTCTCATTCTTGGCCCGAGTGTTTTTGTGCTTACAGGTTATAGTTCAGCCATGGAGGTATTTTGTGGAAGATGTGGCGAATGGGGACACAATCCCTTTTCATGCATGGCTACGTCCGAGAGCGTTCTAGCCTATCGGAAGATTAGGCAAGGAGGCTCTTACCTTGAGCTTTATACTGACAATGATCAGGTCGAGTACAACCTAAAGGCCGCCATTCACACGCAACATCTTGAGCAGGAATCTGGTGCGGATGTCTTCCGTAAACTGCTCGAAAAGTGTGAGTCAATGTGCTTAGAGGAAGACCCGGTAAATGCAATAAGTTTGAGGAGTGGTCGCACTTATGACGGACCAGAACATACTCCAGAAAGTTCAAACGCCGAGGCAGGGACCACTGCTCAGCAAAATGACGAAGAATTGCTGAAGGGTGGTCGATCGAGTGAACTTACCTCTCGATCGACCAATGCTGAGGAAGAAACCCCTCGATCGAGAGACGATACTTCTCGATCGAGTAATCTGCACGATGAAACCTCTCGATCGAGAGAGGTTAGCAAGAAAAGCTCTCGATCGAGCACTTCTGAGCCTCGATCGAGAGAAGCTGAGCCTACGGACACGCATTCCAATGCTGACCGTAGTGGGGTACCCTCCTGTGCTGCGAGGGTGTCAAGAACCGATAAAGGTAAAGAGAAAGAAGAGGACCCACTTCCTATGGTTAAGGTCCCTTACCCGACTCGATTACGCGACACAAAGACGGAGAGACAATTCAGCAAATTCGCAGATATGGTAAGAAACATTCAGGTAACCATTCCTTTTGCTGAGTTAATTACCCAAATACATCCTTACCCAAAATTTATGAAAGATATTATTACGCGTAAGAGGGAATTTGGAGAAACAGCTACTGTCGCCTTCATGGAAGAGTCTAGTAGTCTAATTTCGGGAAAGTCTCCCCCTAAACTGAAGGACCCGGGTAGTTTCTCTATTTCTTGTGTTATAGGAGATGTGGTGATAAATAGGGCGTTGTGTGACCTTGGAGCCAGTGTCAGTGTCATGGCCTATTCTATCTTTTCTAAGCTTAAATTGGGTCACCTAAAAATGACCAATATCACCCTACGAGATGGCCGACGAGATCATTACACGGCCCTTAGGTATCTTAGAGGATGTGCTGTCAAGGTAGGCAAATTCTTTATCCCAGTGGACTTTATTGTTTTTGATATTCTTTGAGGATACCCGCACCCAGTTATTTTAGGTAGACCGTTTTTGTGTACAAGTGGAGCTATTATTGATGTCAAACTCGGGCGGTTGACCCTAGAGGTAGGGGATGATGTGATTACGTTTAGTCTGCCCGAGACCTTGTCTAGACCGATGATAGAGGATACTTGTTACTCTGTTGACATTATTGATGAGTCTCGCTTTAATTTTGGTCGGATTCCTTAGTTAAGGATCCGCAGGAGTCTTTGATGTTTCTAGATGAGTGTGCAGATTTTTCAGATGACGAGGACGATGTCGAGCAGTTGCTTGGGATTACTACAGTGAGATAGAGAGTGTCGACGACGTTCAGTGAACAGGTAGAGAACTTGGCACACACTTTGTGCTCGGTCGAGGTAAAGGTCCCCGAGCGTAAAGCTCTTCCCTCTCACCTTAAGTATGCCTTTCTTGATGATACTGAGCAGTTTCCAGTGATTGTGAGTGCTAAGCTCAACGACGGACAGTTAACTACTTTATTGACTGTTCTTAAGAGAAATAGGAAGGCGATGGGATATTCGTTGGATGACCTTAAAGGCATCGGCCACGATGTCGCATGCATAGGATTGAGCTAGAGGATGATCACAAACCTTGCAGCGAGTGGTCGGTCAAAAGTCGAATCCGAAGATGGAGGAGGTTGTGACGGCTGAGGTTATGAAACTACTCGACGCAGGTATTGTTTATTCAGTTGGGAATTCTAAATGGGTAAGTCCCGTTCAGGTGGTACCTAAGAAAGGTGGTACTACAGTTGTCCGAAATGAAAATAATGAGCTAATACCTACTAGACTAGTGACCGGGTGGCGGATGTGTATAGATTATCGGCAATTAAATGCCGCCACCAAGAAAGATCATTTCCCCCTTCCTTTCATTGATCAGATGATAGAGAGATTGGCCTCCCATGAGTTTTTCTGTTATCTGGATGGGTACTCAGGGTTCTTTCAGATCCCTATTCATCCAGATGATCAGGAAAAGACTACTTTTACTTGTCCGAAGGGTGTCTTTGCTTATCGCAGAATGCCTTTTGGTTTGTGTAATGCCCCTGCCACCTTTCAGAGGTGTATGATGGGGATCTTTTCTGAGTATATCGAGTCTATCATGGAAGTCTTTATGGACGACTTCAGTGTCTATGGAAATGACTTCGATAATTGTTTAGCTAACCTTGATAAAGTCTTGCAGCGATGTATTGAGGTTAATCTAGTGTTAAACTGGGAGAAGTGCCATTTTATGGTAAATGAAGGCGTTGTCCTTGGGCACTTAGTCTCCAACAGGGGTATTGAGGTAGACAGAGCAAAGGTGCAAGTAATCGAGCAATTACCCCCTCCAGTTAATGTCAAGGGGGTGAGAAGTTTCCTTGGTCACGCTGGCTTTTGTCGTCGGTTTATCAAGGACTTCTCAAAGATTGCTCGACCGCTTACACAGTTGCTTCTAAAGGATGCTCCTTTTGATTATAATGATGAATGTCTTTCTGCTTTTAACACTTTGAAGCAGGCTTTGGTCTCTGCACCCATTATCCAGCCTCCGGATTGGAAGCTGCCTTTCGAGATTATGTGCGATGCCAGTGATTATGCACTAGGAGCGGTGCTAGGCCAACGGAAAGACAAAGCGCTGAGTGCGATTTATTATGCGAGCCGAACTCTGGATGAGGCTCAAGTGAAATATGCTACCACGGAGAAGGAGCTTTTAGCTGTTGTTTATGCGTTAGATAAGTTTAGATCGTATTTGTTGGGTTCTAAAGTTATTATTTTTACAGATCATGCAGCGCTGAAACACCTTCTGAACAAGAAGGAAGCTAAGCCCAGATTGCTGAGATGGATATTCCTTTTACAGGAGTTTGACTTGGAGATTAAGGATAAGAAGGGAGCGTAAAACGTCGAATCGACCATCTGTCGCGTCCCGACACAACGAAAGGGAGGATTCTCTTCCTATTAATGATTCTTTATTTGACGACTCTTTATTTTTTGTTGATGTTTTTTCTGTGACCTCTGTGAATTCTAAGGATGGTGCTGAACCTTGGTTTGCAGACTATGCTAATTTTGCTGTCAGTCAGGCACTGGCACTAGATTTATCTCATCAGCAGCGCAAGAGGTTCTTACACGATGCACGGCAATATTTCTGGGATGACCCTTATTTATTTAAGGAGTGTGCAGACGGACTCTACAGACGGTGTATTCCGCAGTGGGAGACCAAAGCTATCCTAGAAGGCTGCCATTCGGCTCCTTGTGGAGGACACCACGGTCCATCACGTCATCGTGGCTAAGGTATTGCAAATCGAGGTTTTTATTGGCCAACTCTTTTCGCCGACACTAAAACTTTTGTTGCTAGTTGTGATGCTTGTCGAGAACGGAAACATTTCAAGAGACATGAGATGCCTCGAACGGCATCCTAGAGGTTGATATTTTCGATGTATGGGGCATTGATTATCAAGGGCCATTTCTGTCTAGCCAAGGTAACAGGTATATTCTGGTAGCTGTAGACTATGTGTCCAAGTGGGTGGAGGCAATTGCCACTCCCAATTGTGATGCCCGGACCGTGATTAAGCTGTTTCGTAAGATTATTTTTCCCCGTTTTGGTGTCCCTAGGGTCGTCATTAGCGATAGGGGTATGCATTTTAGAGAACAACAGTTGACGCTTTCTTTGTCTAAATATGGTGTCAAACACCGTAGGGGTTTGGGGTATCACCCTCAGACTAGCGGACAGGTCGAAGTCTCTAATAGGGAACTAAAAGAGATATTGAGTAAAGTAGTGTCTAAATCACGGAAGGACTGGAGTGCTAAACTAGAGGACACGTTGTGGGCTTATAGGACGGCTTTCAAGACACCAATCGGTGCTTCACCGTATCGTTTAGTGTATGGAAAGTCTTGTCATCTTCCTGTTGAGCTAGAACATAAAGCTTGGTGGGCTATCCGCCAGCTTAATTATGATGCTTACTTGTGTGGTGAGAAGCGTTTATTGTAGCTAGATGCGCTGGAGGAGTTTCGGTTGAACGCTTATGATAGCTCCCGAATCTATAAGGAGAAGACTAAGCGTTGGCACGATAAGAGGATTGTACCCCGTGAGTTCCATGTTGGGCAAAAGGTGTTACTGTTTAATGCCCGGTTGAGACTATTTCCTGGTAAGCTAAAGTCCAGGTGGAGTGGTCCGTACACGGTGACTGGCGTCACTAAATTTGGATCAGTTGAGTTAGAGGACTCCGAGGGGATTCGCTTCAAAGTTAATGGTCATCTTGTGAAGCATTAATATGGGGCTGATGCTGTGATTGGACGCGTCGAAGTTCTCTTTTTCGACGCGATGACAGAGAGTGATGTTTGACGCTTATAGGTCGTGCGGGACCTTATAAACCTGCGCTTATCGGGAGGCAACCCGATTGTAAATTTTTGTTTTTGGTTTTTTGAACTTTTAACTTTCTTTATTTCTATTTGGCGTGCGTTTGAACAATTTTAATAAGTATTCTTGCGTTTTTGGTACAACACAGGTACCGTACTGTTGCTTACTGATGCAACAGCCCTCGATCGAGTAGCCTTCCTGCTCGATCGAGTGGTCTTTCACCTTCAAATCTCTCGATCGAGATCCTACTTGCTCGATCGAATTTCTGCTCCGTTAAAAGCCTCGATCGAGTCTTACCTGTCTCGATCGAGTACCGTGTTCATCTCGATCGACCTACTCCTTTGTCGATCGAGAGCCCTACTAACCTCTCTATCTGGTTCGGTTTGGGGAGGTCCGTGGTCTGCACGCTTTTGTAAGTTTTCGACTCTCCCTCTCTTTCGTTTGCATCTCTTTCCCTTTACTTTGTACAATGGGGACATTGTACAGTTTGGTTTGGGGAGGGTTTGCATCCATTTTGTGTCTACATGTTGTTTTTGTCGCATTTTTGTTACCACGTTTACTTACGTTTGCATTGTATTTTATTTCATAAAAAAATCAAAAATCTCATAAAAATTGAAAAATTTCAAAATTTAAGAAAAACATCATGTTTATTTTGCATATCAGATTGAGTCGGATTGGAGTATTTCATTGCTGATAATTGTTTCTTTTGCTTGAGCCTTGTATTGTTTCACATCTTTTAGCAACAGCCTTTGCAATTTCTCGAATTTCGTTTCAAAATTCGTTGAACAAGTAGACTTGACTTGAAATTTTGGCAAACTACAATATCTTTCTGAGGTTTAGAGCTTTATAACTGGTGTCATCCATGACCAGTTCATGTAGGAGGTGAGTAGTTACTCCTTATAAGGCATGTAACATCAAATTGCACAAGCATGAGTTTAGTCTACTTAGTACCTGTATGCATTCGGGTCTGTGGTTGGTGACACATGTTTGGAGAGGCAACCCCTTTATTTCATTTTACCCATAAGCTCCACATAGCCAAATTGCCCATTTTGTCCCTATTTAGCTACAATCCATATCTTTCCTACCCTAGCCGAGCTAGTAATGGTAGCAATGTTGGGAATGTGTTGATTTGCAGCTGGTTATTATATCATTTCATGAGATGGACGGGTGAAGGAAATGAAGGAGAAATATTGAAAAAGAAGTGAAGAAAAATGAAGAAAAAAAAACAAAAGAGAAAAAAAAGAAAAGGAATATCCGAAAAGAAAAATGAAAAAGAAAAAAAAAAGAGAAAAAAATCATATGCGGAAAATGAAAGACTATACGTTGTGATTTATACTCCCATTTTTAATCTATACCTTATGGGGAGTTGATAATTTTATGGTGATTAGTGAGTTGTGTGCATCCAATTTGCACTGTTTCGTATCGATTTGTATGGAGTTTGAAGTAGGGAAGTTGCATAATTTGGATCCGTTGTTGCTAGCCTGGCTTTTAACCCCACGTACCCAAATTCATTTTAGCCCCTTCTTACCTATTACCTCACTTACCCATATGTAAGTCCTCGGCATGTGTCTTGGTCATCAGTTGGTTGGAATGCATATGTACGGTTGTAGAGACTTTATTCACGCTAGATTGCATGCGTGTTCTTATAGGTCGCAGTTAGGTGAGTGTTCTTTATTCCTTCTATCTTATTTTATATATCACCTTATGCTTATTTGTGTGATTGAGCGACCCGTGAGAGTCCATTTTTAAAAAGTCTTGCAAGGTCGAAAGTTCAACGTCTCTTTGAAATATGCATAAATTCGTTTGCCTTGATGTCGAGCTACTAGTAGTTGATTCTTATGCATTAAACGGTTTGAGCCGACGGTCTTCAGTTTGTCTATGTTCTACTCCTATCCATTTTATCCTAGCTAGTTGCATTAGTTTGCTTGAGGACAAGCAAAGGTTTGGTTTGGGGAAGTTTGATGCGTGCATATTATATAGACTTTTACGGTCTCTTTTGGCACGCATTTCTATGCATGTATTTGAGTGATATTATGTCACTTTATACCCCGAATAGGCTACTTTGTGCTTTTATTGCTATTTTGCAGATTGGTAGCGGAAACCAACCTTTAGTGGCCTCAAGATAGCATCTCTGGAAGATGGACGGGAACGAGGACGAAGGAATCATGCATGGGGAAGCGTGAAGACGAAAGTTAACCAATTTAAGCAAGTCAGAACTACTACGGAGGCTGAGAAGTGACTGAAGATCTCGATCGACCACATTTGGCTGTCGATCGAGAACACAGAAGAACACAAGCCTTCGATCGAGCTGTCCTGTGCTCGATCGAATTGTGAAGGCCTCGATCGAGATGTCCTGTTCTCGATCGAGGGAGATACTTAAGGGAAGCTCTCGATCGAGCAACTGTGGAGTTCGATCGAGAGGCCACGCGCTGATGGGCTTTATTTCGACTGTGTTGTTATTTTACAACGCTTGTTTTTCCTTGCTATTTTTCTTATAAAGAGGCATGGAATACTAGAGACCTAATTATCACATCCCAGACATAGAACGGAGACTGTTGCTTTAGCTTTTGGATCGGAAGTACTTTTAATCGCCATTTCTCAATTTTCCTTTGGTTGAATTCGGTATTATCATAGCATAATTTCAATTCGTTTTCGTTTATTATGTTACTTATTGTTATTTGCTTTACTACTATCGTTCCTCATTTCGATCATGAATAGCTAATCGCTTTGCTAGGATTTAGGGTAGCCATGGCGTAGGAAGGACGAATTAATTAGAATACCGTAGTCTAGTTGTATGTATCTGCTGCTTTAATTTCTCTTAATTGTTTTAGTCGACGCATTCAATTAACTGTCTCGATATCCCCTTCTCCTAGATCGAAAGATTGGAAAAGGAATAGTTCTGCAGCGTTTCATTAGGGTTTATGCTAGCTAGGGCGAAAGCTAAACTAGTATTACCTAGGGCGAACTAAGGACCGAAAGGTGACGTTTATTACCCACAGTTTGGATTTAGGGCATCTATATTTTAGTCCGGACTTTAGAAGCCATGGTGAACCGACAATCCTAGTACCTTTCTCCCTTGTTCATCTCTATTTCATTTCTCTCTCGTTCCTTTTATTCTCTCCTTTACTCGTAGTTTTTAGAAAACAAACAAACAAACCCCCTATTTTGGTTACTTTCGACAGACTTAGTTGACTATAGGATTCCCATCTCCCTGTGGATTCGATACCCTACTGCCTCTGCTACATTTAGTTGAGACCCGTTGGTTTTATGTTTGACAGGGTTGCGACAGCCGTGTCAAATATATAAACGCGGTGAATTCTTCTGACTCGGGAAAAACCATTCCAACTTCGGGATTAGTAATATCATTAATGACTTCAGAATTATCGTTATCAAATAGTTCAACTGTTTGTTGGAACAAATTAGTAGACCCACCTTGAGTTGCATCGGACGCCTACACTGTTTCAATTTTCTCGGTTTGGACTCGTTCCTGTACCGTGTCATCCGATTGAGTCCTCAAATTAATTTCTTCCAATGAAGGTTCATCTTGTTCATTGAATTCATCACTATATTCTTGATTTAAATCAAAAAAATTGTGATTATAAGTTGACATTGATGAAGGTTAGGGTAGCTACTGTATGCTTTTGATTTTTTTTATGATACGTATGAAAATTTTAGGTTTTTGATTTTTTTTTACATAATTAGTAACCGTATGATTCAAAGTCTAGGGTAGAAATTTTAAAAGATATTGATAAATATTTTGTTAAGATATCATATTATATTCAATCCCAATAAATATAATAATAATTATTATTATTATTCATTTTGCCAAAATTAATAAAGCTTTAACAAATTTCCCTCCATCTTTTTCATCTTTCCCTCCCATAATGAAATTTTCCCTCCAAACATCTACACAATTCCCTCCCTAACTACAAATAGATTCCTCCACATGCTACATTTTAATTGGTGGTGTATAGAAGATTCTATACATCGAGTGTAACCGTAGCATCTTCAATAAAGAGTAATGAGCTAATCAAACATAACAAGGGTACTTCACTGTCTTAAAAAAAGCAAAAAAAATCATAGCTCTCTATAAGCTTGTATCATAAACGAAAATTGATGCTAGAAAAATGATGAAGCAAGACGGAAGTACAATCGTAAGTTCGTGCAACCTAGACGACAACACCACAGCCTTGTCGTGTGGTCAGCACGATGGCTCAACTGACATGTCGTGCAACTTACACAACCCCATTCCTATGTCATGCGACAAACACGACGTCCCCGCTGCTGTGTCGTGCCACAAATACGACCACAACCACGACATTTCAGACCCTGGCGCGCATCCCTTCACAAGTAACGAGCCATAACGCCGGTGACGAAATCGAAGTCGAATCGAATTTTCAATTTCCGAGTTCACTGCGTTCATTCCATTCGAGTATGAAATTTACATACTGAATTAGCGAATGACGAATTATACTACCAAATTTCTACATTTTGCAATTGAATTAGCCTACTCTATTGATTTTATACATAACTACAACAATTCAAGTAAACGGATTGAAAATTAAAGAGAGTAATTACCTTAATCACTCTATTGATTTTATACATAACTACAACAATTCAAGTAAACGGATTGAAAATTAAAGGGAGTAATTACCTTCATCGTTGTTGATGTAGTTGTTGTCGTCACCGTTGCCGACTTGCCGTCGTTATGGAAGGGTTTAACAATTATGATTTTAAAAGGTGCGGTGGGAAGCAGGGGAGATGTATTTCAGTAAAAATGAGTGTATTAGGGTATTAATTGTAGAAGGGTATTTTTGTGAGGGTGTTAATTGAAGGTGGGTAATTTCGTAATTTAAACGGGTGACGTTAGTAATTTTCGGGCGTTAAAAAGAAAAAGTGAAAACCCATGTTAATTTCATAAAAAAAACTTTGCACAAATGCATCCGGCCGTTTTTCTATCATTGTGTGGTTCTTAAGAAAATTTTATGTGCACAAATGAATCACTGTTTTAACTTGGCCAAAATAGGTGAAAAAAAAGTGAACGGTGTTTGCCAAATTGGTAAAAAAAAACTATAATTTATGACAAATTGGTAAAAAATTAATAGAATATGATAAATTGGCCAAAAAAACTACTACCATATTTAATTTGTTGCTCGTATTTCTACAATTAAATTTTGACTAAACTACTCTTACCCAAGTGAGGCAACTCGCAAAATCTAGCCGAAAACCTAACAAATAGGAATAGATTACCAAATGGAGTGTACAAGGCAAACTCGACCCAACTTGACTTTTTCCAAGGTTAGGCGTCCTATTAAAGTATTAGTCTAAGAAAACCTACATGGCGTGCAATTGACCCGAAGACTGTTGGTCGACCTATATAAATGGGCCGAGTTTGGGCCAATTTTGCCCAATTTTGAGGCCCAAAACTAAGCCCTACCAGGCTTGAAAATGAATATCTGATTATTTTTCTTATTTAACATATTTAATTAAGTTATATTTAAATATTAATAATCAATGATTAGGAGTAATTTTTGTCCAAATATGCATGGATACGAGTCATTATGATCTAATCATATTTTTGGTTGAATTATTAAAATTAGAGAAGTATTCAGATTGAACAAAGTTAGATCGAATTCAGGTCATGTTCTTTAATTTTAAGTTTCGGGTCATAGTTGCTAAGGAAAAGTCTTGGTTAGTTTATTGATTCGACAAGGATAGTTTTGTCAAATCAACCTGCAATAATAAAGTACTTGGTAACGTGAAATTTTTTTTGGCCAATTTATTATATTTTACTCGTATTAGCTTTCTTTTCCAATTTGTCACAAATTAACTTTTTTTTTTTACCAAATTGACAACTATCTTCCACTTTTTTTTTGCCAATTTGGTAGTTTGGCCATTTTAACTCTCTACTCCTAAAATATGTTTAAATATTGTATCAAAAAGTATGTTATGTCATATATAAAAATTTGTGGAAAACTTTATATTGGCTACTAGAAAGAAGACAAAAACTTGCGAGATACAATCTCTAACTCTGACAGATCACTTGGTTTGGTTCAACAAGTCGGAATGGAATGGAATGGAGTTTGATAGTAGGGTGGTATGGGGTTCTAAATCCATACTTGTCTAATGTTGTTTGGTTCACCACAAATTATAAAGAGGAGGAATGGAGTTTGAATCCAAGGGGGAAGGGTGGGTATGGGATTCCAAGGGGTTGTGGTGGAGTTAGAATCCATTGGGTATCTAACTCCATTCCAAATCACCCCAACCAAACAATGGAATGGATTAGATCCATTCCATTCCATTCCAATATACCCAACCAAACACCCCCTTAGTTGTTCCGTATCTTTTATGTTCACACTTTTATCATTGATCGGGAATTAAAGAGATAAAGTGACAATTTCATTTTATATTCCCATCATTTTTTAATATATGACGTTTTGCTTTTTCGAGGCGAGCCTTTAACTTTAATATTTACAAAATATATTTGGTAAAAAATTATAAAAATTATACCATTAAATTCCTTATGAAAAATTCTTTCACGTGAGTATAAACATCACTTATTTAAACATATAATTTGAAAGATATTGAAGAGAGAAGTGTGTGTCTCGAAATGTGAGAAAATCATAAATAGAAAAATAGAGGGAGAACTAAATTATATTCCCTCTTATTCAGAATAACTGTCCCATTTATTATTTCCGTCTATTCATATAACTATCCCATTTTACCATATTTGGACAGATTTAATGACTTTCCTACCCTTGACTCTTTTCTTTATTTACGACCCCAACCACCCCTAATCCATCTAAATTAACACCCTCTCTTCTTTATTTTTATCCTTATACAATACTTTTCATTATTTATTCTCTATTCCTTAATTTTTGTGTCAATGTCCGGATGAGACAGTTATTCCGAATAGGAGGGAGTATAATGCTGGAGACTGAATGTATCATCATGTAATGAGAGACCGTTAATAACGCAAAACATAAATGTATATAATAAAATAATCACTAATCACTAGCGTTTTTTGTTCTTTAGATGTTGATGCTTCCAGTAGCTTAATACAGGTATGGCCTGTTTGGGAAATGGGATTTCATTTTGAAATGTGGATTTGGGTCAAATTCCATGTTTGGGCTAATTGTAACCTTTGGATTTGGATTTCTATCAAATCCGTTCAGAACTTCAGTATTAATAAACCAATCCATTTGAAATACACTCCCTAACCCCCCATATGTCAAAATCAGCAGAACGTATAATCACTATTCATATCTCCAAAAACAATTTCAACCCCAATTTCTAGGGTTTATGCAATTACACAATCAACTTCAATCCGAATCAGGTATGTTTCTTTCTCTTTCAATTTTTTCAATTTTTTATTCTTTTCAATTAATCTCTACATAAATTAATCCATGTTTTCGTTTCACATTCGATTCTCTGGATTTTTTTAATTATCATACGTAATCAAACTAGTTTTCCTTCTATTTCTAAATTTTGATGGTTTTGTCTTTGATTTGTTGTGTAATTTAGCAATAGTTTTTAAGTTAGTAGCATTGTTATATTTGATTTGATTTGTTGTTTCACGATTTCATCTTCCTAATTTCTATTTGTTCGTCGGTGTTAATTGATTAAATTGTGCTGACATTGATCAAATTGGCGATTGGTAGAATTTGCGATGATCGTTAGCTTCGCTGACTAATGTAGTTAGATGATTGATTTGTAGGTTGTACTGAAATTGATCGAATAGTTTGGCGAGTATCGTGTTTGCGGTGATTCGTTAGCTGATGCTTATTGGAGTTGCTTGGCTTAGCTGCATAAGTAATGGTCGAAGACGATCTTATATGTCACTTTATATGTATAGACTCTAAACCCTTTCAGTTGATACTGGTGCTGCATAGCCATTGTTGCATCTTTTCTTGAGCACATCCATAAAGCACATCACTACTGTTTGATCCTATACATGAGTATTTATTCTTTTGTTGTTGCCTTCCTAATTTTAATGTTTGTGAGCTCAGAATTGTGTAACTTTGACTCTTCTATAAGTATTGGACAATATTTTGTGAATGCTTCCATGCTCTTCTCGGAGGATTTTCTTTTTTTGCTTCTTTTATGTAATTGCGGCCATTGGCTAAAGTGTTAAAGTACTTTGTCGGAACATCAATGTTCTCTTACTTAACAAGCTGAATACGGTGGCTTGGAAACATATGTTAAGAAACTTAACTTCATCTTAACCGAATCTTGTGTGATCAGTGTGCCCTTAGAAGCGAACAAAAATACATGATCTTGATGTTCTCACAGCGCTACACTAGCAGCATGTGGCTTACCATATCGTTTGCTTTTATGGTTAGCTTTTATCTTAATTTTTTTCTGATCTGCTATTGTGAGTGACTCAGAATGGTTGGGTTTACTATTCTAATATCAGGGCTGTCCCTGAGTTTTCGGGGGCCCGATACAAAATTTTATTTTGAGGCCCATATTATCGTAACTTTAATGGTTAAACAATATAGACATTTACCCATATTTTCTGTAATACCCGCCCTGTTAGGGACCTTAATTTTGACCGTGACAGACCTTAGTAAGGGAGATAAGGGGAAATTATATTGCCATAGTAACTAGTTACTCGACTTAGTAGAGGTCACTCGGCCGAGTAACTGAGGTACTTGACCGAGTGCGGCGTACTTGGCCGAGTATGTCCCATACTCGACCGAGTAGCGCGTCAGACATCGTGTTAATATAAAACACGGAGGTTAAAACGAAATTCATTTCCACGATACCTTTTATCTTTTCTAAAACCTAATTTCCTCTCTCCCAATTCTCTCATCTCCCTCTACCAATCACGAGTTAGCCTCGAACACTAATCCTGGAAGTGATATAGCTTATGCATGGAGTTACTGAGTCGAGTTGTCGATGCCATCGACATCTGTCTGTTCTTCAAGGTGAGTTTGTGAATAATTGGTTATCTTTCAGTAGATCTTGAATAGCATAGTAATAGGGTATGATTGTTGTTTGTAGGGTATGATATGGAGTCTTGCTTAGCGTAGTATGATTGATGCATTTCTATAGAACGGCGAAAAGGTAGGGTTTTCCTACTCAGTCGATTGTATAATTGATTATAAGACGTGATTGTTATTGATTGTTGGTAATATGATTATGATTGTGGATTACGATTACAATGGTTTTTGGATTGATTGTGGAGCCATTTCCGGGAGATGGTTCCAACCCCATGTTCGCCCCTTGTGGCTCCCGTCACAAGAGGGATGTGCACATTAATGATCTTAGATTCGCTCGTTGCGATGAGCGGGGCTTAGGTGGCAAGGCTGTGATCCCCACTGGCGATGTGGGTTTCCCGTTGCTATGGGAACCTGGCAGGGCTGCACATTTCGGTGTGTAGTCAGTTACTGGTGACTCTTGGAGTTTGGAGGATTGTTTGGTTACAGTTTGCTTGGATTGTGTTATTGTGAGTTCTTATTTTTAGTTGTGCATTTGACTGACCCTGTTTATTGTTTTCAAAACCGTGGTGATCCATTCGGGGATGGTGAGCAGTCGGCTTAGCAATTATTAGATGTTGATGTAACATGCGGGATATGGAGCGGGCAGAGTCATCATACTTTCTTTAGCTAGCTTCCACTGTCACCTTATACTTTAGTTTTTCATCTCATTTCATTTCGGAGTTGTAACTCAATTTTGGTTTGGTTTGTAGTATTGCTTTTGATTAAATAGTACTGTACCTTTAATTGTTCTTTTATGGTCTTCTTGATATACTTACCTCGGGCAACCGAGATGGTAACGCCCTTACTTATTAGGGAAGGTCTTATTAAGGCTTCTTGGTAAGTTGGGGTGTTACATTTTCTTATAGCATGCAATAAACATTGTTCTTAATAGTGGTATGAATAGTTGGTTTATATAAAACAAATGTCAAAGAATTTTCATTTTATTTATGCATAATCATTAAAAATTAACAATTGGGATTCTCCCAATTTATTCTTCTCTCCATTTTCTTCCGTTTGCTTTTAACAGTTCGAATTCTATTTTAGAACGATTTAACGGTGCAAGGGTTTAAAGAGATAAATGACTAATAATAATATAATATAGGTTTATTGTTGAGGTCATATAAAGACAATAAAAATGTAAAGAGGCCGTGAGGGAAGTATTTTTCAAATCGTACAAGTAAATTGAAAATATTAAAATGAAGATTTTATGTGACACCCCGCGATAACGCGGAAACATAACTAATAAATTAAAGCGGAAATTTGGGAAATTTTAAAAACTTTTAGATTACTAGTTAAAGATTAAAACGCGGGTGCCAAAAACGAAATGAAACAAGTACTACGATAGACAGATTTAGGTTATTACAACCCAAGTCTAGAAAGCGGGGAAAAGATATTCCACGAATAAACAAATAAAGGGTTTCTAAATTAGAAACTAAGGTCCGAGGGTTTAGTTCTCGCTAGCCCACACGTCTTCCCCACGTAAGCATCTTCACCACCAGTCATTCATGTAAACATGAACGCCACAGTCAGTGGGGAGTAACTCAAGGTTGTCCCAGCCACAATATGTCGAAAAGCAGATAACAAACAACACTTAATCAAACATATTAATCATGCAACATATGTGAACCATGAAGAATAAGGAGATATAATGAATAATCAAGATGAGATAGGCATAATACTTTCTTAATGGAATAAGCATGGTAGGTTAGAAAGAATATGCAATCAAGGGCATGGAGCAACCAAGTCAACCAACTCATATTGACACGACTCAACAAGTGTAAAACCGACACAAAGTGTAGACGGAGTATCCGGCTCAGAGGCTACCTTTAAAGCATGTCCGAGATACCACACACAAGACTACATCCTAGACTCCAACCTCCTGGTAGGACGACGATCATAATACGGTCCTAGTCTAAACCTGGATCCAGACTCTCGGGATGGACGTCACCCGATTCGACATACGATATACCAATCGTATCCAAGACTCGAAACATGGCACACACTCGTAACCAAAGGTCGAGTAACCTCTAATCGGAAACATGGCACACACTCGTAACCAAAGGTCCGAAGAAAGGCGGAAGGATATCCTAATCCGGAAACATGGCACACACCCGTAACCAAAGGTCCGAAAGAGGAAAGATAACCCAATCCGGAAACATGGCACACACTTGTAACCAAAGGTCCGAAAGAGGAAAGATAACCCAATCCGGAAACATGGCACACACTCGTAACCAAAGGTCCGAAAGGGGTTAAAAGGAAGGTCAAGTCGTCACACAATGTAAAACGTCACACTTGAGTCAGAATAAGAGTAAGAATGATCATGCAAACATCATATGACACGGGATCTTTAATGTCACATTCATACTCATGGCTTGCATCTCACCATGAGTACGGATGGGAACATCAATCCCGACGATCATATCGCAACTAGAGGGCTTATAGCTCACCCCTAGTATCCGATAGGACCAAGACTCTCACAACAGAACAATACAAGGCATTATCAAGAATGTGACTCTTACAAGTACTTATAAATAATATCTCATACTTGTGTTATATTACTAAACATTCCATTTTATAATTTAACATGCCGATTAAATAAGATATAAGGAATGATAATGAATAATTTACGTTATAAAATATGACCAAATCAAGTGACTCGTTTATGAGCCCGACAAATAAGCTATATGAAGTCCAATAAATTAGTCCATTTAGATCCAACATGTAAAACACAATTAGTCCATCATACAAAGCATATTAAACCCAACAGATAGAACATAACAAGCCCATAATTGAATTATAAGGAATCCAACAAAAGAATATGTGAAGGAGCAATATTAATGATTTACGTTATATGAAATACGAGACGGATATATTTAATTATATTTTAAATAAACCAAACTAGCGTCAAAACAATTTATAAACACGACAAGTCCAATTATAGAATCATGACAAGTTCAATTAAATTAACGAGTCAAACTCGAATGAATAGATATGACAAATCCAACCTACTAAGTATAATTAGCCCACTTATTAAACCTAACTAGCCCAATAAGAAAATATTTTAGAAGAACGATTTTTAACGAAACACGTTATATAAAATACGAGACGGGAATTAAACAATTCGAATAACCCGACTAGGCGCCAAAAGCACCCAAACCCCACGACAAAGGGGACCAAAGAACAGTACCACGCCCGTCACCGAACAGCCAACCACCACAACCCATAAACAGTCCGCACACATCACTCATAACCACCCTACACGACCACTACAACTAGCCAAGTCAGCCACCACCACCGTGTGACACATCACCAAAACCGAGCCATAGAGCAGGCCATCAGACCCGCCAACGTCACGACTCGAAACAGTCCCGTGAAGCACCCATCTATCCATCCTAAAACAGACCCGAAAACATTCCCAAAATAGTGTTATACGGACCACCTGCACAAAGCAACTCAAAGCTGTCCTAAAACGCATACAACCCGTCTCCAAGTCTCGACAAGAACTCGTATCAACCCCTGCCCAGAAAACCCGCCCAGAACAAGGCTCACGGACTCCCCCTGTCTCGGTTTCAAGCTGAAATCGACAACCCCCAATAGCTCTCATGTGAGACGGAAATAAAAAGAAATTCTACAGGACAACACCCTCCTACCAAAACATCTTAACCAACCTCGACCATCCAAGTAAAACGGTTCATTTCAAGTTCATTTTGAGACGGGCATATAACACAACCCGTCCGCACAGAACAATCAGTAGTCCAAGCTTAAAGACGGAAATGAAACGATGAAATCGAGCATACGAACGAGGAAGAATATAAAGAACTGAACTTTATCACACAAAGACACATAAAACGACACATAAAACAGAATTTCGACGTTTTTGTCGAGTAACCTATCACCGTTACCTGTCTTTAATCTCTTAAACGTCCAAAAGTATGAGCCTTTCTTCAGCCTTCAGCTTAAAAGAGGGAAAAACGAGTTGATTAAGACAAGAAACCGAGTTGTCATTTGAGACGGTATTTTCGAACTTCTACAAAATCAAGACTTTATTACCTTAAAAGAACGAGGGAGGGACGAGGAAGCTAATGGTGCAAGAATTATGAAATTTGGTTGAGAGATGAATGAGAAATCTGGGTTTTTGGGGGGTCGAAAATGGTGTCGTACGGTTTGTTGTTCATTGCTGTTGTTGCTCTTGTTTTACGCAGGAAAGAGGGGAAGAAGAAAAGTGAGGGGGGTGGGGTTGCGGGTTGCAGTCACACGGAGTATATAATAATAATAATAATAATAATAATAATAATAATAATAATAATAATAATAATAATAATAAAGATATCTTAAAAGTAGAGTGTAGGGTGTTAGGTGGGTGTGACGTGTTGTCGAATTCTGATTGGTCCGGATTAAAGCATGTACAAAGTGAAATGTGACGGTCTATAGCTAAACGGAATTTAAGACAGAGATTATTATTATTACCGTCACTATTATTATCCGACCAAAAATACGTATATATATATATTATTATATAAATCATGCCTTAAAGATATAATTTAAATCGTACGTATTTTCATATAAACGAGTTTTTATATAATACGTTTATAAAAATCGTGTTTGACATAAAATTAATTTAATTGAATAATTCAAAATTATAAGATAAAGTAATCAAACGGTTTAATAAATTTTAAATGTCAACATGGAAAATTCGCGGGTGTTAATATCACCCAAACTTTTAAAAAGTTTCGTCCTCGAAACTTGAAGGTAGAAATAAAGTTTATATATAAAAAAAAATAAAACTGGACCTTCGAAATTCGTAACTAAAATATTAAAAAGGGTTACTTTTTGAGAGACTTAAAATCCCTTCAGCAGTTTCAAATAAATTTTTCCGACAGAACCAGATAAGATCAAAATCAAGTTATTTGTATAAATCAAAATCAAAATACTTTCAAAAACATTAATAGAAAGTTTTCAAAAGTATAAGTCTCATTCATGGAACGAAATTGCTCTTGTCGTGCACACAAGAACGCTAACTTTCCACGTCAAAAACAAAGTTAAAACAAAAATCTCTCGCCGACAAGCGTAGAACAAGTTAACAAACGTCTCCAATAACGAGTTCTAACATCCGATCAACGTTAAAAATTAAAAGAAAAGATAATCTACTTAAATTTTCTTTTGCAAAAGCCAAAATAGAGATAAAGGTTTCAACTTTAAACTCAAAAGGGAGTCAAATTCCTGAAAATATAACATTAAACTTTCACCAAGAAATTTTAAATGGATTAAAGTTAACAGGAATTGTATAAAATTTAAAGGGATCTCGGGTTTAGCAATTAAAATCGTGTTGAAGAAGTCGATACTCAAGGAACAAATAGGGAATTGAATCAATTTTTTTTTTTTTTTTTTTAAATATGTAAGGTTTGTGAGAGTAACATAAACTTTTAACAAGGGATCAAAACTAGTAGCTTGAAAGTTTAGAAATTGAACAAAAGAAAAGTAACTTAGATATCATAGATACAAGTATGCTAAAAGGACTCAAACTTAACTAATCAAAGAGCTACGATGAATTTCATAGAGTAAGAATTGTAGTTACATTTACAAGGATGTAAAAGATATGGTTTTATAGGTAGCCAACATCAAAATTAAAGGAGGAGTATGATGAAGCAAGGAAAGCGAGGTACGAACAGTAACACTTATGGTCAAGGAAGAAGGGGTTTAGATAAGAAGGAAACGGCAAGTACTCGAATCCCAAATAACAACATCAGCCTAAACGGTTCCGAAACTTCCCAACAACAAAACTTGTGACCAAAACATCCCAAGGATTTCCTTAAAACGCTTACGTTACTTTATCCTAATCTATTCCCTCAAGACAAAGTACTCCACTATAAGTGTAATCTCATCACTCTAAATCCTCAAATATCCACAAACAACTTCCACAAGATTCAAGTCAAAGTTCCCAACAAAGCCATACTCATATCCAACTAGTGTCAACCATACCATTATCCTTTCTAGTTGCTAAAACAAGGGCTAGGACTTTCCAACAATGTAGTTTAGTCTCACTCTCATAACGTACCTCAAATAGTAATCAAGATCACTCACTTAGACCAACTAAAATCCCACAATTAGCATTTCTCATATGGTAACGTATACATTATCAAACTCTCATGTCCAAAGCGATTATGGAAGCCAATCAAAAACTCGACTTACTTAGTCAATCTTATATCCTCAAATCCACCATTCAATTTCATCCATTTTATGTCAAGTACTAAGCACTAGTATCCCAAACATAAACAACAAAGCCAAGTTCTATAACCTTAGTAACCAATGCAACTTACACTTGACACACAGAATCCACCAATCAAATATACTCACTTATCAAGGATCTAGGTATAAGAACCATCAAGTATGTCTCATCACACTACCTAAGTATTTCCAACATCAAATCCTCTCAAAACTAGGGTTATGGATTAACCACAAACAAACTCCACAAAGCCAAATTATCCAACCAAAACTAACATCCTATAGAAGAAGGAGAAGTATCAAAAGGCGTTAAGGGAGGACAAGCAAGGATCAAAGGACAAGTTAGGGGTACAAGAGTAGCTTTCAAGCAAAACAGAAGAGAGTTTAGATGAAGGATAAGCACCAAGAGATAAAGAATAAGACAAGGTACACAAAGAATGAGGAATATCTTCAAGGGAGTAGAAGCATTCTTCAAAGGTTGAACAAATCTTCAAACCTCGGCAATAGGCACCAAATCTTGATCACCACATTGGTAAGTTTACAGTCATTGATCCAAGGGCAGAACAATTATTAATCGTCAATCAACAAACATGTTAGAACCTAACAAAGAGCAAACACACTACAGACTACCACATTAGGTCCTTAAGTCTACCCATCTCTCATTCATTATTCAAGGTCAAGTTCAAATTAAATTTGGGGTACACGTGTGTGCGTCGGGAGCAACTTAGGCTCTGATACCAACTGTGACACCCCGCGATAACGCGGAAACATAACTAATAAATTAAAGCGGAAATTTGTGAAATTTTAAAAACTTTTAGATTACTAGTTAAAGATTAAAACGCGGGTGCCAAAAACGAAATGAAACAAGTACTACGATAGACAGATTTAGGTTATTACAACCCAAGTCTAGAAAGCGGGGAAAAGATATCCCACGAATAAACAAATAAAGTGTTTCTAAATTAGAAACTAAGGTCCGAGGGTTTAGTTCTCGCTAGCCCACACGTCTTCCCCACGTAAGCATCTTCACCACCTGTCATTCATGTAAACATGAACGCCACAGTCAGTGGGGAGTAACTCAAGGTTGTCCCAACCACAATATGTCGAAAAGCAGATAACAAACAACACTTAATCAAACATATTAATCATGCAACATATGTGAACCATGACGAATAAGGAGATATAATGAATAATCAAGATGAGATAGGCATAATACTTTCTTAATGGAATAAGCATGGTAGGTTAGAAAGAATATGCAATCAAGGGCATGGAGCAACCAAGTCAACCAACTCATATTGACACGACTCAACAAGTGTAAAACCGACACAAAGTGTAGACGGAGTATCCGGCTCAGAGGCTACCTTTAAAGCATGTCCGAGATACCACACACAAGACTACATCCTAGACTCCAACCTCCTGGTAGGACGACGATCATAATACGGTCCTAGTCTAAACCTGGATCCAGACTCTCGGGATGGACGTCACCCGATTCGACATACGATATACCAATCGTATCCAAGACTCGAAACATGGCACACACTCGTAACCAAATGTCGAGTAACCTCTAATCGGAAACATGACACACACTCATAACCAAAGGTCCGAAGAAAGGCGGAACGATATCCTAATCCGGAAACATGGCACACACCCGTAACCAAAGGTCCGAAAGAGGAAAGATAACCCAATCCGGAAACATGGCACACACTTATAACCAAAGGTCCGAAAGAGGAAAGATAACTCAATCCGGAAACATGGCACACACTCGTAACCAAAGGTCCTAAAGGGGGTAAAAAGGAAGGTCAAGTCGTCACACAATGTAAAACGTCACACTTGAGTCACAATAAGAGTAAGAATGATCATGCAAACATCATATGTCACAGGATCTTTAATGTCACATTCATACTCATGGCTTGCATCTCACCATGAGTACGGATGGGAACATCAATCCCGACGATCATATCGCAACTAGAGGGCTTATAGCTCACCCCTAGTATCCGATAGGACCAAGACTCTCACAACAGAACAATACAAGGTATTATCAAGAATGTGACTCTTACAAGTACTTATAAATAATATCTCATACTTGTGTTATGTTACTAAACATTCCGTTTTATAATTTAACATGCCGATTAAATAAGATATAAGGAATGATAATGAATAATTTACGTTATAAAATTTGACCAAATCAAGTGACTCGTTTATGAGCCCAACAAATAAGCTATATGAAGTCCAATAAATTAGTCCATTTAGATCCAACATGTAAAACACAATTAGTCCATCATACAAAGCATATTAAACCCAACAGATAGAACATAACAAGCCCATAATTGAATGATAAAGAATCCAACAAAAGAATATGTGAAGGAGCAATATTAATGATTTACGTTATATGAAATACGAGACGGATATATTTAATTATATTTTAAATAAACCAAACTAGCGTCAAAATAATTTATAAACACGACAAGTCCAATTATAGAATCATGACAAGTTCAATTAAATTAACGAGTCAAACTCGAATGAATAGATATGACAAATCCAACCTACTAAGTATAATTAGCCCACTTATTAAACCTAACTAGCCCAATAAGAAAATATTTTAGAAGAACGATTTTTAACGAAACACGTTATATAAAATACGAGACGGGAATTAAACAATTCGAATAACCCGACTAGGCGCCAAAAGCACCCAAACCCCACGACACAGGGGACCAAAGAACAGTACCACGCCCGTCATCGAACAGCCAACCAGCACAACCCATAAACAGTCCGCACACATCACTCATAACCACCCTACACGACCACTACAACTAGCCAAGTCAGCCACCACCACCGTGTGACACACCACCAAAACCGAGCTATAGAGCAGGCCATCAGACCCGCCAACGTCACGACTCAAACGAGTCCGTGAAGCACCCATCTATCCATCCTAAAAACAGACCGAAAACATTCCCAAAATAGTGTTATACGGACCACCTGCACAAAGCAACTCAAAGCTGTCCTAAAACGCATACAACCCGTCTCCAAGTCTCGACAAGAACTCGTATCAACCCCTGCCCAGGAAACCCGCCCAGAACAGGGCTCACGGACTCCCCCTGTCTCGGTTTCAAGCTGAAATCGACATCCCCTAATAGCTCTCATGTGAGACGGAAATAAAAAGAAATTCTACAGGAACAATACCCTCCTACCAAAACATCTTAACCAACCTTGACCATCCAAGTAAAACGGTTCATTTCAAGTTCATTTTGAGACGGGCATATAACACAACCCGTCCGCACAGAACAATCAGTAGTCCAAGCTTAAAGACGGAAATGAAACGATGAAATCGAGCATACGAACGAGGAAGAATATAAAGAACTGAACTTTATCACACAAAGACACATTAAACGACACATAAAACAGAATTTCGACGTTTTTGTTGAGTAACCTATCACCGTTACCTGTCTTTAATCTCTTAAACGTCCAAAAGTATGAGCCTTTCTTCAGCCTTCAGCTTAAAAGAGGGAAAAACGAGTTGATTAAGACAAGAAACCGAGTTGTCATTTGAGACGGTATTTTCGAACTTCTACAAAATCAAGACTTTATTACCTTAAAAGAACGAGGGAGGGACGAGGAAGCTAATGGTGCAAGAATTATGAATTGGTTGAGAGATGAATGAGAAATATGGGTTTTTGGGGGGTCGAAAATGGTGTCGTACGGTCTGTTGTTCATTGCTGCTGTTGCTCTTGTTTTACGCAGGAAAGAGAGAAGAAGAAAAGTGAGGGGGGTGGGGTTGCGGGTTGCAGTCACACGGAGTATATAATAATAATAATAATAATAATAATAATAATAATAATAATAATAATAATAATAATAATAATAATAATAATAATAATAATAATAATAATAATAATAATAATAAAGATATCTTAAAAGTAGAGTGTAGGGTGTTAGATGGGTGTGACGTGTTGTCGAATTCTGATTGGTCCGGATTAAAGCATGTACAAAGTGAAATGTGACGGTCTATAGCTAAACGGAATTTAAGACAGATATTATTATTATTATTACCGTCACTATTATTATCCGACCAAAAATACATATATATATATATATATTATTATATAAATCATGCCTTAAAGATATAATTTAAATCGTACGTATTTTCATATAAACGAGTTTTTATATAATACGTTTATAAAAATCGTGTTTGACATAAAATTAATTAAATTGAATAATCCAAAATATTATAAGATAAAGTAATCAAACGGTTTAATAAATTTTAAATGTCAAAATGGGAAATTCGCGGGTGTTACATTTTATATATTAAAATAATTTAGAGTTACAAATTTTACCAAAGATATACACAAACACTGGGACTCGATCCCACGTCTTCTCTTTGAAAAATTAACACACATACCAATTTGCCAACATTCACATAATTATATTACTTGTGTCGAAATATATAAGTTCTTTAAATAAGCAGACGAATTGGGCCCCTAAAATTCAAATGAACCGGTTGCACACCTATAAAGCCGGCCCTGTCTAATATCATCAAAAATCGACACTTTGCATGCTATCATAAATTTGTTATCTATCACTGGTGAAGCGTTAACATTGATGATATATATGTAGGCGAACCCAGCTTCTGCTCCGTATTCCAATAAATTTATCGACCATTGGGATGCCATATCTATATTCCTTGGACCCGATCGGGCTGTTGGGGATAGAGTGGAGCATCTTGAAGAGGGTGCTAGTGGTGCTACTATAAGTTGTACTTATGATACGTGAACAATTTATTTTATTTTTTTCGTTTTAATGTTGAAATTTGTAGGTTGTAGTTGAAATCTATGTCTAACGACTATTTTGTTTATATTGAAGTGCGGAAAATTTTAGGCTAAAACCTTGGAGTATGAGTTGTATACTTGAAAATTGAGTTTGAGTCAAATTTGGATACTCAAATCCCTTGTATTGCAAACGTGGAAATTGGATTTCAAATTCTAAATTTCAAATTCATTGTTTCCCAAACAAAGAATTTGAATTTGATATTCATGATTTCACATTCTTTATTTGAGATTGATTATTTAAAATGAAATTCAAGTATCTAAACGGGGTCTTAAGTGTTACCAGTTTATGATTATGTCAATAAACATGGTCAACAAAATTAGTTGATGGATATTTGAACAAAACATAGGACATGTACTAGTTAGTAGTTACAACATTATAAATTATGCAAACAATATAGGATCTTGCCAAGACTTTTAATTGTCCTTTACTCAAACAATTATTGTCCCATTAAAGAAGTTATGCGTTTACGACAGTGAGGTGCTCGACTTAAACACAAAGTATAGGTTTATCTCATTTCAAACATATACTTTGTGTTTAAGTCGAGCACCTCATTGTCGTAAACGCATAACTTCTTTAATGGGACAATAATTGTTTGAGTAAAGGATAATTAAAAGTCTTGGGAAGATCCTATATTGTTCAAAATACCCCTTAAATGAAACGGATTACAACAGTTGAATAATAGTTGAATTCCTCTCACATTTGAAATTACTAGAAAAATTTATCCTCAACTTTGTAATTACAAGCACAGATTATATACATCGTACAATATATTTATTTAATCAATCTTTTGACAAACTAAAATGAAATTATTTGTTTTTAACGGCTTTTCTAACGTGTGTTCTAAGTGCACACAATAAGAAGCGAATTAGAGAAAGATTTTTAAGAATATAGAATATCAGAAATTAATGTATAAAATAATGAAATAATTCTGTAAATCTTTCTCTATTTAACTTCTTATCGCATGCCATCAGAAAACACGTTTGAAAAATCGTTGTTTAAAAACTAAAACTAGCTATTTAGATTGTTGGTTTGATTGTTGTGGTGGGACCTAATAGTATTGTTAAGAGATTAGAAGCAGAAGTCTGTACGTTCTCATTATAATCAATCGGTTTATATAAAACAAGAGTTTATGTATATTAAGGAGATATTTCCGTAACAAATATATTATGACGACATTATGACGATATTAGGCGCTAATATAGTCATAATGTCGTTATAGTATAATATATGTCGTCATAATATAATATATTTATTACGGAAATATCTCCTTAATATACGAAGACTCTTGTACTATATCAACCGATTGATTATAATGAGAACGTACAAACTTCCGCTTCTAATCTCTTAACATGGTATCAAGCCAAACCTAAAACCAAAAACCAAAAACTAAAACTACCGCCATTGTCTTCTTCTTCTTCTTCTTCTTCTTCTTCTTCTTCTTCTTCTTCTTCTTCTTCTTCTTCTTCCTCCTCCTCCTCCTCTCGCCATGATACGGGAAGGAGTTGATACAAATATTCCTCAAAATATTCCTGGAAAATCTGACACTACCGATAAAATTGATCCCTTTATAATTTTTATTCTCGGTTCTCACGATATACCTGGTATAACTATGAATATTGGAGTCGTTCTATGCGTATGCCGCTAAAATTATAATACCACGTTTTTCTAAGTCCTGTTTCTCGGACGAATATGACTTACTCGGCCAGGTAATGCGTCGTGTGTTTCTGGTCAGGCTACTGTCCAGGAATACTCGGCCGAGTATGGTAATACTCGACCTAGTAAGGGATACTTGGCCGAGTATTCTCAATACTCGATCGAGTATCCGGTCTGACGGGAATTATTTCCGCGGTTTGATTAAAGATGATTAGAGTTATAAATTACGATTAACAGTTTCACTTTTCATTTTTACCAAAACCTAAAACATTTCTACGTACTCTAATCATCTCTAATCTCTCCCAAGATCGATGATTGTTCGTGAGTCCTTGTTCTTTTCTCTCTTGCGTCGCTAAGTCACTAGTCTTACACCTTTTGTCAGTTTTGTCTTTTAGGGTTTTACCCAAGTATTGGGAATTGGAGAAAAGGGATGTTTTGCATGTTGTGATTGGATTATTATGATTGTTGTTAGGTGGAGAATTTGTAAAAGGGCAATTCTAGCTTCCCTTGTTAACTCGTAATCGGATCTGTGCTAAGGTAGGGTTTCCCTACTTAGTTGATTGCGTAATTGATTTAAGATGTGATGTTGTGATTTAATTGATATGATTAGTATTGTTGTTGATTGTATTCTGGGGTATTGGAGTTGTGGTGGATTGATTATGATTGTGAGGTGCGTCCTCGGCTGAGTGGAGTTACTTGCAAGAGTGGCTTCACGCCCTAGATTCGCCCCTTGTAGAACCCGCCACAAGAGGGGATGTGCACATTAAGGAAAATGGGTTATTGCTCATTGCGATGAGCGGGGCTTAGGTGGGCAAGTGACACGGCTATCGCAACCTATCAAAAATAAACCTAACCGGCCTAAACTTATGCAGTAGAGGTAAGTAGGGTATCGTACCCACAAGGAGGCGATCGCTATCTACTTGTTATCTAGTCTGTCTACGGTCACAAATTGGGGGTTCTGGTTAATTTGATTTAACTAAACTAAAAGAACTAAATTTAGAACAATAATAGAAATAACAATTAAAACTAGCAAGAATGAAATAGAGTGTGATGAAATAGAGAGAAAGATGTTAGGATGTCGGTTCACCATGATATTACGCAATTCAGCTAAAGGTAAGGTCAGTCGGTCTGTAGTGAGAAGGGTAGTGGAAAGGTCCTTCCGGTCCGCTAACCGCCCTAGATTCTTTCTAAATAGCTTCCGCTCTGATTAGGGTAGTCTATTGTTCATAACAGGTCTATTCATTCCAATCTTCCGATCTAGGTCTGAATTTAACTAGGTTAATTAAAATAGTCGTGTGCACTCAACCACGTAATTAATGTTATATTCCTATAAAACAATTCTCACATTAAAACCTCCTAAAACTAATTATAGCGTCATTGTTTTACTATCATGCTCCCCTATTCCTAGGAATTGGGATTTAGCTACTCATAACGGTGATAAAACAAATAACGATAGATAGAACTATATTCGACATGGTTAAAAGATAAATTAAGAGAAATTGCATAAACTAGATATTAATTCTAATAACCTAACAGTAATTAAGAGACAAGAAAATTAAATGTTGCAAAAAGGAATTAATTCTACGAATTGAATTGAATAAGAAGAGTGTAAGGAATTACACAAATTAAGATCCGCGAAATAGAAAGGCAAGCGTCGAACAAGAGTCTCCCAATCTTGATGCAAATTGATCATAAATTGAATATGAATGAATAATGAATACCTAAACCTAATCAGGTCTCTCCTTTTTATAAGAGATATATTTATTCCCTAAATAAGATAACTAATATAATAAGTAAATAAGTTTACATAATAAAATCTTGCGTCAGATCACAAGCTGTTCGACCAAGCACATTGAAACTACTCGATCATTAACTCCAGCAGAAAATCCTCTCGATCTAGCATAGAACCTAATCGATCGAGGAACACTACAATCCCTCTTCTCGATTGAACATATCTGGAGTTCGATCGAGGAATCTTCAGCATAAAAAAGGGTTCGATCGAGCAATTAAGTCAGCAACGAGCTCGATCGAGTTAACTACCACTGAGTCAGCACATAGGATATTGGTTAGCTACTACTGTCAGCACATAGGACATTGATTTGTTTCCAAGACGACTTCACGTATCCCAAGGCAAAAGTATTCTCGCTCCAATTCCATCCATCTCCTAAATGCATGCTATAAAGGCAGTTCCAAGCTCAGTTTTGCTCCTTCTGGGTCCATTCCTGCAATTAAAGCCATACAAACCTAAGTAGACTATTCGGGGTATTTTGTAGCCTAAAACTACGGGAATCGCATAGAAATGCGTGCAAAATAAGCACAAAGAGTCTATATAAATAGCACACATCAGCAAGGCCGCAGTCCCCCCACTGGCGGTGTGGATTATCTGCCGCGGCAGTAATCTGGCAGGACTACACACTTTAGTGTGTAGTCAGTTATGAGACATGATTGGGAATGGAGAATGGGTGTGGGATGGTTGAAATCGTTATTGTTGTATTTTGCTTATCTTAATTATGCAGTGAATTGACCCCGTTGTTGTTTTGTAAATCTGTGGTGATCCATTCGGGGATGGTGAGCAGATTGTGACAAGTGATGGTTGTTTTAGTCACGGGGACGAGATGGGATGTCATCACTTCGAGTCTAACTTCCGCTGTTACGAGTTTAGCTGTTTTGGTTTCAGTTGTATTGAGATTCATTTACACTTTCTTTTGGTTTTGTTTTGAGACAATGTAATCATTAACTTTATACTTTAATAAATGTTTTGGAATGGTTACTTTTGATATACTAGCCTCGGGCAACCGAGATGGTAACAACTTCTAATGCTAGGGTGGTCTTTGGTAAGGCACGTTGGTATGTTGGGGTGTTAGAAAAATCCTGTCGCAAGTTTTGATTTTGTGATGGTACAATAAAAAACCCAACCGAAAAATTGATGCTTGAACAATGGGAAGTTGTCAATTGCACCATTGTTCAGTGGCTTCGGAATACAATTGACTCTACTCTACTTGAAAGTGTTCCTTATGTTGAAGATGATGCCACATTATGGGAAGATTTGAAGGAACGGTTTGTTGTCGTTGATGGTACGTTAATCTATGCCCTCAAAACAGAACTTGGTAATTATAAACAAACCAAAGGTATGTTCATTATTGCTTACTATGGCAAACTGAAAGCGTTGTGGGATGCTCTTGCCGTTCACAAACCACCCTTCGCGTGTAAGTGCAGAAGGTGTATTTGTGAGATCGCCCCACAAGCGATTAAATGTCTAGACAATGAACGAATCTATCAATTTTTCATGTGTCTTGATAACACTTTGTATGACAATCTTTGTAATCAACAATTCCAAATTGAACCATTGCCTACCCTTAGTCGCGGATATCACGCTTCACTACAGGCTGAGCATCTCCTTGCGCCTGTCTCGGTGCAACCTAATGTCCCAAATGTGGTTGTCTTTACTATACCTGGAGCCTCCCGAACCCTCACTGACTGGAAAGCCATTCGTGAGAAAGAAAAGATTAAACGACGTAAGCTTTATTGTTCTCATTCTACTGTGAATGGATACGATCTTAACTCGTGTTTTATTAAGCAAAAAAATTCCCGGACTAGCGTGGGGTGATAGGTCTCGTACCCTTGTTGAACTTCGCCGTGGAGAGGTGGGGGCACGGGGGCTGGTGGTTCTGCCTCGGGGTCCAACCGTGGTGGGTCCTCTTTTCCTGTTAATGTAGTGTTTGCTGGTGCTGACCCGTCTACGTCTATTCACTCTATCTCGTCTTCTGATCGGTTATCTGGTATGTCTAATACTTGGATTATTGATATTATTGCTTCTAATCATGTCACAGGTGACTTACTGCTAATTACATAACAAATTACAATTCCCGCGCATCCTGCTGGTCTTCCTAATTGATAACAGGTCATGTATCCGTCATGGGAACAATGTATATTAATGATAAAATTGTGCTTTGTCGGGTTTCGTTTGTTTCTAGTTTAACCAGTAACTTAATATCTATGTCCCAATTGACTCTTGCTAGGAATTATATTTTACAGTTTGCTAAAGATTCTTGCTTTATATAAGACCGTTCCTCGAGGACGATGATTGTAGTAGGTTAGCTGCGTATGGACTTTATTTTCTTCATTCAGAGGTTAGGCACTCGGTGGTTCATAAAGTGGGCACAGAGGCAACGTTCGATTTGTCGCACCGAAGGCTTAGCTATTCGGCTGATCGATTGGTTAAATTATTACCTTTAACTCGCAATATTAGTGTAAGAGGGTCTTACCTCAAGATTTAATTAAGATATAAACTAGTGTAAGAGGGTCTTACCTCAAGATCTTGAGACAGATTTATAAACTCTTCTAATGTCTCTCTTTCTCTTATTATTATTATTATTACTATTATTACTACTACTACTACTACTACTACTACTACTACTACTACTACTACTACTACTACTATTATTATTATTAGTACTAGTACTAGTACTACTATTACTACTATTATTATTATTACCGTCTATTATAATTATTACTAAATACTACCGTCACCATATAATGCTGTCTTATAACATAACTCGTAGAATACAATATAATTTTATAAAATATATGTTCTCATTTATCGTTGACTAGCCTTTGACCGAGGTAATAAAATACGGGGTATTACACCTTCACCAAGTCCTATTGTGCCTTATTCCACCAGTGAAACCGTCTCAATCAATGCCCCCACATTTACTGCTACCGTCGTGCCTAGTCCGTCTTGTTGGAGTAGGTGTCCTCCACAATAGTGCGTCTACTTACTAAATCTCATTAAAGTCACCAATTTCTCCCAAATCTTCCACTAAGGCAACCACCAATGTCAAAACCTCTTATGAAGAGGATAAACGAGAATCATGATCAATCAAGAATGTCTTGATAGCATCCACTTCAAAACTGCGGTGGATGGATGCAAAAGCTAGTGGGAGTAAGAGGAGAAATGTTTTATACTTAAATGTTAAGGATAGGACAAGGTTTAAGAAGAAATTGGGTACGGGTAAAACTAATATGATCAGCAAGACCAAACCTAGGCAAGGTAATAACCTCAACCCCTCCAAATTAGTATAAGATAGAAAAACTAGGCGTATGACATCTACGAGCAATTTCTCTTCCAACATCTATATGATACATAAATTATGCTAGTACCACAACATGGGTATTGGATACTGGTTGTGGTTCCCATCTTTGTAATCACTTACAAGGATTGAGAAACATACGTCGACTAACAAATGGTGATATTGACCTACGTATTGGAAATTGAGCTAAAGTAGCTGCCGTTTCGGCAGGGACATATGTACTCAATTTAGCTAATGGTTTAGAGTTGTACCTTAATGTAATACCCCGTATTTTATAATTAGAAAAATTATATTGTATTCTATAAGTTATGTATGAGACGGATAATAAAATAGTAAGAATAATGATATACTTCTACCCACCCATATATACATATCCCACCTACCCTTATCTCATCCACACTCACCTTATAGCAATTCACAACATCAACACACCAAGATTATACATAGAGGAAAAGAGATAAAAAGAAGGGAGATTTTGTCCTTCCGCCTCGAGATCTTAAGGTAAGGCCGTCTTATGCTAGCCCGTATGTTAATTAATTTATACCGTTGACCCACGTTGACCTTGACCCACCTTGGGCCATCGTTGACCACCTCATTGACAGCTGTTGACCACCATAACTCAGGTTTGACCGAGATATTATATGGTTATTAGTGTTGTTGTTATACCGTCTTTGACTTACGTTTTTACCCTCAATTCGTAACTGACCTAGGGTGGTCTTGGGTGGTTATTTTTGTGGCTTGTGATGAGAGTACGGTGGCGGTCGTGGGTGGTGGTTTGGGTGGCGGTAAAGGGTATAAAATGGGTTGTAAAGGGGGCATACGGGTTTGAGTGGTTGTTGTTGGTTATTGTTGTTGATGTCGGGTATGCTGGTTTAGGATTGGTGTTGGGTGGCGTTGGTGGTGACTGGGCAGTCCCTGGTTCACCGTGGCTAGGCAAGTAGTGGTGGTGCAAATGGTGGTGGTGGTTTTGGTTGTGTTTGGTGTGTATGTCGTACAAGTGTTTGCTGTTGGGCTGCCGGATAGTTGTTGTTGCTACTGTTTTGGGGCTGTCTCGAGGGTGGCATGAGGTGGCTCTCGAGGGTGGTAGTTGGCTATGGTGAGATGGTGCACAGTGGTGTATGGTGGTGGTGTTGGCCGTGGTCTTGGGTGGTCTATGGGGTATTTTTGTGGCGCGTTAAGACGGCTGTCCACACAGGTTCACCCATGTGAGTTTGTGAGTGTATTCGTGGGTCTTGGGTAGATATAAGACGAGATTTAATTAATTGTTTACATATTGTAATTTAATTACATTAGTTAGTAATTATGCGTATTTATTATCTTATTTAGGTGATGTTTTTTTGGAGGAACACATTTGTATACGTTTGCTTAATTGTTTGAGGGGATTGATAAAAGGTAGGTTAATCCTACCTGGTTTCAATAAGTTTGAATGGTCATGTGAGTTGTTATTAAGTGGTCAATACATTATAATATATTTGTTGTGAATTATTGAGGAATTTATATTCATTTCGTATTTGGGAATGTGTATCATGATGAGTCGGTAATTAGCATATTGTGTGGTATCTTGCATTTATTGTGTTTGTCATGCATATTGGAGGACATGACGGTTTCAGGTTGTTTACTTGTTGTTGAGGAGACGTGAGGCGGTTGGGAGACCATATCACGCTCGGGCCGCCTCTTGGGGCTTCCCACTCCAAGAGGGATGTGCACATTAATGACTTCAGTTATGGAGGGACTCGTGTGGTTGATGCACAACGTCTGGCAGGGGATTCGAGTCGCTCTCGGCCCGGTACCACGAACGTGTAAGAAGGGGGTGCTATAGTTAATAATTGTTATTATGTACCAACATTAAGTAAGAATATAATTTTCGTTTATGTGTTTGGACACAGAAGGTTTCACATTTGTGATTAAAAACAATTGTTGTACTTTTTCATGCGATTATTAGGTTTATGGCTGTGCCACTTTAGTTGAAGGAATTTATATTCTTGACCTATCTACAGATATTTATCATGTAGAAAACAAAGGGCTCAAAGCAGGTGATCTTGATCAAGCTTATCTATTGCATTGTCGTCTAGGACATATAAATGAGAAACGCATAAAGAGACTAGTAACGACTTGAATCATTAAACCGTTTGATTATGAATCATATGGAACATGCGAATCTTGAGTCCTTGGAAAGATGACTCGCGCTCCTTTTATTTGAAAAGGTGCTCGAGCCAGTGATTTATTAGGCCTCATACATACCGAAGTACGGGGTCCTATGACAATCACCGCAAGAGGAGGTTATTACTACTTCATTACTTTTACCGATGATTTAAGTAGATATAGGTATGTCTAATAAATCAGACATAAAAGAAAAGCTCTTGAAAAGTTCAAGGAGTTTCAAAAGGAATTAGAAAACCAATTTGATAGGAAGATCAAGGCACTACGATCCGATTGTGGTGGAGAATATCTAAGTAATAACTTTGATGACCACCTAAAGGATTGTGGCATAGTATCACAATTAACCCCCCCCCCCCCCCCCAGCATACCACAAATGAATGGTGTGGCTGAGAGGAGAAACCGAACCTTAATAGATATGGTTCATTCAATGATGAGTCAAACCGAGTTACAAGACTCATTTTGGGGTTTCACAATTTTATCTGCAATATTGTCACTAAATCGAAGCCCGACTAAAGTAGCTGAAAAGACTCCATATGAGATGAGGAAATGAAGTGTCCCCAATTTGTCAATATTTAGAATTTGGGGTTGTGAGGCTTATGTTAAGAACAAGTCTAACAATAAACTAGCTCTCCGATCCGACAAATGTCTGTTTGTAGGTTATCCACAGAAGACACGTGGCTATTACTTCATGTAGACATGGTTCACCTGCACCGCGCGTTGGTTTTGAGGCGACAACACTTCTCCCACGGAACCTTGGTTTGCCAAAGAATGACATTGGCCGTTACCGATTTGTGAGGCATTGAAACCGGTGAAAGGTTGAATAAGCCTGCATTCGTGGAGTCGCCACCAATTTTTATGGAAAATTGGAACCGTTCGAATACCTCGTGCCATGTCAAGACACGAAGTAGCGACATGAACACTAAGAAATTCGTTACCCTTAGCTTTCTATGTCTAGAATGACTCTCGTGATGCCAATGAACACGGATGTTCACAGAGATTTTGAGTAAGGGGTGAGGGTACTGTAGGGTAATATCCGTATAAAACCCCTTAAAATTAAGGACTATAATGTAATTTACCATGTGATTAATTGTCCTAAACGAAAAAAACAAGAGAAACGATAAAAGAATAAGAATCAACCTCGGGTCCTATGCAAATCGGCCTAAGAACAGAAATCAACGTAGATTTCCTCCTAATTGTTGCACCCAAGATCGTCTGAGACTATGCCCCTTGTGCTAGAAATTGCTCTCTGATTGCCTTGCAATATTGAGAGAGCTTTTGTGAGGTTTTTGATGTGAGATCTAGAATTTCAGAGAAAAATACTCCAAAACCCTAATTTTTCTTCAAATGAAAAATGATTAGGTCAAAAGGAGAGAAGGACTCTCCTTTTGTTCTTCTCGGCCAACCGTGAGCTCAAGGGGGGAGTGGGCTTTCCACTTTCTCCTTATTTAACTCGTGGTCCGACTCGTTTTGCTAAAATGTATATGACGGGTTTTAATTATAAATCGTCATCCTATATCGGATATTAAAATATCGACTAGTAACATGAATCAGTCGACATATTATTATTTGTCCGACAATGACAATATTGTATAATTAATCAATTCAATAAACATTAATTAAATATAACCGTTTATATTCAATTTACGAATTAACCGCTTAATTCACCTTAGCCAGTATTATTTAATCCGTATTAAATAAATATCTCAACATCGCGTTTGACTAATTATTAGTCAATAACTCTGACTAACCGCTTAGTCATATTAGGCATCAACATGACTGTATTTTCATACCGTCACATCTCTCAAACGTATCCTATAGGTGTGACTTTTAGGGACCAGTTGATCACCGCCATCTGTATGACAATAACGTCAAACTTATCTAGCAAGCCAACCGTTATTGATAAACGCGGACCAACTGATAATAATACAAAAGTATACCCTTTGATCCTTTTAGAGATTTATATGTCATTGCACTAACTGTGGAGGACACCAGCCCCAACAAGCTCCCACTTGTCCGTACAAGTGTATGTGCAATAACGTTATCCGCACTAACTGGAGGACACCGGCTCCAACAAACTCCCACTTGTCCGTACAAGTGTATGTGCGATAACCGATTCTCATATCCATTTAAAATTTCTCCCACTCAATGTAAAACAATTTGCAGATCCGTATTCGCAAAGGTCGTATTTTACAATCGATCTGTATCAAGAGTGGTTTCCCCGACTAGAGAGTAACTTAACTGATAAAACGAATCCGTATTCGAGCATGGCTATGCATTTCAGTTACAACTCCTCGAGTGGCCCTGAGAAATATCGAGTACACGATAAAGGTGAATATTTCCTTCAACTCGACTCCTGCCGATTTAAGCACAGTATGAAATGACCCAGAAAAAATCTACTTGGCCCCCTATTACGGAAGACCGTGAGAAAGAAACCAAAGTCACCCAAAATCTGCCTTAGTCTCAAGAGACAGTCGATAGTCAAAAGAATCGACTCTTAGGATCACCATGGAGGTCCTATCCACGACCTGGCACCGAATGTTATAAAACATTTAGGACTCCACGTCGTTGTCACAATTGTGTCCTACGAGATATCCGTATAACTCGCCTCTGTGATTGGTCAGTCAACCGTTTTACTTATGGCTCGTTGAATCCACCATCAACCAGCGTCACAAAATAATTGCCAGAGTTATCAGCTCACTTGGGCAATTAAGGACCAAAAATATAATGTTTGTTCAGTTCACTTTGTGGTGTTCAAGATAGTCGTACAACTCCACATGAAAAACAAAATATATAAATATCAAAACGATGATGTCGTATAGAGTACACGAGAAAAAGAATCTAATCAATAAAAGAGTACTACAACTCAGGAACACGTTTAATTCCCATGGAAATAACATGCCCTTCATGCTTATCTTGTCGTAATGGTTTAGTGAGAGGATCTGCTATATTATCATCTGTAGCAATCTTTTCTATCACTACCTCCTTTTGCTCCACGTAATCTCGGATTAGATGAGCTTTCCGTTGTACGTGTCTAGACTTGTTGCTAGACTTAGGCTCCTTAGCCTGGAAGATGGCACCTCTATTGTCGCAATAGATGGTGATCGAGTCATTCGAACTTGGCACTACAGATAGTCCTTGTAGGAATTGACGCATACATATCGCTTCCTTTGCAGCTTCAGACGCGACATAGTACTCGGACTCAGTCGTAGAATCTACTGTAACACTTTGTTTGGAACTCTTCCAGCTGACTGCAGCGCCATTAAGAGTAAAAACGAATCCAGACTGAGATTTCGAGTCATCTCGATCCGTTTGGAAGCTAGCATCTGCGAATCGGTTCAGGTTGCGCATAGCTTTTGATCGCCTCCATAAGTCAATGCCCAATCTTTAGTCCTCCGTAGGTACTTAAGAATGTTCTTGACAGCCATCCAATGTGATTCACCTGGATGCTGTTGGAATCGACTTGTCATACTCAATGCATATGCCACGTCCGGACGTGTGCATATCATGGCATACATGATTGATCCTATTGCCGAAGCATAAGGAATCCGGGTCATGCGCTCTATCTCTTCCAGTGTCTTTGGTGCCTGAGACTTGCTTAAATGCACCCCTAGAGCCATGGGAAGAAACCCCTTTTTGGAGTTAGTCATGCTGAATCTCTCTAGAATCTTGTCTATATAAGACTCCTGACCGAGAGATAACATCCGACGTGATCTATCTCGATAGATACGGATGCCCAAAATTCTTTGTGCCTCACCCAGATCTTTCATCTGGAAATGGTTCTTCAACCATACTTATACCGAAGTTAAGAGAGGTATGTCATTCCCAATCAGGAGTATGTCATCAACATACAATATTAGGAAGACAATCTTGCTCCCACTCGACTTGATATATAGACATGGTCCCTCGACCGATCGAGTAAATCCATTCTCTTTTATCACTTGGTCGAAACGATGATTCCAACTCCGAGAAGCTTGCTTAAGTCCATAAATGGAACGCTTAAGCTTGCATACTTTCTTAGGATGTTTAGGATCGATGAAACCTTCGGGTTGTACCATGTACAACTCTTCCTCCAAATAACCGTTTAAGAAGGCGGTTTTCACATCCATCTGCCAAATTTCATAGTCATGAAAAGCGGCAATCGCTAAGATAATCCGAATGGAACGCAGCATATGACTACGGGTGCAAAAATTTCATCGTAGTGCAAACCTGGCACTTGGGTGAAACCTTTAGCAACTAATCGTGCTTTATAGATATCTTGTTGACCTTCCACAGAATGCTTTATCTTGTAAAGCCATTTGCATTGAAGGGGACGAACCTTAGTGAGCAAGTCAACAAGATCCCATACGTTGTTCTCATACATGGAGTCCATCTCGGATTGCATGGCCTCAAGCCATAGCTTTGAGTCGGAACTAGTCATGGCACCTTTATAGGTTGCGGGTTCACTACTCGTTAAGAGCAGAATGTCATCTATGTCATGTTCCTCGACCATACCTATGTATCTGTCCGGAGGAATAGAGACTCTTCCCGACCTCCTAGGTTCCTCAGGAATACTAACCGCAGCCGGGATTGAAGGAACTGGTTCCTCCAATGGTTGCTCGGCATTTGGTTCTGGAATCTCCGACAGCTCGAAGGTTCTATTACTCTTCGCGTTCTCGAGAAACTCCTTCTCTAAGAACGTCGCACTAGCCGCAAAAAATACACGTTGTTCGGTTGGCGAATAGAAGTAATGACCAAATGTTCCTTTAGGACAACCTATAAAGTATGTCTTGACCGATCGCGGGCCGAGCTTATCATCGTGTCTCCACTTGACATAAGCCTCGCAGCCCCAAACCCGTATAAAGGAAAAGTTGGGGACCGTTCCCTTCCATAGTTCATATGGTGTCTTGTCAATGACTTTAGACGGACTTGGTTAAGTATTAGAGCAAGTGACGAGAAGAGCATAACCCCATAATGAATCGGCAATACGGTGTGACTCATCATGGATCGAACCATATCAAATAGTGTTCGATTTCTCGTTGGACACACCATTCAACCGAGGTGTTTCAGGTGGAGTTAAGCGTAAGCGGTCCCACGAGACCTTAAGGTGTTGATCAAACTCGTGTGAAAGATACTCGCCACCACGGTGCCCGATCGTAGTGTTTTAATCTTTCTACCCCATTGGTTTGTACCCAATTCTCGGTATTCTTTGAATTTCTCAAAGGACTCACTTTTATGCTTCATTAAGTAGACATAGCCATATCTACTTAAATCGTTCGTGAAAGTGATAAAATACCTATAGCCTTCTCGTGCGGTGATTGACATAGGTCCACACACATCCGTATGTATGAGTCCTAATAGGTCAGCAGCGCGCTTTCCAACACCTTTGAAGGAAATTCGAGTCATCTTACCAATGAGACATGATTCACACGTGCCAAATGATTGAAAATCAAAGGCCGAGATAGCTCCATTCTTTATGAGCTGTTTAACGCGTTTCTCATTAATGTGTCCCATACGGCAGTGCCATGATAAGTTTGATCTTTGTCACCAACCTTTAACTTTTTATTCATTACGTGCAATATTTCATGAGTCCGATCTAAAACATAAATTCCATTCATGGAGAGACTTGCCATAAATCATATCGTGTAATGAGAAAATGCAGCTATTATTCTCTATTACAAATGAAAAACCAAGTTTGTCAAGCGCTTTAAACCGAAATAATGTTTTTGGACAGATTGGGTACATAATAGCGATTATATAAAAATAACTCAAATCCGCTAGGAAGCTGGATCACATATGTTCCCCTCGAGACGGCGGCCACTCGTGCTCCATTCCCGACACGCAGGTCCACCTCACCCTTTACGAGGGGTTCAATGTTTTGAGCCCCCGCACATGATTGCACTGAGATGAGAACCACAACCGAGTATCTAGTACCCAAGTTCCGTAACTTGCGTGGTTAATTTCAATCATTTGAATAAAAGAAGAAGAAGTAGACATACCAACAGAGTAACGCGACTGCTTTTATGTCCTCATGGTATCTGAGAACATGTACGCCTCCAATGCCCTGTCTTGTGGCAATGATGGCATTCCATGTTACCGGTCTTGCTCTTTGTCGCGCCTAGTGAGGTGCTCGACTCACCAGGCCCACTCTTACCCGATCCCGACTTCTTAAACTTCGGTTTACCTACTGCTAGGTCTGCCTGAGCTTTGCCCTTACCCTTGCCCTTGTTTGACACAACGAGAACATCCTGTTTCAGGCTCCCACTAAACTTCATGTCCTTCTCGGTCTGTACGAGAAGGGAGTGTAGTGCATGAGGACTTTTCTTCAAATCATTCATATAGTAATTGGCTCTAAAGAGCGCAAAACCATTGTGGAGTGAATGAAGCATGCGGTCAATCACGATGTTCTCACTGATCTTACAATCAAGTGCCTCCAGTTTCTCGACATTCTCAATCATGCAAAGAATGTGTGGGCTAACCGGTTGGCCCTTCTGGAGTTTCGCCTCAAAGAAGCGACAGGTATGCTCACAGGTCACGATTCTCGGTGATTTCGAGAATTCCTTAGTGAGCGTGGTGAAAATCTTGTTTGCACCTTGGGCTATGAAGCGTTTCTGCAAATTGGATTCCATTGCAAAAATGAGTACGTTTTTTATCGCACCCGCTTCCATGACAAAATCGCTATACGTGGCGATCTCGTTAGCTCCAGCCGTGGGGCCTCAGTTTGGCGAGATGGGCTCTATCAGATATTTGAGCTTCCCGTCAGCGATGGCAGCATTCCGTAATGCCGCCTCCCAGTCCGCGAAGTTTGATCCATCATTCTTCAGTCGAGTAGACTGATTCATCTGATTCATGAAGATCCGAAGCCAGGACTCACGGTCCAATGTGGCACTTGGCATTGGGTCCTTCATACGGCCAACCATTTTGTTATTAGCAGTTTAATGATCGTGTTCTACACTGAAAAAGAAAGAAAAACAAAACGAAATAAGCAACTCATCGAGGTGATTTAAGTCTAATTAAAATTCATTTTAACATGTAGACTCATTGCACTTGTATAATCGATCTACCTCAAGAATTATACAAATGATCCCAAGACTCAATTTCTGTAAATTGATAAGCCAACTGTTTGGTTAGTTCTACCGTTAGAACTCTCGGTCGATAGATTTTCGTAAATCCTATCTGTAGTCCACCATAATCACAGGATCGTACGAGTGACCATAGTGTTGAGATAAAATAGGTCTATCAGTTCCAACTTACCCGACGTAGAAGGGGTCATTTTATGCCTACCGACGAAGAAGGGATTCATTAGAGTTTGACCTATAAAGACTTTTCTCAATTTTTTGGTTATACGAGGAAGATCCCATCAACTTAGTTTTAATTCATTTAAAGTGAACGAAAGTCTAGCATTACGTGAATGAATTAACTTAGGTGATGGCTTATTAATTCCGTGTGACATCTGTATGTCATAGAAAACTAACGCGTAACCTCTATATGAGTCAGTTTTCATGCAAATATTAGGTGGTTTGGTTTTAGGCGGAATATGATGCAAACTATCGTTACGATGAAAAACATAAAAAATGCAAAACGTAAATAAAAGTCCTAGTGTGGCCTATCCTAGCAAAAAAATCATAATACAACTTTGGAATCCACCGTTGGACCCGCGAAGCTTGTCTTGATGTTCCATCTTGATCCATGCAGCGGGAGTGAGCATCCGATCTCCATCTTTGGTCTTCTCAAAATTACAATTTAAAATTTACAAAATATAAACCTATTTACATTCTAAATTAAAACTGTAATTACAATGAAAAATCCAAAACGGAGATGCGAGATCTCAAAATACAACCAAGACCGTGTTCCATCATTACGGTAACACGTTCTACTAAGGCCACACTAAGTTACAACCGTTTGTAAAATTAAATACGTAATAAAAACATTCATGGCATTCAAAAGTAACGATAAATAAAAGATGCATCAACTAAAACAAAAATTTATTCGTGACATAATTCCGTAATTATGTTAAATTTTTCCAAACCACCTTTTAACGCTTAAAATTATATGACAAAACCGCTTTTATCAACTTAATTTTAATTCATTACAATCCGTTACTTTAAACCGCTTTAAAATAACTAAATGGTACGTGTGTGAACCGTTTCACAATCAAGCGAGTGCACAAAATCCGTATTATGTACATATTAGGCCGAGAAAAAAATAAAACACAATTTTTTTTTTCTTTTCAGCACGGCCAGAACAAAAAAGGGCTCGATCGACTGATACTGCCAGTCGATCGAGTGGTTTGCCAAACAGAAAGTGCTCGATCGACTCAACTCGAGGTCAATCGAGTACTTTTATTAGCAACGTTGTTCGATCGAGTACGAGGACTTCTCGATCAAACAGTTAGGGTTTTAAAAAAAACGAAACAAAAAAACCCTCTTTGAAATCAATTTGTCAAAACAAAAACCAATTGTAATTTAGACCTAATTCGTATAAAATTAAATCTACAATTGACAAAACCTTAACATATTGCTATAATTATCGTTTAAAATAACAATATGCAAAGAACAAATCGAAAAATAAAACCAATCGATCGAGACACTAAAGTCCTCGATCGACTGATCAGCCGTGAGCATACATGGCACGGTTTTCAAGACAAAAAAATATCGATTCAAATCGTTTTATGAAAATCACAATGAAAAATATACGTGGCCTCGCTCTGATACCACTTGTAGGGTAATATCCGTATAAAACCCCTTAAAATTAAGGACTATAACGTAATTTACCATGTGATTAATTGTCATAAACGAAAAAAACAAGAGAAACGATAAAAGAATAAGAATCAACCTCGGGTCCTATGCAAATCGGCCTAAGAACAGAAATCAACGTAGATTTCCTCCTAATTGTTGCACCAAAGATCGTCTGAGCCTATGCCCCTTGTGCTAGAAATTGCTCTCTGATTGCCTTGCAATATTGAGAGAGGTTTTGTGAGGTTTTTGATGTGAGATCTAGAATTTCAGAGAAAAATACTCCATAACCCTAATTTTTCTTCAAATGAAAAATGATTAGGTCAAAAGGAGAGAAGGACTCTCCTTTTGTTCTTCTCGGCCAACCGTGAGCTCAAGGGGGGAGTGGGCTTTCCACTTTCTCCTTATTTAACTCGTGGTCCGACTCGTTTTGCTAAAATGTATATGACGGGTTTTAATTATAAATCGTCATCCTATATCGGATATTAAAATATCGACTAGTAACATGAATCAATCGACATATTATTATTTGTCCGACAATGACAATATTGTATAATTAATCAATTCAATATACATTAATTAAATATAACCGTTTATATTCAATTTACGAATTAACCGCTTAATTCACCTTAGCCAGTATTATTTAATCCGTATTAAATAAATATCTCAACATCGCGTTTGACTAATTATTAGTCAATAACTCGACTAACCGCTTAGTCATATTAGGCATCAACATGTTGTATTTTCATACCGTCACATCTCTCAAACGTATCCTATAGGTGTGACTTTTAGGGACCAGTTGATCACCGCCATCTGTATGACAATAACGTCAAACTTATCTAGCAAGCCAACCGTTATTGATAAACGTGGACCAACTGATAATAATACAAAAGTATACCCTTTGATCCTTTTAGAGATTTATATGTCATTGCACTAACTGTGGAGGACACCAGCCCCAACAAGCTCCCACTTGTCCGTACAAGTGTACGTGCAATAACGTTATCCGCACTAACTGGAGGACACCGGCTCCAACAAAATCCCACTTGTCCGTACAAGTGTATGTGCGATAACCGATTCTCATATCCATTTAAAATTTCTCCCACTCAATGTAAAACAATTTGCAGATCCGTATCCGCAAAGGTCGTATTTTACAATCGATCTGTATCAAGAGTGGTTTCCCCGACTAGAGAGTAACTTAACTGATAAAACGAATCCGTATTCGAGCATGGCTATGCATTTGATTCTGACTCCTCGAGTGGCCCCGAGAAATATCGAGTACCTGATAAAGGCTGAATATTTCCTTCAACTCGACTCCTGCCGATTTAAGCACAGTATGTAATGACCCAGAAAAAATCTACTTGGCCCCCTGTTACGGAAGACCGTGAGAAAGAAACCAAAGTCACCCAAAATCTGCCTTAGTCTCAAGAGACAGTCGATAGTCAAAAGAATCGACTCTTAGGATCACCATGGAGGTCCTATCCACGACCTGGCACCGAATGTTATAAAACATTTAGGACTCCACGTCGTTGTCACAATTGTGTCCTACGAGATATCCGTATAACTCGCCTCTATGATTGGTCAGTCAACCATTTGACTTATGGCTCGTTGAACCCACCATCAACCAGCGTCACAAAATAATTGCCAGAGTTATCAGCTCACTTGGGCAATTAAGGACCAAAAATATAATGTTTGTTCAGTTCACTTTGTGGTGTTCAAGATAGTCGTACAACTCCACATGAAAAACAAAATATATAAATATCAAAACGATGATGTCGTATAGAGTACACGAGAAAAAGAATCTAATCAATAAAAGAGTACTACAACTCAGGAACACGTTTAATTCCCATGGAAATAACATGCCCTTCATGCTTATCTTGTCGTAATGGTTTAGTGAGAGGATCTGCTATATTATCATCTGTAGCAATCTTTTCTATCACTACCTCCTTTTGCTCCACGTAATCTCGGATTAGATGAGCTTTCCGTTGTACGTGTCTAGACTTGTTGCTAGACTTAGGCTCCTTAGCCTGGAAGATGGCACCTCTATTATCGCAATAGATGGTGATCGAGTCATTCGAACTTGGCACTACAGATAGTCCTTGTAGGAATTGACGCATCCATATCGCTTCCTTTGCAGCTTCAGACGCGACATAGTACTCGGACTCAGTCGTAGAATCTACTGTAACACTTTGTTTGGAACTCTTCCGGTGATCGGCGCCATTAAGAGTAAAAACGAATCCAGACTGAGATTTCGAGTCATCTCGATCCGTTTGGAAGCTAGCATCTGTGTAACCGGTTGCGCATAGCTTTTGATCGCCTCCATAAGTCAATGCCCAATTTTTAGTCCTCCGTAGGTACTTAAGAATGTTCTTGACAGCCATCCAATGTGATTCACCTGGATGCTGTTGGAATCGACTTGTCATACTCAATGTATATGCCACGTCCGGACGTGTGCATATCATGGCATACATGATTAATCCTATTGCCGAAGCATAAGGAATCCGGGTCATGCGCTCTATCTCTTCCGGTGTCTTTGGTGCCTGATACTTGCTTAAATGCACCCCTGGAGCCATGGGAAGAAACCCGTTTTTGGAGTTAGTCATCCTGAATCTCTCTAGAATCTTGTCTATATAAGACTCCTGACTGAGAGATAACATCCGACGTGATCTATCTCGATAGATACGGATGCCCAAAATTCTTTGTGCCTCACCCAGATCTTTCATCTGGAAATGGTTCTTCAACCATACTTATACCAAAGTTAAGAGAGGTATGTCATTCCCAATCAGGAGTATGTCATCAACATACAATATTAGGAAGACAATCTTACTCCCACTCGACTTGATATATATACATGGTTCCTCGACCGATCGAGTAAATCCATTCTCTTTTATCACTTGGTCGAAACGATGATTCCAACTCCGAGAAGCTTGCTTAAGTCCATAAATGGAACACTTAAGCTTGCATACTTTCTTAGGATGTTTAGGATCGATGAAACCTTCGGGTTGTACCATGTACAACTCTTCCTCCAAATAACTGTTTAAGAAGGCGGTTTTCACATCCATCTGCCAAATTTCATAGTCATGAAAAGCGGCAATCGCTAAGATAATCCGAATGGAACGCAGCATGACTACGGGTGCAAAAATTTCATCGTAGTGCAAACCTGGCACTTGGGTGAAACCTTTAGCAACTAATCGTGCTTTATAGATATCTTGTTGACCTTCCACATAATGCTTTATCTTGTAAAGCCATTTGCATTGAAGGGGACGAACCTTAGCAGGCAAGTCAACAAGATCCCATACATTGTTCTCATACATGGAGTCCATCTCGGATTGCATGGCCTCAAGCCATAGCTTTGAGTCGGAACTAGTCATGGCACCTTTATAGGTTGCGGGTTCACTACTCGTTAAGAGCAGAATGTCATCTATGTCATGTTCCTCGACCATACCTATGTATCTGTCCGGAGGAATAGAGACTCTTCCCGACCTCCTAGGTTCCTCGGGAATACTAACGCGGCCGGGATTGAAGGAACTGGTTCCTCCAATGGTTGCTCGGCATTTGGTTCTGGAATCTCCGACAGCTCGAAGGTTCTATTACTCTTCGCGTTCTCGAGAAACTCCTTCTCTAAGAACATCGCACTAGCCGCAACAAATACACGTTGTTCGGTTGGCGAATAGAAGTAATGACCAAATGTTCCTTTAGGACAACCTATAAAGTATGTCTTGACCGATCGCGGGCCGAGCTTATTTTCGTGTCTCCACTTGACATAAGCCTCGCAACCCCAAACCCGTATAAAGGACAAGTTGGGGACCGTTCCCTTCCATAGTTCATATGGTGTCTTGTCAACAGCTTTAGACGGACTTCGGTTAAGTATTAGAGCAATTTGGAAGAGCATAACCCCATAATGAATCAGGCAATACGGTGTGACTCATCATGGATCGAACCATATCAAGTAGTGTTCGATTTCTCCGTTTGGACACACCATTCAACTGAGGTGTTCCAGGTGGAGTTAACTGTAAGGCAATCCCACAGTCCTTAAGGTGTTGATCAAACTCGTGTGAAAGATACTCGCCACCACGGTCTGATCGTAGTGTTTTAATCTTTCTACCCAG